>NC_139517.1:28084069-28569854 GCF_947247035.1 Vipera ursinii
ATCAAGGAAACCGTCAGAACTTGTGGCTATCCCAAATGGATCTTCATTAAAGCTACTAAAACATCTGCAGGAACTCCTCTATAACAGGCAAAGAAGAGAACATCAAATGGATCAATGATGTCATTCCACATGTTGCAGGAATATCTGAAAAGTTCAGAAAGATTTTGAACCAATATAACATACGCGTGCACTTTAAACCAAGAATACATTAAGGAAGAAGCTTGTCCACAAAAACACCCAGACACAACTGAACAACATGTTATATGCAGTGCAATGCAGTGAGACATATGCAGATCTGTACATTGGAGAAACAAAACAACCACTTCACAAATACACGGCACAACACAGGGGAACAAGCCCATCAGAATAGGATTTGACAGTCCATCTACATCTGAAAGACAAAGGACACTCTTTTGAAGACAGCAAAGTTCTCATTCTGGACAGAGAGGACCACTGGTTTGAAAGAGAGGTCAAAGAGGCCATCTATGTTAAAACTGAACAGCCCTAACTCAAAAGAGGAGAAGGAATACCACACCACCTATCTTCTGCTTCCAGTCCTTTCAGTAGTCCCAAGAAGTTCCACACTCATTTGCATTCTGAATCAGGTGCCTCTGAGGATACAGATAAACCCCCAAGTGGCCTCAACAACTCTCAAGAGAGCTAACAACCGACCCTTAAAGCGCTAATGACCAGATGACTGCAAAAATATATATATCTTTCCATTCCCCACCATTGAGTTAGAAATGAAGAAGCTTCTTGGATGAGAAGAAAATTGTTTTCAAGGAAAAAAACAAGGAAGTCCAGTTGTCTTTTGGAAAAGCACCTTTGGGTTTTTCACAAATGTTAAAATAATGCTGAAACAAAACATGGCAGTGCAATGATACTAAGCAAAGAAATGGATTCTTGGCTCTTCTCCTTTCTTCACTCACCCTGCTGAGCCTGGACACTGCTAGAGAGACACATGTCTTGAAGTCATCAGGATTTTTTTTGCAGAGACAAGCAATGAGGCTGACAGCAGCTGTGACCACACCCTGTATTGTGAGGAGGTGTAGGGAGAAAGATGGAAAACTGAGACCACGTCTATAGGAGCTGTAACAAGCAATCAATGAAGAAACTGGCAGTAAATCACAGACTGTGGTCATGTAATGTCTTGCTTAATGATCACAGGTGAATTGCTTAACTACTGCAAAGGAAATAACTACAGTGGAATGACAAGATTTTTGCTTAGTGACCTATTGCTATGTGAGCCAGGCCCAACTGTGACCATTATGTGAGGACACCAGCTAGGATGGGAACGATGAGAGCTGAAGACCAAAACATCTGAAAGGCATCAAGTTGGAAGAAGGTCAATATAAAAGTCTGACTATTGTAACCTGTGTTCTTATTAATTTTATTTATTTATTTATTTATTTGATTTGTATACCGCCCTTCTCCCCAAGGACTCAGGGTGGTGAACAGGGACATAAATATCAAAATGCACAAATACAGGGATTGAAAACAAATTAAACCCTAATGCCCAAATGCAGAAGATAAATTACATTAAAACAATAATTAAAACAAAACCCGTCAGACCAGACCGGATTGCTCAAACAGATAGGTTTTTAATTTAATCTTATTAAATTAAACCATTTTCTGTAACCATAAAGTACAGTATGTCAAACCATACATTAACTAAATAAACTTGATATTTGGAATACAATAAGTCACAAAATTAGGAAGATTTAACTTTATGAAATTTTCACATATATAGCATGACTACACTTCTTTTAATAGCTTGGTTCCTGAATTTAAGGGAGTAAGAATGTAATATTGAAGGGATTCTACTACACGATAATAAATTGGGAGGACATACCCTATGCAAATTGCAAGGGTGACAAATGACTTCATGTCCAAAGAAGGGAACTCAAGAGAGACAACATACCATGTGCTGGTCATTCAAAAGATGCACCACACGTGAGGTCCACTCTCCCATGGGCACCAAATCAGGTGAAGTCTTGTAGAGGCGCAAGAGGCAGAGGGCAGCACTCTGCTTTACACTGTCCATAGTATCACTGAGGTGTAATATGGACAAACAAAAGGGTCAGATAGTTGGTATTTTATCAGAGGAATGATAATGTCTTGCTAATGGGAGATTTTAGGTTCAATCTCTGACATTACCAGATACAAGAATCAGGCAGCTGATAATAGAGAAAATACTTGTTGCTTGAGGTATTGGAGAATCTCTTGCAATCTTCCTCCATTTGAGGTATGAGCAACTGAGACCTTTCAGATACTGCTGAACCACAATTCCCAAAAGCTTCAACTGAGAGACCCTTGGTGTTGTACTACCTCCAGATATTACAGAACATTGCTAAAATCTGCCCAAACCCAGGCTTTTGGGGTATATCCAGGCTACAATTGCTGAGGTTTTCACTATTCCTTTTGGATGGAAATTCTGGGGATTTTAGCTTCAATGAAACTGGAGGGTCTGGGATTTTTATTTATTTTTATTTATTTTAATTCCATTTATATCCCGCCCTTCTCCGAATACTCAGGGCGGCTTACAAGCTTAGCAGTAGCCTTCATTCTATGTATATGCCTGCTTATTAGGGCTTTCACACACACCCCAAGCGGCATTATTATACATAATAAACCAGCCTCTGATATACCTAAATACCATAATGAAAACTACCCGTCTTACTCCATAAGTCCTTCCTGTACTGACTCTATCTTACCCAGCCACCAGTATTCGGGGAATCTCGGAAGCAAAGGCCTCTGCCATCTCACGGCTGCCAACATTGGCGATACAATGTAGGGCCAGGCACATGAAGGTGGGATTGCGACTTGCCAAGTCATTCTTGATAGCATTGTTGATGAGACGGATCAGCTCACTGTTGGAGTTTACCAGCACTGAAATGAACAGGTATCCCTAGAGGAGTAGATACAAAAGGAACAGAAAGAATAAAAGATAAATTAAGCACTGTAAGACAACCAGGGGCATACCTTTATTATAGGAGTAGAAAAATCAATGATCCTCCAAATCTTGTTGCACTACAAATTTCAGCAGGCCTAGCCAGTATAGCTGTGATCAGGAATGCTGGGAGTTGTAGTTAGGAAGAATTGCATTTCCCACAATCCTGCCTCAGTGAGGCAAACGGAATGCTGAGGATCACTTTGTTCTTTAGCAGACAAGGGTTGTTGTAAGGTTGGCTAGATGCCCCAAAGTGATAACAGCGTGCTAGTGAATTAATGTTGATATCTTCCATGGAACACAAGTTTGTAGGGGCACTTCCTCTGGCACTTTCATTAGCTGCCCGACTAAGCATGGGGAGTATTTTTTCCTTTTTTTAACTTTCAACAAGCTCATCTACAACTTTATTAGAGAATAATAATACTTCTCATCTTCTTATCAGAATGGCTCCTAATTCAAAGACAAAAAATGCATCTTGTTACACTAGTAGGAAAAAGGGAAAAATCTCAAATCTCCTCTGAGGCCTACTTCACATAAAGTAACAATCAAGATGGGAACATTGATTCTGGATGGCAACAATCCATAAGATTATGAAAGTGAGGCTAGAAGGAGTTGTGCATTTGCGTGCTGTAACTTGGTTTTTTGCATTCAGTAACTTGCAGAAATGAAGGCATTGCCATAGTACATGTAAACTAAGCCATCACATGAAATCACAATATGGTTTGTTTAGGCAAATGTATATGCAGCAGCTATGTTTTGTTTACTTAAATTTTAGGCAGAGCATATTGCAATAAACCCAGACATTTGACTGTACATTCCTGGAGCTAGTATAGTTAGAAGGTCAGACTAGATTTAGTAGAACCCAGACTGATCAGGTGCCAATTATCCTCTCTGCTTCAAACTGAAAGATTTGTTGGGAGAATTAAATAAACCTCAGCATAGCAATATTGGGGGATGAATAGGATAATCTATATATAACACATAATTCAGAATCAGAATTTTCCAGATAAATTTACAGATTTGTTAATAGCCTTTTCTCTCCACTGAAATCTATCAGGTGTCATTTACTTTTCACATGGAAAATCAAAATAATGAGCGAGTAAAATTCAGGATTGTTTTTAAAGATCGCACTACCATTGGGCTTACTCACAATCTGTTTTTCTGTATATTTGTTGGAGCTGAGCAAGTTGACTGCCTCCATGTGCCCAAAGTCGATGTCATGGCCCAACAGGAAGATGAAAAGCAGCTTGCAGACATACTTCTTCTTGCTGTAACCATCCAAGGCTTTATCTCCTGAGAGGAGAGAGAGAGAGGTGGGAAGTGGGGCAGGAGAAGATCACTTGCCCTGCTGAAAGGAGAGAGGCATCTGCAAGGCAGCTACAAGGGAGGGGAAAAGGACAGCTACAACAGTACCTTGGCCTTCTGTTACAAGCGGAAGGCCATTTTTTCAGCAGGAGTCAAGTTCACAGGAAATATCTTCTGTTCTCCTTTTTATGTGGCCAAAATTCCTGATAAGATTACTTTTCTCTATTACTCTTCTACAGAACCAATTTGGAGGAGGCTAATATAAGCTAAAGATATGCAGATGATACCACTCTAACGGCAGAAAGTGAAGAGGAACTAAAGAGCCTCTTGTTGCGGGTGAAGAAGGAGAGTGCAAAAGTTGGGTTGAAACTTATCATTAAGAAAACCAAGATCATGGCATCCGGCCCTCTCAATTCCTGGCAAATAGATGGGGAAGAAATGGAGGTAGTGACAGATTTTATTTTCCTGGGCTCCAAGATGACTGCAGATGGGGACTGTAGCCAAGAAATTAAAAGACGCTTGCTCCTCGGGAGGAAAGCCATGACAAACCTAGACAGCACACTAAAAAGCAGAGACATCACCCTGTCAACAAAAGTGCGTATAGTCAAGGCTATGGTCTTCCCAGTTGCAATGTATGGCAGTGAAAGCTGGACCATAAAAAAGGCTGAGCACCAAAGAATTGAAGCCTTTGAACTCTGGTGCTGGAGAAGTCTCCTGTGAGTTCCTTGGACTGCAAGGTGATCAAACCGGTCAGTCCTAGAGGGGATCAACCCTGACTGCTCTTTAGAAGGCTAGATCCTGAAGTTGAAACTCAAATACTTTGGCCACCTAATGAGAAGGAAAGACTCACTGGAGAAGAGCCTAATGCTGGGAAAGATTGAGGGCAATGGAAGAAGGGGACGACAGAGAATGAGGTGGCTGGATGGAGTCACTGAAGCAGTAGGCGTGAGCCTAAATGGACTCCAGAAGATGGTAGAGGACAGGAAGGCCTGGAGGAACGTTGTCCATAGGGTCGCGATGGGTTGGACATGACTTCGCAACTAATAACAACAACTATAAGCCACATAATATTCTATTCTGATTCTCTGCCTTTAGGTTGGGATGCCAAGATTGGGAAAGTTCTAGTTCATCAGATATCCCAATGGCATAAATGAAGCCCCCAATGGGTTTAGAAGTTCTGTTTACTACAGAAGTCACACTGGGGAAACAGCAAAGGCCTTGATGAACACTTCCTGTCAATTCTTAGCTACTCTGATCAATGAAGCCGAGAACACAGAGTTCTCCTTTTCTCCATTCACATTCTGATAAAAAATGTGCTTGCTTCTATCTATAGACATCAGTGAATGCATTCATATGGTACACATCAATGAAAAAATAAAACTATTTCCAGGAATATTATAAAACACACTTCCAATGCAATCTATAGACCGATTTTGGACAGCAACTGGATCCTTCACACTCTCAACCCCCAACAATGATTGAAAGATTTACAGTAAAAGAAAATGAATGTAGTATAATTTGAACTTTGGGGTAAGAAATCATTCTTGTGTTCCATTTTGACAGTTGTCCTAAATGTTTTTATGAGTGTAAAGGAAAGGTTGGCAATCAAACATTTGAAAGTGGAAGCATTGGGGATCAAAGGCAACCAAGAGAAATCACAACCAAGTGTTCTTTCTTGAAAATGATTTAGATGCAAATGGGTTAAGAACTTTGGACATAATATACTGATGAAACAATAAGAAAATATGTGACTGAAAGATTTATATTATGTTATAATTTAAAAGGTAATTTTAATGATGTCACATTAGTTCACCAATCCAGAAAAATTATCCAGAATGTATGAAAGTGCTTCAAATCTATGTTGGAAATATGGGAAATATGAAGGGTTAATTTATCCTGTCCAATGGACTTGTAAAAAAGGCAGAAAAGTTTGAATTTAAAGACACATAAATGAATTATACCCACAATGGAGGAATGGCTGGTGAAGATGACACAATTAGCACTGATGGCAAAAGTAACTTGTCTGATAAGAGAAAGGATAATAACTACATTTATTAGTGACTGGAAACTGAAAGAAGAAAAATTAACATAATTTATGTGTTTGATGATTTAGAATGGATAGATTATGGAAAAAAGATTATGTTATAACCTTAGAGAGAGGATAAAATATAAATGTACATGTGACTGTGACAAAATCTGGTATGGAATTAACAGAGGGGAGAGTAAAGAGAAACATTAGACTTGAATCGATGCTACATAGGAAACAACAGAGGATCCCCCTAATTTCTTCCTGGCATTAACAATGCTTTAGCTTAGCAAGATTTTGTCTAAGGGCAAGCATACAATAAAAAAACTGATTGATCTTTTATACATGTCATTCTTGGCTTTCCACACCTGAAGTAATTGCTAACAAGATCCAAAGATCTTTATAACTTTTTCCTTTCTATTTCTTTTCTTTTTTTAATGTTTACTAAAATAATTTTATATATAATAAGAAATAGAGTCAAAGAAAAAAACTACAGTAAATGTGGAAAAACAAAAAAAGGAAAAGCAGACTAAAAAAATAGAAAAAATAAAAATAAAAGAAGAGAAACATGAAAAATATAAAGAAGTGGTTTCTGATTTAACACTTGGCAGTTATTTATACAATTTTAATCAAACCTCTTTCTCTAAGATTACATTATAATTCCCTTCTTTCTATAACTTGTTCTTTCTAATCATCAACCACAAAAGCCATAAAATCATTTTCCTTTTTAAAGAAAAAGTTGATAAGGGATTTCCAGTAATTGATGAATGTCAATATAGTAACAAATCTTTCTCTAATTAAAAAGTTAGTTTAGTTATCTCAGCAGGTTTTGTGAATTTTCCCATCTGGTCTTCCACAGTGGGAAATGTTCAATCTTTCCATATTTATGTATATAATAATCTGACAGCAATAATTATATATTGAAATAAACTTTCTGGCAGTTTTTTAAGTATGCAACCATTGGTCCTAAAATCAAAGTTCTGTCTTCTGTTGAATATTAATCTTTGTTCATATTTCCAACATAATTTGGAATGCCTTTATAAATTCTAGGTAATATCGCTAGAAATAGCTATATATACTATTAAAGATTTTTTTAAGAGAATAACTGTAACATGGTTATGATCAGTTTGGAAGAAGAATAAGATTTGCAGAGAGGGACTACATAAACCAGGAATCTCTTGATTTTTGAACTTCTATGGAGACGGATGTTTGGAACCAAAACTCTGAAATAGATTCAAACACAGAGAGACAAAGACATTGTGTTATTTAGAAATCTGAAGACTGAATTAGCATATGTTTGTTTGTATGTATGTATGTATGTGTGTGCGTGCATGTGTGTGTGTATGTGAAGTCAATTCACTCTGTGTTGGGCTAAGAGCAGAGCTGTCTACTTTGGATAAGAAAGTTTTGCCTGAAGTAATTGAACTTGCTGCTTCTCCTTTGGAGCTCTTATTCTCCCTTTTAGCTACCCCTTCGGCATAAGCAGTTGAAGTGTGCATTCTAAGAAGCCAGTTCCCTGATTTAATACCTTAATCTTAAAATAAGAGATAACAACAAAATGGCACTTGTTAAATCCTGTTAATCCAAGCTGAAGCACTTGTGCCTTATTTTATATAGAATGATGAAGGAGGAGATGGAGAAGGATTTCCTCTCCAGAACAATATGAATTGTGCTGCAAGAGTCCAGATCTATGGAAATTGAGTCAATATTGAGATCAAGGAGGGACAGAGTTGCATCTAATTGGCTAAATGGAAATGGCTTCTGGGAGAAATAACTCTTGAGTTTCATTAGATGGGAATTTACTTTATAGTGCTACTGGTATGTAGAGTACTAACACAAACAACTCTTAGACTTAGAAGAGACAGGAAACTCCTAGTTCAATTTGAGAGCTTAGAATTACAGGCATCCATTGGAAGAGCAAATGATGGCACATATGTAATGGTGTCATTACACAAAATACACAAACTACTTTTGGCAAATGTATGACACAAGCAATTAGAGCATGTGCAAGATGATGTTAATAAATGCATGTCGCCATTTTGACATCATTGTGTTTTGTTACAGTCAATACTAACTAAAATCAGATATTTTCTACTTTACTTCATTGTTCTAGTTGGAACAGGTTAGCTTTTCAGCATTTCAACCTTGAGTTCAGGGCCATTCTTCATCTGCTGGCCACAGACCTGCTACATACAGTTGCTTTCAACGAAGCATCAGTGACATGTATAATACAAGATAGATGATAGTGCTTAAACCAGCCTGAAAAGTGCTAGAGAGGAGCCTGGTTGTCAAGGGAGTGAGAGAACAAAAACAAGAGACAGTGAATAAACTGGACTGAGTCACTGATAGAGCTGCTGCAGGAATTTGTGGTGAGAAAAAGCTGGATTATATTGCAAAAAAGTAAAAGAGGGTTTGGAAAAGGGAGAAGGAGAAAAAATACAGTGCAAGAACTCACCCTTAAATTTGGATCGGATATTGGCCAACTCCTTGTTAATTCGTTTAATTTCAGCCTCTTTACTCTTACCTATAAATGAGAAGCAAGGAATGAAACATGGACAATACCCAACCTCCACACACAATCATCTGTGTCTGCATAATGCTCATTGCATGAGACAACAAAAATAAACATGAGGAAAAAAGATAAATGCCAACAATTGATGACAAACTACCACATATGCTTCTTGAATAAAACAGCGTGAAAAAGCAAAAACTTCCCCAGCCTATTCTCCTCTAAAAGAGTTGGTCTATAATTCCAGAATTCGTAGCCATGTGCACTTCCCACATATCTGGAAGTACCCCCTCAGAGATGGGTGCTGTATACTAAAACCAGGAGCTACAGGTCAATCAGGGGACTCAGAATTTTGGTCAGAGCAGGAGGAGGCAGTCTGCATTATTGTACTGTTTTTCTTCAATCAAAATACATTCTTCTCAAGCCACTGTTTGGTAATAGCTCATGAAAAGATATTTAGGTGGAAGGAATGGTATAATTTGCTTCTGGTACCAATTTAAGGTGTTGGTGTCTATTCTTGCAAACATTTATAGATGTGTATGACAGTGTACAAAGAAATCTCTTTCCATATATTCCTTCTCATCTACTAAGACCATCCTCAAAAGCCCTGCTCCAGGGACATGCTAGTCTGCAATTAGTAGATGCCCACTGCAGTGATTCTAGTGAATCCCAGTAGTTGTCCCAGACTATGGATGCCTACCAAGTAAGTCAGGCCTGGTACCTACTGTTCTTCTGGGCCAAAGATGCTTTAATTCTTTTTCATACATGTGATTCATGACCATATTCATATCTGAAATGTTATGCTATGACACTTTTTTAACCAATCTTTATCTGCTGTCCATGATGTTTTGTTTTTATGTTGTATAATTTTCTTCAATTGTTTTCATAATAACTTTTAGAGTGTGTTAAGCTATTGTAAAAAAATTATGTTAGGGAGGCACAAAAGCAAAATAAATAAATAAAATTCAGAGAAAAGTCTTAGTGTGTACACATCCCTGGAGACCATTTTTCAATTAAAATCCATTTTTTCTAGCTGTGGATCTTCTACATCTTAGAGTCCCTTGGTATTTCCTGAGGTGATAAGCCCCAGACATCAATCCAACAGAGCAGTGGATAGTGCACCCATTCTTGGATGGTTGCAAAAACCACTGCAACATTGCTACACAAAAGAGAGAAAACAGATCTATATCTAGCAAAGCTGGAGAATAAATGCTCCCAGGAGGCTATGGGAACATTTGCCCATTTAACAGGCAGAAGGTGATCCACAATTAAGTTAACTCAGCAGGATGAGGGCTGAAATAAATAGACAGTATGCATAAATGCTCCTAGGATGGAGCTGCTTTGTACATGAGGCATATTGGCTGTGGGACATGGGGGGAAAAGTGATTTCTTGTCCAGGATTTAAACCATTAAATATTAAGAAAGAAGTCTTTGGAGAAAGCTAGTACTTGATTTGGAGAAATTGATTGTAGGAGGCCACATCGGTACTTCTATTTTAAGTTAAAAAGTACAATTTTAATAAACCCAGGTGCTAGTAGAGACTGGTAATAATTCTATTCATCAATAACAGAACATAATGTCCTTTGGATTTTCTTTAAATAAATGTAGAAGAAAATTAAATTGCTAAATTCTACAATGGAAGTAAAGCTTTGAGCCCTTTGCTTTAAATAGTCTAGCAATATCTTTTCTACTGAATTAGGATTGCCAGGTCTTCCCTTGC
This sequence comes from Vipera ursinii, assembly GCF_947247035.1. Lineage (NCBI taxonomy): Eukaryota > Metazoa > Chordata > Lepidosauria > Squamata > Viperidae > Vipera > Vipera ursinii. Next base: position 28,094,580 of record NC_139517.1, read on the forward strand.
ATTTCTTCTATTAGGTTCCCTTATTTAACACCATGCAACCAATAGGTACAGCATGACCTGTTTAATAGTGGGGAAAGCTGTGCCTAAAATAAGTGAAGGATCCAAATGGGAGGGAATATTATTTGATTTGAGATTTCTTCAGAAGAGAAAAATAATAATTTAAGAAACAAAAATAATTAAAGAAAGTAGATCCATCTGCCTTTAAGTGTGAAATAACATACTAGTATATTTAACCCATTCATTCCTCTCTCAGTGAAAGCAAAAAAAATACATACCCTATCCAATCATAGAATCATGTCTTAAAATGCCAGTTCAAACCAGAAATAAACTTTAAACCATAATTTAATAAATCAGCCTCTCACACAAAAAACAAGAATAATGAGATGCACGCATGTATTAGCTTGCCGTGTTTTCCCTATATTAGTTCATCAAGCCCTCATCTTGAGTTTCAAGTTAACTGACAATGCGATTGGAGTTATCACAAGGTAGGTGCTATTATTTACATCATACCATGGAAGCAATCCTCTCAAGGCTATTGTATTTCTTTATGTTTATATCCTGGCATGCATATTCCAAAGATAAAAGGAAGATGACCAAAGAAGACTTAGAACCCAAAACACATGCTTCCTTCTTCAACCTGCCAAAAGCAAATGATCCAAACACTACTACCGTACTTCTATTCTCTATCTTGGGACAGGAAAATTGGCCTCTAAAAAGAGAAAGCTATGTTTCCTCACACTCCTTCCTTCCTTCCTTCCTCCCTCCCTCCCTTACTTCCTGGATGTTCAAACAAAAATTACACTCATAGGGGTCTCTCCCTTTGTCCCAATAGCACTCTGTTGAGGGAATCTGAGGCCTGCCAACTTTTATTTGCTTAAGAATTGCAGTTCCTTAAGAACAGGCAATGTAAGAGCTCTTTGTTCATCTCTCTGGGTAGCTGCAACTATATTCAGAAGTGGGGAAATTCCTTTTCCAGAACATGTTAGATTACAACTCCCATCATCCTTGTATACTGGCTTATAGTCATGCTTATCTGAGTTAGAATTCAATAATATCTAGATTCCTCTTTACAAGATCAAAGAACGTAGGAATGCATATCTAAAGAAATCCATGCCACAGGAATTAGCGGTCATCAGATCTGTAAAATGTGTTTTTTGTATTTATCACATCCTGCTCTTCCAACAGGAAGTTCACAGAAGCTTTCAAGGGCCTCAGTTTCACCATAACTATGCTTTCTTGCACATCAGAAAGTTCTAAGCCCTGTTTGAAATTCCTTAGTTATGTGGCCATCAGATCTCATGCAATTTTGTTAGAAGGCCTCTTGCATCTCCCTCTACCCAAAACAAATGTGTTAAATAAAATTAAGATGCAGCCTTCTCTCTAGCTTTTTGAACTCAAGCATAGCTCCTCCCACGTATTCTTCAGTGCTTACCTGGCTTCTTATTGCTTCATTTACTGCTGCTATATAAAGTCTAAATTAATCTGATCTGTAGAAATTTCTCTCTACTCTCATAAATTCCAGCATCCATTTCTGCTAGTTTAGTGACTGAAAGATCTTTCTTATCATCCTAAAATGTGGACCCCGAGGCTTTGAAAAATATATGCCTGACTTCTACTGATTAAATCTACTATACTTACAATAACAAAAAAATCCAGGTATTATTCATTTATAAATATCTTTATAAACAGAGTATTTTCTGAAACTTGGGATGGGCATTGGACAAGAAGGACATGGTTTCTTCATTTTTAATTGCTGCTTTTACAAAGAAATGTTGGCAGCAGTAGTCTATGCATAACAAGCTGCATCTAACAAAATATCATTTTCCCCACAGCTGTTAAAGCTACAGAACCTTCCTTTCCAAACAAACTTTGGCTGTTTTAGGTTTAGGACACTACTTTTTTGGAAGTGTGTCACAATCCTTTCCAAATTTCCATAATTCCTGGCTGGGAGTAATGGGAGATATCTCCTGAAATCTGGAGACCACAAGAATGCCTAATCCTACTTTAGCTGAAACTTTCAGATGTAAAGAATGTGCATTACCACCACAATGGAGTTAAAGCATCTTCTGGTAATATTTTCGGAGATGTTAAGGCTAGCTGGCACTAAGGCCAAAAATTCTAGACATGGAAAGCCTCCCTCCAAGCAAATTGGCTTATATGGTCTGCTGGTGCTAGGCCAATTCACATGGACTTTAGCTACAGAACGATTTCAGTATACAGAAGTTGTTGCAACATAATTACAACTACCTAATCAAATCAGCTTTTAATGTTCTCCAGAATAGTGGAGTTATCAGCTTACATCTAGACTTTTTCATTGAACTGCAGGGATGGTTTAAAGCAGGGGTGTCAAACTACCAGCCCGTGGGCCAGATGCGTCATGCTGAAACCACACCCACCCCATTGCTGGCAATGGCAAAAAAAATCACGATATGTCACGACACATCACGTGACGTTGCAAGTTTGACACCCCTGGTTTAAAGGAAAACTAGCCAGCCAGAACCTAAAAAAGATTGTGTGAGCGCTGTTGATTCCGCTCCGCAGAAAACTGCTCTAGCAACTGCTACTTAGTTTTACTGCATGTATTATTCTTGCAAAACTAACATTGCTGAAAAAAGGAAAGGTGGGGGCAATGATTAGGATTCCTAAGAAGGAACTAGAGGGGTTGGCAACCTTGGCTCTTTTATGACTAGTGGACTTCAACTCCCAGAATTCCTGAGCCAGCTATGCTGGCTCAGGAATTCTGGGAGTTGAAATCCACAAGTCATAAAAGAGCCAAGGTTGCCTACCCCTGAAAGGGGAAAAAAGATTGACTCAAACAAATGTAATATTAGTTAGTATTCAGCCACAATGAAATAACCATACCAAATGGCTTAAATAGAAAACTCTAGATCTGATTTAAAATCTCTGCATTTAAAATATACTGTAACACCGTTGGGTCGCCTGATCATTAGAGCTTTTTCATGACTAAAGAAGCACTTCTGAAAAATAAGGACCTGAATGTTTGCTATCAAAACCAATACTTGAATATTTTTTTCAGCATTACTGAAGGAAGCTAGAAATATATGCTTTTTAACCACACTCTATCGGGCTCACCCATTTGACTTAAATGACAACTAGAACTTCTCCAGTTTCAAACCTATATTAATGGGACATGAATGCCACAGAAAAGCTAACAATTTATAGTGATTAGAAGCCTTCCCCAGTTTAATTTGTTTTCCACAGGACAATGTGAATTCCTCAATCTTTCTTACTCTTATGCAGATTCTGACCAACAATCTCTTATTTTGCAGTAACATCCCTGCAATAAGGCTTATAAATACAGATTACTAGCAATGAGAAAAACTGTACAGATAAGTAATTTCAAGGAGTTTTGTATCAAATATAGTAAACCTACCTTTAAGGCCTTCTGCAAAGGTCCAAGGGCTCTTTTTTAAGACTTCACACACAGACTCCCAAATACATACAATCTTTCCCCAAATTTACATGCCCTAGAGTCTATGGCAGTTAGCAAGCATACTGTACTTATCCATCTGTCATGTGACAACTGTCTACCTCCAAGCAATATCTTTGAATATATTTATAAATGGAGGCAGCAGGAAATAGGATAGATGGAAACCTCAGGACCCTTTTCTTATTCTCCACCCACTCCGGTTTCCCTATAATGGCCATGATCCTCAATTTCCACCTCTCTAAACAACTTTTCTGCTTCACTCCCCACCACCCTCTTTAAATAATAAAAATTTCCGGCTTACGCAAAATAGCCACAGCAGACGCAAATCTCAGGTCTATAGGGGGATAACTTCAATTAACCAGTATCCTTACTGACTGTGCCATCTTTACTCAACTTGTATCCTCTTCCAATTACTGACAGACCTCTACCTATCCAAACGGCGGGCATGTCTGGTGACTGGCAGTCTCGTCCTTACCCGGACATTAGGTCGCCTCCCCCCCAGCCTACCTGCTTTCTCTTTTCCGAAGCCCCGCTGAGCAGACAATCGGGCTGCGAGAGTCTCTCCCCCAGGTTAAAGTCTTTTGCCTTCACTCGACTAGCACCCCACCCTCCAATAAACCCATCACCACGCTTACTCTTCCGCCGCCGAGCACAATCATGGGCCGTTTCCACCCTCCCGTTCAGGAACCCGCCCGAACTCTCCCCAAGGTCCAATTCCACCCCGCACCCCCTGTGCGCATACAATATTCTCTCGGTTCTGAAGGATCCTTCTCTGCCTCCCAGCCTTCCCCATAGGCGCAATCACTTACAGTTTCGGATATCGGAGATAAATACGGCCAGGCCCCGCATCCCGTCTCCCTTGGAAACGGCCGGCATGGTGACGAGATAGAGGATCGGGACCACGGCGATGCTCCGTTCCGCGCCCGAACCTGGCCCAGCTGCGCCGAACCGACCCAAACATATCCGATTGGTCCCTCGTTCCGTCCGTCACGAAACGTTTTCACTTCCTATTGGGCAGAGGTGCCGCTTTTCAAACCTGCGGTGCTTTCTATTGACAGAAATAAGTCAGCCTTCTAAGGGATTGGGTAAATAGGTTTAGATCCCGCCTGCTCTTCTCCCTATTGGATCTGGTGAACCTTAATGTCAAGTAAGTCCCCTCTACAGCTCTGCATTTTCCATCGGGGATAGGTTCACAAGAAGCCCGCCTGAGCATGCCTCCCCCTGCGCCCCTTCGCTTTGAATCTCTTGATAGATTTTAAGAAATGTCATTCAAAGGCCGCCCCGCCCATTTCCTCCTCGACTTGAGGGATGCTTCTTGCGAAATCAGCAAGCGGAACCTCCGCTCGGGGCTGGGCGGGGGACAGTTCTTGGGAGCTCTTATTGGGCAAGAAATCCACGTCCCCCAAGCCCATCCGTGGCTCATTGGCTGAAAAGGCTGACGGCGGAACGGCGGCAAAAGAAAGGCTGTGGAGAAGAGGCTTGGAGACCGAGCTGCCTTCCTGGGAAAGAGCGACGGGCACCGTCAACAAATTCCAGCCAATTGGCTTTGAGAGTAGAAGACACAACGAGCAAGGGCGGCCGGGCGATTTCTGTCTTTCAGATCCTCAGAAGATTTTTCTTTCCCCTTTAAGGGCAGAATTTAGTTAAGGAAAGAACCAAATGTAACTCTTAATTCATTAGGACTAAAACCACAAGTATATTCCGTTTTTTTAGGGTGGGCCACAATATCCTCCAGCGTCTACATCTTTGTTTCCATTCCTTTCCCATTCTTTTAGGGTTTTTTTTACCTGTGGGAGAAATGTTTTCCCAGTAATACTTTTATTAAATCATTTTTCTCTCTTTTCCGTGTGAGTATGAGTTTAGGAACTAAGAAAACTGAAGGCGCCAGCATTGTTTTACCATGGCACGTGTAAACCTATGGCTTAGCTTATTTGCTACATAGAGCCTTTAAGTAACCTGAATACAGCTTCGAAAACTGACTGAAACAGTTTGATTAGCTCATAACGCTAAGATGAAATGTTAAAGCTGTGTTTGACATAAAATGGCATGGTCTGTATATCATGCTAAGGTATAGGCAGATTTTCATTTACTAAGATAAAAGAAGTTACGATTTAGTGTTATGTGGAAACTAGCCAATGAATATATTGCATTCATATCATTCAACACCCCCATCCTAGAGAAGGAAATTTTGGGGGGATATTAAAAAAGGCAGAATATTATATTTCCCCAAAGGAATAATAGAAAATCTTAGGCAGAAATCACCCCACAAGTCTCTCTGCCCCAACCAGAAACTAGCTTTTAGAAATGCAGATTTGGTGATTCATTCAGGAAGACTGGGGCCAGGAACCTTGAAGCTGATGGGATCACAAAGATCCCTGAAATCTACATCCCCCACCCAAAATCTAAAGACATGGCCTTTAGGATATAATAGGATTAACCCACCACCATTAGAATACCAAAAGAGCACACTGAACCTCAGGTCAAAGTTCATTACATAGGAACAACTCCAAACAAAGCCCAAAGGAGGTATAAAAATCCTCCACTCCCAGCTCCATTGTCAGTCACCCCAGAAACATGCTGCTGTCACTGAAGTTTCTGGCAGCAAAATAAACAAGATCTTTCTAAAGCAGTCTCCATTTTGTTTATTCCTGGATTGGATTGGACCCTGATTTTTATTTCAACACTGCCTTTTCTTTGGGAGTACAAATTGGCATATATGGAGCCCCGGGGCAACTGTTTTGAGGTCATGACAGCAGCTGGAAGATCCCTGCCCTACCTACAAGTTGGCTTGTAGATAATAGATGTTTCCTAGTGGGGTGCAGACAAGGAAATTTGTGCTCATATTAGATATTGGCCTTGCCTATAATGGCCAACATTGTGGTGAAGACCATCTGGCAGTCCAAAGAAATAAATGAGGCTGGAGACACGCCAGTAGGGATTGAGAGCACCAAGAATCAGCTGGGAAAGCCTACTAGCATCAAAGGCTTCCCCCGAAAGAAAAAAGCTGTCTCTTTCAATGGCTGGGTCACCTGGGAAGGTAAAGGGTGGAGGTAGAATTCAATAGCTGCAGCATGTGAGAACATACAGGAAACAGGATGCATAGTAGCACATCTGTTTTGTATTCAGAAGGTTTCAGATTCAGTCCACAACATTTCCAGGTGAAAAAGCCTGTAGTAGTAGAAGATGCACAAAAAATAAATCTTTTTCTCCACATCATGGAAAATTGCTGCCCACAGATCTCAGCTTTGTTGGATACAACTCCCAGAATTTTTAGGCTATATAGTCAAGGTTTGTAGTCCAACACTGGACTAAGTCGGCAGTTGACCTTATCTGATCTAAAGCAGGTACTGCAATAGTGGTTATTGCTATTAACCAAGACATAGGAGAGACCATCTTGCCTGGAGGTAGTATCTAACATCAGCATTGTGTTGTTTCTAGCATGGTCTGGTTTTGAGTTCTAACAAGATGCAGAGGCACTGCTCAAAAGCCAGTCAACCCTTCTGCATACATTGCCTTGATTCAAGCCCAGGAATTCACACTCTCGGTTTACTTTTTGGGGCAAATATATGAGTATATGAGTCTGCTTTCTCCCTATGCTTTGTCAGGATGCTTTTTGTTGTACTTTGACATGTTGTCAAAGTACAACATGTGTACATTGAGATTAGCTGAGCCTCCCCCCCGTGCTCTCTCCCCCCAACACACAGTGACAACAAACCCTCCATCCTACCACACCATGTGAACCAACTACACCACACACCGGCTCCCAAGTCAATTCTGCATAAATTCACAGAGATTATATCCCATTTAAAAGCCTAACAGCCCACGGATAAAAGCTATTTTTCAGCCTGTTGGTACGGCTGGGTATACTCCTATATCTCCTGCCAGATGGTAGGAGAGTAAAGAGATACCGTCCAGGGTGTGAGTCATCCCTGAGAATTTTCCTCACTCTTCCAAGGCAACGGGCCCTGGCGATGTCATCCAGTAGTGTCAGGGGACAGCCCACAATGTCTTGTGCTGTGCTCACTACCCTCTGTAATACTTTCCTGTCCGCGGCTGTCAGACCAGCATACCAAACCACAATACCATACGAGAGGATGCCCTCTACCGGTAAAAGAGGGTCATTAGCTGTTGTTCTACCCTGTTCTTCTGCAAGACCCTAATAAAGTGAAGCCTCTGTTGGGCCTTTCTAGCCACCTGGGTTGTGTTAACTTTCCAGGTCAGATCTTCACAGAGGTAGACTCCCAGAAATTTAAAGGAGGAAACTCTCTTCACACAGTCCTCGGCTCGGCTCGGCTTTCAACACCATTTTGCTGAGCATTCTCATCGAGAAGCTGACTGACTTGAAATTCTCCCCTGCCATCTGCAATTGGATTCAAGACTTTCTTAAGGATTGGTTACAAACAGTGAGGGTCCGGTCTGCTTTGTCCACCCCACTGAAGCTTTGCACTGGCATGCCACAGGGCTGTGTGCTTAGCCCCTACCTGTACTCTTTATACACTTATGATTGTGGATCATCTGACCCATCCACTGCGATAATCAAGTTTGCAGATGATACAACTGTGGTGGGTCTTATTACAGGTGGGGATGAGACAGCATATAGGGCGGAGGTACAAAAACTATCCATATGGTGTAGTAACAACAACTTGCACCTAAACATTGGCAAGACGAAAGAGATGGTGTTAGACTTCCGGAGAAAAAAGGAGGAACCTGCCCCACTTTACATCAGGGAGGACTGTGTGAAGAGAGTTTCCTCCTTTAAATTTCTGGGAGTCTACCTCTGTGAAGATCTGACCTGGAAAGTTAACACAACCCAGGTGGCTAGAAAGGCCCAACAGAGGCTTCACTTTATTAGGGTCTTGCAGAAGAACAGGGTAGAACAACAGCTAATGACCCTCTTTTACCGGTAGAGGGCATCCTCTCGTATGGTATTGTGGTTTGGTATGCTGGTCTGACAGCCGCGGACAGGAAAGTATTACAGAGGGTAGTGAGCACAGCACAAGACATTGTGGGCTGTCCCCTGACACTACTGGATGACATCGCCAGGGCCCGTTGCCTTGGAAGAGTGAGGAAAATTCTCAGGGATGACTCACACCCTGGACGGTATCTCTTTACTCTCCTACCATCTGGCAGGAGATATAGGAGTATACCCAGCCGTACCAACAGGCTGAAAAATAGCTTTTATCCGTGGGCTGTTAGGCTTTTAAATGGGATATAATCTCTGTGAATTTATGCAGAATTGACTTGGGAGCCGGTGTGTGGTGTAGTTGGTTCACATGGTGTGGTAGGATGGAGGGTTTGTTGTCACTGTGTGTTGGGGGGAGAGAGCACGGGGGGGAGGCTCAGCTAATCTCAATGTACACATGTTGTACTTTGACAATAAAGGTTTATTATTATTATTAAAAACTCATTTCTGATTCCAACCCAAGCAAATGGGAAAAAACCCTTTCCATTCTGTTCTTCATCTTCTGGTTCCTAGTATAGTGCTGAAGAAACATCGAGGTTTTCTGTGTACATGGCTCTTAATACTGCTTAAATAAGATATTTGTCTGTTCAACTAGATAAGAAATTGTACCTTGAGATGCATGTCACTGACATTTCAAGAATCCTGGCGTTGTATTTGTTTGATTTATTTTTTCCAATGACTTTTCCTAAAGACTTTGAACTAACTTAGACTTCTTATGGGTTAGGGTTCCAACAGTGGCTGAGATAGCATCTAAAAAGATCATTTGAGGCTTGATTTGAACTTGTGAACTCTGAGGTAGCAGACAGGGTTATCCGTGACATTAATTTTGCCATCAGCAGCTTGAATTCATGCTCCACTGGTTCCTCTGTATGCATGTATCTGCAGTTATATTTGAGAGGGAGTTAATGCTACCTTAAGGGAGGAAGTGGTGTCCTCCATCTCCTGAAGAAGGTGGTTCATGATCTGCTTGTATTGGATAACTTCTGCCAGGTTTCCAGACTTCTTTTTCCCCCAGGAAGGTTATGAAGAAAATAATGGGGTATCAGTTGCAGAAAATATTGGATAAAGTGGATAATTGGATCTCTTTAATTCCACTTTTCTCAAATCTGGGTGTGGTACAGAAACTGTTTAGTTTTAGGAAGGAAGGAATAATGAAAGGGAAGGGAAGGTAGGGAGAGAGGGAGAGAGAGAGAGAGTCTGCTGTGGGGAGCAGGGGACGAAAGACGGGATCCTCTGCTTCCCATCAAGCCAGCTTGGTCAGAAGATGAAGATGATGCTCCTAGCCAACAGGTGAGGAAATGAGTCACAAGCCCACATACCGTACCTGTTGCTGCTTTGTCAATTAAGTATCCAGCCCTGAAGCATTATTTTAGTAATAGACAAATAAAAAAAAATCCCTCACCTCTCCCCAGAAAGTATCTATGGCACTTTAAATAATAACTTGATTAAGTTGCTAGAGCTACTTTTATGCCATAAATTTTGTTTTTGAGGTGCATAAAACTTTTAATGCTATAATAAACTAACAGGTACTCCTACAAATTCCCCACCGCCCCAAGGTTTGTATTCTTGATGGGCTTTGAGTCTACATATCTTTTCAGTCCACATTCCACTTTAAATATATTATTTCCAAGTCTCTCATCTTCCTTAGTGAATAGAAAATGTCAGTCCCGCTGGAACTTCTTGTTTTGTCTATATCTGCTATTCTCTCTTCCAGCTTCCCTATTCAGAGGAAAATTAGACTAGTATTAATATATAGCAGGGGTGTCAAACTCAATTTCATGGAGGGCCACATCAGCATTGCGGTTGCCCTCAAGGGGCCGGACGAGTATGGCCAGGGTGGGCGTGGCCTACTGAGTGGGAGTGGCTAGAGTGCGTATGGCCTACTGGGTGGGCATGGCCAGCTCTACATCGTTCGCATCAAGGGTGCCTATGGGGGCCTGGGCAGGAGTGGGACAGATCTGAGGGTCTCTGGCAGGAGGAGGGTCTCTGGGCCAGGGCCAAGGCAGTGGGGGCTGTTCCCTCACTGTTTCCAGGATGGCTTCAGGGGCCGCATGAAACCACTTTGCGGGCCGCATCTGGCCCCCAGGCCTTGTGTTTGACATGTCTGATATATAGCAACCAAGGTTTAAGCCAAACAAATAATCCCTTACTGATCCCCTTCTGCAAATTCAGGAATGCTTCCACAGGGTGTCTTGGATGTTTGGTCAGAGGTTGCAATTGATTCAAGAACCAGAGGATTGTAATACTGTTTTTAGCAGCACAGTGGACTTTCTAACATCCCAGAGAATAATTGTGGGCTTCCTATAACATTCTAGAAAATAATTCCTATTTCTTTATGTTGGGATTAGCATTTCTTTGGACAACCAATTTGGATGTTTATCTTAATTTGCTTTTCTTTTAATTTGCTGTTAACTTCATGTTCTCACCAATCCTGAACTTAACAATGTATTTTTTTCCTGAAAAGAGTTTTTCTTGAAGATTTTCTTGCAGTCCTCCTTCTATACTGATGTGTTAGTGCCATTCCTTTTTCTTCATTTACTTTCTACACCTAAGCATGACCTTTTATATAGTTCCAAATATTTTTTGTCCCCTTTGCCTTGATCCCCCAGCTATAAAAGTATACAAGCTTAATTTCAACTTTATTGGCTCTTATATCACTGAAAGATTCTAACTAACAATAATGAACTCTTTAGGTCCCTTAAAAAGCCTTCTAGGTCTCTAAGATGTTGAGAATGTTTTTCAGATGATGCTGAAGAGCAACTGTCACACTTGGGAGGCGGGCTCAAGCAGGGAATTAGCTTGGACTGATTATGTAAGCAAGGTCTAACCATACCTCTCATGCTTGGAGCCTTGTCTTTCCTAGGCAAAGCTGCCAGTCTGGGGAAATTCCTGTGAAATACACATAGAATAATAAAGTAGTTAGTTGAACTCTATATGTGTGGGTCTGGTTGTGCAAGCCTGACAGTTGCCCTCTTTCCATTTCAAAGGCATTGGAACTGCAATAAATTTTGGGAAGTGTGCATTAGTCAGAAGTAAGTGTTAATTGTAATTTGCTCGATCAGCTCCCTGCTACATTCTCTCCCAGCAGGAAGCGGGTAATAGTGATCTCTTACTAGCCAAGGATTCTATCACCAGCCTTAAGGAGAAGACATCCAGGGTCACGTGCCATCTCCAGAATCTGCAGGTCTGGAAGCTGTAGGTTATTTTAGACCTGATGTTTTAGACTTCCAGGTTCACCATTCTCTTTCTGTTTTTATAGGCAGGAATATAGAATCGAATTAGTCTCTTTCCCAAGGCTACCAGTGCAAGAATGCTTCAATCTGACTCACTTGGCCAATTTGAAGGAAGAAAAGCTCAATTCAGTCCATCCTGTGAAATCAGATTTAATTTGGCTTCATTTGGTTGGCTTTACTCTTTGTGGTCTGCTTGGAAAAGCTGGTTGCTGGTGTCCAAGCAACCTGGGAGCGAGTTCTGAGAGCAATTCAGCTTTGGGTGCATAAGCCGTGGGCTTGCATTTACAAAACTAAAGTCCTGTTAGACCCTGCTCCAAAATTTGGTCAAGCTCATACCTGCTTGTTTAGGCGGAATGATCTGGCTTTCTATGTAAAATCTGTCAGGCTTTCAGAGACCAACCTGGAGCATTGTGAGATCACATTCTGGGTTTTCTGCTGCTTGATCCATTGGAGTAAGTCCCCAATTAATACATTACGTGTAAATACAATCATTCATATACAGTAATAACACAGTTATCCACAAACCAAACATAATTGTTCCAAACCAATTTGTAGGCACTTCTTTTCTCTAGGCACAAACCTTCCTGGTCTATCTTCCAACAGGAGCTGTAGGTCAAGGAAGATTCCTTGACTTTTGAGTTAACACCTACACCATCTTGACTGCGTTCAGTCTGAGACTATTCTCCCCATCCAGCTTCTGACAGCCTACAGGCATTGTCTCAGAATTATTGCATCTACATCCAATAATTATTTTATTTATTTGTTAAATTTATTTGCTGCCTATCTGCTGTGAGACCACTCTACCCAGCTTACAATAATAAAAAAGAAAATGAAAGGAATATAAATAGAACAGAAGTAAATAATAGAACTCACGCAATAAACAATGAAAAAGGAGCACAAGGAAAATACACATCAATATGATAACCAAAGGGACGTGGTGGCTCAGTGGGTTAGGATGCTGAGCTTGTCGATCAGAAGGTCGGCAGTTTGGCGGGTCGAATCCCAAGTGCCACGTAACAGAGTGAGCGCCTGTTACTCGTCCCAGCTTCTGCCAACCTAGCAGTTCGAAAGCACGTAAAAATGCAAATAGAAAAATAGGGACCACTCCGGTGGGAAGGTAACAGCGTTCCGTGCGTCTTTGGCGTCTAGTCATGCTGGCCACATGACCACGGAGACATCCTCGGACAAGCGCTGGCTCTTCGGCTTTGAAATGGAGATGAGCACCGGCCCCTAGAGTCGGAAATGACTAGCACGCGTGTGCGGGGAAAACTTTACCTTTACCTTATGATAACCAAAAAAATGGGTGAGTGGAGAGCAGAGGACAAGGGGGAGGAGAGGGGGAGTCTGCCATCAATTCAACAGCCACCAACAGCATGGAATTCCCCCCATTTGGTCCCAAGGCCAACTGGCAGAACCAGTCTTCAGGATCCTATGAAAGGATAGGAGGCTGGGAATAGATCTTGCCCTAGACAGTAAGATGTATCAAAGGATGGGTGCTGCAGCAGAGTAGTCTCTTTGTCTAATCCTAATAGAGTTTTTTGACTGGTGGGATCTGAAGTAGGCCCTCTCTGCCAGCTTGAGTAGGATGGGCTTGTCCTAGCAGGACAAGGTGTTTCATCAGGTAGCCTGAACCTATGCAGGTTTTATCATAATCTGATATTGTTTGTAAGAGGGCATTGCTCCATTGTAAGCCAGTTAAGATCAGACTTGCAGAAGCAGATGGCTGAAGCAGAGCTCCTTGCCAAGTACATTTTTCTCTCTAGAAGGAAACAGTATAAGGAAATGTTTATGGGCAAATGCTGCCAGATAGCTCAGAGCACACGAGGCAGGAGATGCAATGCTTGCTTTAGAATTGCTGAAGCAGAATTTAAGATTTATTTTTGCTTTTATTATATGTACAGTGAAATGACAGGGACAATTTCAAATATTAAAATAATTTTCCTTTTAAAAAATAATCCCAGATTTGGGTGTGGGAGAGAGTTATTGAGGTGCCCTGTTTTTCCCCAATGCTGTAATAAAATGGATCTTGAACTATTCCTTTATTAGAGTTTCAAATAATCAAATTTATTATTTAAAAGAGAGAGAGAAATGAGATAATTTTCAGCCTCCTCCGTGCCCCAGTTTCTTGAAAAGACTTTTATAGAAAAGGAGATGCACAACATTGAATGCAAATTCATGTTAGCTCATTCCTTTTGCTTGCTTCCTTGCTTGGGCCACCTGAGTTTCTTCCCCCTCCTGAAATTTCTTGAAAGAAAGCTGCCGAAAGGTGACAAAATGTGTGGAAGATGCCAAAATTAAGACCAGCATGCAAGAAGAAAACTCAGCCCTCTTGGAGGCGAGACAGAGGATGCCCATTTTTGCCCATCTCTTTTTAAGCCTTTCCCTTTTTTTAATCTTTGTCAAGGGATTCTGTTTCCAATATAAAAAAAAGTATGAAGCTTTTAGCAAAAGAGAGCTATTGACTACCAGGGATTAAGGAGATTGTAATTCAGATCCAAGGTCAACCATTAAAACTCTCTCAGGCTTACCTATGCACAAGATGATTGTTGGAAAATTTAGAAAAGGGAGAGAAATAAGCACCCTCAATAATTCTCGATTCCTTATGGCAAAGGTTTTTCTTAGCAACAATATGAATGAAACAGTTTGTTATTACCTTTTACATTTTCTGATATTTTGTTTATTACTCAGTCTCACAAGCATTATGGAGGTGTTAACCTTGGACTGGCTCTGAAGAGACTGTAGACCCTCAAATGTAGACACACATATGGTTGGTTTCTTCCAACCATATCTCTTTGAGGGGCTGGGTTGACAGAGGGAGAGTCTGGGGGTTTTTCAGTCCCCTGAAAGGGATACCATTAGAAGAAACCAGAAGAGTTACAACTAAACCTGTCAGCTTGAGTTTCTCATTCAAAGATGGAGTAGAAATCTAATTAACCATCATGGTTATTTATGCTCATATGATTTCTTAGTGGGTTATCTTGAGTATAATATGATTGACTGTCAAGATAGCTACATTCAGTTAGTTGCTATCCTCTGTAGACTTCTAAATAAAATGTGGAAGGAGGAGGAGGAGGAGGAGGAGGAGGAGGAGGAGGAGGAGGAGGAGGAGGAGGAGGAGGAGGAAAGGATGCAAAATCTCCATCTTGCCCATCCTCAGATTTTTGGCAGAACTGTCCCTTTTTTAAAAGGCTGTAAGTGTTTCTGCAGTTTGTCCCTTTCATTTACCTTTTTATTAAATTCAAAAGGTTTCTTTGGATTTCATCACAAAGAAAGGAACACAAAACCACATTCTTGTGAGGATTTTCTGAGTTGTATTTTCTAAAGGTTCACTTTGAGGTGAAGGATGTCTTTTAGATGAACAATATGTTCCTCCTCTTGCTTTAGCCCAGTTGTGTACCACATCTGCAGCCAAGCCAAGGTGACCAATTGTTCCAGCCAGCCCATTCGGCAGGAAGGAAAGGAAATGAAGAAACAGAACACTGAAGATCAGCCTGTTAAATAAGATAGTTGGAATCACATAATTGGAGTCCTGGCCCAGTTTTAAGCTTGTTGCAATACGCATAACAAAATGGACAGGATTTAATCAAGTGATCACAGCTGCCACGTTGACTTATTTGATCCATGACCCCAAGGGAAATTAAAGTAATTGACACACACACATGCCCACAACTGCCATCAAAGATAACTTTTAGGTTTTCTCAGGTTAGCATTTTCCAGGTGTATTGGAATACTACAATTGGAGTTCCTAACTAGCCAAGTTATATGGTTGGGAATTAAGAGCATTGTAGTTTATGACATCTTGAGGATGCTAGGTTAGAGAAAGGTATTTTGTTGCCTCTGGTGCTCCATTTTTAAAGATAAGATAATCTTTATTATCATTTTTTACTGTGGGCACAATGGCGCACATCAAAAATGAAATTTAGTTGTCTGCTTTTCTTTATGGAGTTGAACTCTATAGAGTTTTACTGTATCAGATTGCTAATCGGAAAAGAGAACAGCACATAAATTTACTGAATACCCCCAAATTAATCTTATTCTTTCCCTGTCGCTTCCCCTACTTTGCTTAGGAGAAACTGCATAACTTGCAGCAACAGGTTCAAGTAGAAGACTTTCGTTGGTAAGACCTCATGTTAATTGCTGGAACAGGGGATGGCGATTGGGGTCTCCAAACAACTTTTGTAGATAAGTAGCTTGGAGGCAACATCCCCAAGGTTGCCCATTTTGGGGGAGAGTGAACTTCAATAGTGCATCGCTGCTCTTGGTATCTCTCTGAGATGAGATTGGAGGGGTGGAGCCTTGATTTTGCTACAGGCAACAAGATGTCCTCCAACCTGGTCTTTTTCTATCACACCTCACTTTAGGAAATGGATGCTGGAGCTGGCCCAGAAGGAGGTGTTGCTGCTATTGGCTCATCTGGGGGTACACTTGGAGGGAGTGCTTCCCCAGCGGGAAAGGACACAAGTGGAACAAGGCCAAGCACTCAGGATGCTGCGGGAGGAACTGGATGAAGTTTCTGCCACATATGTGCCTCTCTTGAGCAAAGAGGCTCCCTTTTCTTGAAGCTGGATGGCCATGTCTCTCCTCCCGTCTCCAGTCCTCCTAAGTCCTATTGAGTTGTGGCCTCTTAATCCCAGTGAAAGAAGTATCAGATTTAAGAGATGATGGAGTCAAGAACTTTTAAATAGTGGCTTAAGTCAATAGGCAAGGAACGACACAGTGTCAAAGCATCTCTTTATTGTCTCAAGAAAACAACTGCCCACCTACAGGTAATGGCCGGTATTTATACACATAAGACCTCCGGTATTCCTCCAATTACCTGCCTGAATTCTCCCACCTCAAATACAAATGTTCCCACCAAAACTGTTGGGACTGACCATTAAGCTAGCCCATGAGGGCTAGCCTTGGCTTGGCAGGAAATGCGTACTTAGCTTCTCCACAATAGGCTAGGGTCCATGGCTTGCATCATTACATTCCAGTACATAACAAGAACAATCCACTGTTTACTGTTCCATAGAGCTAAGTTTTTCAGTACAACTAGTGTTTTAATGAAATAATGATAGCAAGTTTTTGTAGTGGTGGGGTTTACTCCCTACATATTTATAATAGGGTTTTTTCCCCATAGAGGTATGATTTAGTAAAGTTGACTACAAATTCCATTATTCACACTTTGTATTGACGAAGTATTATAGCCTAAACATCTGTAGAGAATATTAGTGTATTATTTGTTAGTGCTTTGTTGCCCTGTAACTGATCACTGTATTTTTTATTTTAAAAAGTAAATATCTAATTTTTGTGGATCTTCCAAGGGGAAGTTTCACTAATCTGCCAATGATCCCTTGTCTCTGCCTTTTTCCTCAGCAGGTGTTCTTCTGTAACAATGTACATCTAATTCTACCTCTCTTTGCTTCAAAATTATCAGATGATAGAAAAATTCAAATATCAGATTCAGAAAAAACAGGGCGTATGGGAGTCCTCCAGTGTATTTTTGAGAAAAATACCAATTCCAGATGAAATCCCTCATCCAGCTCTCCCACTTCCCCCATTATAATGAAGAGTAAAAGAGAATAAAAGCCAGAGAAACAGGGAGTCTGCAGCCTCTCCTGGAACACAAATACCCCAAACCAGGAAATCACTTTTCTTCTGCCAACCTATGATGTGAAAGGATTGTGTAAAATGATGTTGTTCCAATCTCAAGACCTGCTCCAGAGATAAGAAAGCTTACTGTTCTACGTGGCAGTCAAACTTGCATCTCTCTGCACTGTTACAGGGCTATGAATTTGGAAATTGTGGAAATTTGCCATTTCACTTACAGCTGCTGTCTTTTCCCTTCTATGCCAGGGCAAAGCGGGCATTGGTGTCTTTCACTCAAGTCCAGTCAGATCTGGATGGAGTCCTGGAAGACATATCACGGCACCTTCCAACACGGAAGAATATGGAAGTGTCTGATCAGCCTCCTTCTAATTATGCTGGATGTTCCAGGTATCTTGTCCAAACCTCTGAGTCAGAACGGAAGAATACAGGCCAACTTGTTAATGAGAATCAGAAGGCTAGACTACAGAAGGATGTGGAGATTAGGACATAGGTTTGATTCCCTTGATTTCACTTGGGACAATGTCATAAAAACAGCAGTTATTTGCTTAATTACAATTTATTAAACAAAGCATTACAGATTGTCCTCGATTCATTCCTGTAAGGCATAAACCACAGGTGGGCCTGTACTTTTGCTTGACTTCCAAGCCCGTTGGTGGTTGCAGGAGGTCTTCCAGTGACTTGTTTATTCCCAGAAGAGGTATGCTATACCAGAGAGGTTTCCTTTTGTTTCTGATCGGAAACTGTTAAGAGTAAAAATGTATTTCACCTATTGCAGCTCTGGCTTATATTTCCAGATTTACTTTCCCTTTTTGACTCAAAAAATATACCATAGAAATTTGGCATTCTGTCTTTGAATTGTGACAGTACAGTTTGAAATGTTTTTGACACTGCAGATGAGGTGCTGGACTGGGTATAAACTAGATAAAACCAAACATATTATATTATGACTTAGCATGATAGATTGACTGATTAAATTAATTTAGTAGCTTCCCAACTGACACAGGGCAGTGTATACTAAGAGAAAACAATGTGTGATAAATTCCCAACTTTAAAATTCCCAAAGTAAATTCACCCAACTGTCAAAAGAATTTCCCGGTTTGTTTGCAGGTGGGGAAAGCCTATGATGAAGAAATTTGAGGACAGCAGCTACCGCAAAGCAGGTCTTTATTTCAGGAGGGCAAAAAAGTGACAGCGAAGTGACCTCAGCGTTCCTGCCTTGCAAGGTGGTCTCCCAGTCCTGAGTTGCGATTTTTATATGCTTTTTGAGGCTATGTATGCAGATGCAGGAATCACCACGTTTGGGAACTTAAACAAGGGTGCCACTCAGTGGCTGAATATATAAGCACATTTAAGTTAATTTCTAAGAATTTGATAGAGTAATGCTGCACATATCAATTTAAAGAAGGTTTGATAGATGAAACTTTAAATGATCTAGCTAGAACTGAATGTCCAGGTCTCTTGAAAGAACTAATACAGCTGTGCCTTCATGTCAATGGGTGTTTACAGTAGATCTTAAGCCAACAACATGTTGTCAAGCCTACAGTCTCCCTGCTGATTGATGCTTATCTCTGAACGTACATCTTCAGAGATAGGTTAGGAGGCTCACCCTAACCTGAGTTGTGATTTTTATATGCTTTTTCTGCCCTAGGGCTGTAGGTTTGCTAATTCGTTCTTTTGTGCTTTAATGGTTGTTAAGTCGGGTTCACGGATCGATGAGATGCAGGCGTAGGTGTGTGTATAATCTTTATTGGTGGTAGCGTGGTCTGAACTGCCGGACAACGGTTACCTGGGCATGCTTTATACCTGCCCAGGTGAATGCCTGACCAATAGGTTTGAACCCTGGTTTCCCGCCGGCCAGGCAGCCAATCCCTTTAAATCTGGCTTTCCCGCCGAACGTAGTTTCTGCACGGAGCTGTCCAGCTCCGCGCTTCCTGATGCGGCTGCTACACGTGTATGCCCGCCTAGCATGCACTACAATGGTTGTCCAATGTTCCCTTTCTTGTCTGAAGTGATATTTCTTGTTTCCAGTTTCTATTTTGGGAGTTAATCCCATCAGGGGCAGGGGCAGGAGTTCTTGGTGGCTTTGCTATCTGATTTTCCCAATTGCTGGCTTGCCTCAGGCAAGCGGGGGGGGGGGAGGTTTGCAACATTTTATGAGGTGTCACAGAAGTTCAGCAAAAGGCTTTTACAGAAAAAAGTGTGTCTGCATGTTCTTCTAATGGGGATGAGAATATGGGAGTTTTGTCAGGGTAAATCTTCCAACACAACCAAAGCCAATCTACAAACAATCAAATGGCACAAAATCTCTCACCCAGTATTTGGGCAAAAAGCCAGGTCTTGGCAACTTTAAGCTGTATGGACTCCATTTTCCGGAATCCCTGAGCCACTTCACAGTTTCTGAGCACGAGTTGAAATCCATGTATTTTAATGTTACCAAGGCTGAGAAATGCTTTCTTATTGGATGGCCATGATGTATCAGAATAGCTACAATCCTTCTATCAAGGATTATGCAATTTTTTTTTTGGTCAAGCAGTCCATGAACAGTACGTTACCTAGGAATACTGACTTGATGTCATAGATTTTCTTTCATAGACCAGCAGGTAATTGGAGTTTTCACAATTCACAGAAGAGACGGTTCAATATTACAAAAACAAGTAAATTGACTTCTCACATGAGCAGTTAATTGGCTGCTGCTGAAAAATGCAGTTTTCTACAAAATCCAGTATCTGGCATTGGCTTTAGATTCCTGAGAACATCTGTTTTCATTTATTTTAAAAAAGTTCAAGTTGCTACAACTCATCTTATTGGCATGCATGTTTAGAAGAATCAAGAAGAGCTGGGTTTTAAAATGGCTGCTTTTAAAAACTCTCTTTCTAGCTTAGATGTTTCATACCTATTGCCTACCTCCTCTCTTTCTTCTAATGATATTTTGAGACACACACACACACACACACACACACACACACACACCACTTCGCCAGTTCTGGAAAAAGGGGAAATTGTCCTTAAGTTTGACAGTGCTTCTTTGTTGTCTTTATGTTAAATAAGCTCACTTCCAGAGAGATATTATTTTCAATGCAGTAAATTGCACTTTTCTGGCATTGCACAGAGGGAGTTTCCTTGACATTGTACTTGGCTGTTCCTCTCTCTTTCGAGTCTTTAAACAGTCATATTTTGTACATTTACTGACTGTGTAAATGACATTCCTTTTCCTTTTTATTTCACCTCCTGATTCCCACCTACAGCTACAGCATTGTGAATACAGAGGTGCTGCGAAAGATGTTTGAGCATGCGATGGCACCCATTTTGGAGGAGCTGAAGCAGCGGGCCCAATCAGAAGGCATATGCCCCAGCTGCCAGCGTTTGCAGAAGACGATGACACAGTGAGGCACAGAGTAGACTAAGCCCAGACCCTCCTGCCCCTAATAAAATGTTTCCAGAGTGAAGCCTTTCTGGAGCATTTTTATGACACTAAGTGAATGCAGGCCAGATTGAGACGGCCTTGTACTGGGAAGTCTGGAGGCAGATTCACCTTGGCTATGGAAGTACCATCTGCAAAGCTGCCTCATCCTGAATCTTGTTCCCATTCTACTCTGACATCAGTTCACCAAAACCTCTTGCAGAAGTTTGTCTAAACACTACTAAAAATAGTTTGAGAGATTGGAAGATGAACCTGTGATCTTCAGCGGGCAAGGCACAATTGCTTTGTCACTTAAGCTTTTCTTCCTCTCACCTTGGCTCATACAGGGAATTCAGTCCATAGTCCAAGAGTTAAATGCAGCCTCTGAAAATCCTGCATCTGCTTTCCTGAGCAATTCTGTTAGTGCTGAGTGGTAGATTAAATGTGACTGAAAGTCATTACATTGACAGGGAACAATCAGTGATATTAATTGTAATGATAAATGGAAATTAAATTTTGTTTTGTCCTGGCTCTGTTGATTTTGGACAGTGCAGTCTATTTTTCCCCAAGTCTAAATGTGACTCAACGCTGATTAGTGCCACATAACATTCAGCTATAGTTTTTGCACCAGGTCCTCAATGAGTGATTTTCCTGTGCACTTCTATGTTGCTCTTTTTTATCATTTGTATCCATTTTCCTATGAATAATTGTTCTCATATTTTATAGTGAGGATAATAGCAATAATGTTTTGTGTAGGACAGTAAAACAATGTGAAAAATGTTAGCTAAACATCAGGCTTTGCTCCTGGACAATAAATCTAAAGGCATTGAAGGAAAAAAAAATCTTACAACCATAGTGAATTCTGTGTGATGCAATATATTTTCTCTGTAAGTTTCAGATTTTTGGATATGGGATCTCAGAAGATGGCATGGGGTTGTTTTTTTTGGGGGGGTGGGGTGTTGCGAGGCCACTACGGAGCCTCTCTGCTGGACGAATTGCCAAATTCATTCATCAGTTTGAGGCTATGTATGCAGATGCAGGAATCACCACGTTTGGGAACTTAAACAAGGGTGCCACTCAGTGGCTGAATATATAAGCACATTTAAGTTAATTTCTAAGAATTTGATAGAGTAATGCTGCACATATCAATTTAAAGAAGGTTTGATAGATGAAACTTTAAATGATCTAGCTAGAACTGAATGTCCAGGTCTCTTGAAAGAACTAATACAGCTGTGCCTTCATGTCAATGGGTGTTTACAGTAGATCTTAAGCCAACAACATGTTGTCAAGCCTACAGTCTCCCTGCTGATTGATGCTTATCTCTGAACATACATCTTCAGAGATAGGTTAGGAGGCTCACCCTCAACTGACTGAAACAGGAAAAGCTCAAAGGTGCAGAGAGAGTTGTATTTATACTGTGAGGTCCAGAGACATCTAATTACCACATGCCCTGCCAAGACCATTTGCTTGGCTTTGCCAATTACTATAGAAAATATATACATTATTTTGTAGTTTTCACTGCATCTCTGGCCCTGCCCATTCCTCAGAAAAACACCAATTTGGAATGAAGATGCACAACATGCTACTGGAGCTTTAAAGACTGCTTTTGCATCAGAATCCATCCTCCTACAGATATGGCTACGGGGTGGTACTAGTAGACCATTCAAATATTCAACATTTGAAACATGGAAACATACCTTAGAGAAGCATGATACCCTGTATAAGTATGCACTGACCACTAGAATTTGAGCATGTTTGTAGATGCTCTAAGTTCTGGTGGTCAGTGCATACCAGCTGCAGGCCACTTGGTCTCTTCCAGACCATTTAATTTTGAGATTTTGGTCACTGTGAATCAGGATGATGCAAGGTGGCATGTCACCTCCTGCTCAGCTTATCATAGAACAAAAGACATGCCAGACAAGTAATGAGGACTTTTGGTGACACTACTCATCCCAACACATCCTTGGGCCACTGTATCCTTAGACTTATAACATTTACCAAAGGCAAAAAGGTCCACAACAGTTTTGGTGATGGTGGACACTTTCATAGTCTGCTCAGGGCTGCCTTCAATCAAAGACACAGCTCAGTATCTTCTGTTTACATGATAACTGATCACTTGGTCTCAGACTGTACCCCACAATTTACTGCCAAAGACAGCTTATTGAAAAACTGGACAACCAAGCAATAACTACAAAAATGGATACGACCTCCTACTTAAATCAGAAGATACCAGAGGAAGGAAGAGACCAGACTGAAGAGAAGATAAAGATATTAGAGCAAATACAGAGATTTCAACCATCAGCACAACAATTCAATGATTATAAATGGTTTAGCTTTTCTGGGTCATTGATGGCTAGACGGTCTCCCTCAATTCAAGCAATATGTGCTGGAATGAAGGGAGACCTATCTGACAACTCAAGGTTTTTGGTCTGGAAACCTGTTTGGCAAAAAAAAGAAAGCTAGAGTTAGGTTTTAAAAAAGAGAACTGTTAGAGAGCTACTAAAGGCTATTCTTTTAGTAAGGTGTGATCTATTAGGTTATGAAATAGAAAATATCTATGAGATAAAACTAGAATATGTTTATTTACTAGGCTCATTTTAGATATTATAATTTGTGTAATGAAACAATGGAAATTTGGGTTATGGATGATATTATGGATGTTAAAGGTTAAATTTAAATACTAAAAAATTAAGAATTAGATAGAATTCAAAACAGAACATGGATATGCATAAGTAAAAATAGATTGACAAATCTAGGTTACTGTATTAGTAAGCTGTGATGTATCAGGATGAGAAATAGAAATGTTTAGGAAATGAAACTAGAAGTTACCTATATAGGTATTAGGTTTATATTAAATATTATAAATTTTGTGTAGTGAAATAAGGGAAATTTGGGTTATGGATGCTATTATGGATATTAGAGGCTAAATTTGAATACTATAATCAAAGTTAAAAATTAGGAAAAACTTTAAAACAGGATATGGATATGTACTTATAACAAAAAATAGACTGATAATTTTTTTAACTGAGCATATTATTGTTAGAAATTTTCTAGTTTAAGCATGTTATATTAAATGTTAAGGCAAATAGAGAAGGATGTTCTGATAATGTAACCTGAGATAGGTACTGAAAACTGTTATTGAACCTTTGATTACCCAGTCACCATGATGCTTTCTAAATATTTTGATGTTAAATTGGAAAACTAATAAAACTTGTTTTTTAAAAAACTTACAATTCATTTAGTGACCATTTGAAGTTACAGCGGCACTGAAAAAAGTGACTTATAACCATTTTTCACACTTGTCACCATTAAAGCATTACCATGGTCATGCGATTTATATTTGGATGCTTGACAACAGATGCACATTTATGATGGTTGCAGTGTCCCAGGGTCATGTGATCATCTTTTGCGACCTTCTGACAAGCAAAATCAATGGGGAAACCAAATTCACTTAACAATTGTGTTACTAATTTAACAACTCCAGTGATTCATTTAAGAAATGTGGCAAGTAAAGTTGTAAAATGGGGTAAATTTCTCAATTAACAACATAACTTTTGGCTGGGAACTACCTGTACTGTATGGAAATATTCCTGCTATATTGAAATTCAGAGTGAATATTACACTGGATAAATATATCATTAGGGCTGCCCAGTAAATAAATGACCAATAGCCTTGCTTCTTTGTATGTGTGTCTTAACAAACCAGATGAATATCACACAGAAATCAGATAATCTGACTCTTCCAACTCCAAGTTGCCCTATAATAATAACCTACTGTCCACATTGGCTGTCAGCTGATTCACAGAAAACATCTTGTGCATAAACATTCTCCAGCCTGTGCCTTCAGCTGGCACAGTGGAAGCCTTTAGGAGAAGGAGCCAGGCAACCAGGCTCTTTGCAAGGAGAGAGCTGCTTGTGCAACCCTGGAATTCTGCCTAAACCCTTGGAGAGAGAATTTTGGGGCTGACTGTTGAGTGTCAAAGCATGGCAGATGGAGAGACTGTCCACTTACTAAGGGAAGGTTCCTTGCAAGACGTCTGATGTGTCATTATGCTCTTTCAAGATGTATGAAATTTTGCTATAGGCTTTAGAGAATACAACCTACTGACACTAATCCCCCATCAATAGTGGATATTAATCCAGACCCAATTGTGTGTGCTCCAAGACTGGAGGGTTTTAAGAAATTGGACAGCCATTTGTCCAGAATGGTATAGAGTTTCCTGCTTGTGCAAGGGGTTGGACTAGAAGACCCCCAAGGTTCCTTCCAACACTGTTATTTTGTTATTCGGACTAACTCCAAGATTAACATCAAGCCAACAATCAGGTAAATAATACCCCAATCAAGGAACTGCCAAATAAGCCAACAGTAAACAACCCAACCAAAGAAACTCCAAGACCACCCTCCACCAGCATGACAGTGCAGGCCATTAGAACATAAATTGAGAGTAAACCCCACCCCTTAATAGCACTGGTGATGTTACCTAGTTTGGATAATGAAATGTCAGCAAGTAAACAAGCTCCAAGAACAAGAAGGACCTTAATTCCCATCTGCCACTTCATCAGTGCTGCTTACTCCTCATTGCCTTAATATAGTTTACTTAAGAGTAGAATTTGCCCAAGGGCTCCATGGAGGTTGGGGAGAAGCCCAATACCCTATCCCAATCTTCCATCACTCCTTCCATTGAGAACATACTATCACAAAAGAGGATGGATCTTGGCTGTGAAGTGTACAATGCTAAAAGCATGACTGTGGGTGGCTATCATAAATGCCCAAAGTTTGCCAAGTGCCCAAACCATAATTATATGTCTGCAGGGGTGCTGCAAGAATCAGAGTACAACTGGAAGGGACCTTCAAGACTTTCCAATCCAACACCCTGCTCAAGCAGGAGACGGTGTACCATTTCGGATAAGTGACTGTCTAGTCCAGACATGTCAAATTCACGATGTCATGTGATGTTGAACAACATATCGGGAGAGTTTTGCCATTGCTGGCAATGAGGTGGGCGCGGCTTCCGCATGATGTGTCTGGCCCATGGGCCGGCAGTTTGACACCCCTGGTCTAGTCTCTTCTTAAAAACCTCCAGTGCTGAAGCACCCATAACTTCTGATGGCAAGCTGTTCCAGTGGTTAATTGTTCTCACTGTTAATTCCAGGTTGCTTCTCTCTTTGTTTAGTTTCCAACCATTGCTTCTTGTCCTGCCTTCTGGTGGTTTAGAAAATAAATTGACTCCTCTCCTCTTTGTGGCAATCTTTCAAATACTGGAATACTGCTATTATATCTCCCCTAGTCCTTCTTTTCTCTAGTCTAGCCAAATCCTACAACTGTTCTTCATATGTTTTTGTCTCCAGGCCTTTAATCGTTTCAGTTGCTCTTCTTTGCACTTTTTCCAAAGTCTCAACATCTTTTTTGTAATGTGGTGACCAAAACTGATGCAGTATTTCAGGTGTGGTCTTACTAAGACTTTAGAAAACAGTACCAATACTTTGTGTGATTTTGATTCTATGCCTCTATTTATACCGTACAACCAAATATTGTATTAGCTTTTTTGGCTGCTGCCATACACTCATAATATGAGCCACACCGGCTCATATTAAAGTGATCATATACTAGCACTCAGAAGTCCCTCTTACAATTACTGATTTTGAGCCAGGTTTTATCTAATCTGTACTTGGGCCTTTGGTTTTTCCTGCCTAAGTGTAAACTCTTCCTTTTTTCCACATTAAATTTCAGTTTGTTGGATAGGGCCTATTGTTTAAGTCTGTCAAGATCTTTTTGGATCCTGAGCTTGTCTTCTGGGGTATTGGCTATTAGTGCCAGCTTAGTATCATCTGAAAATTTGATGAGTTTCCCCCTTTGTTCCCTCATCTAAGATATTTATGAAGATATTGAAGAGTCCTGGGCCTAGGACTTTCTGGTGCTCCACTGATTATTTCCCCCCATGTAGATTAAAGATGACTTGTTGAGTATGGTTTGTCACCTAGTTACATATCCATCTAGTAGTGATTTGGCTATACCACATTTTTCCAGTTTAGCAAGAAGGAGGTTGTGGTCTACTTTGTCAAATACCTTGCTGAACTCCAAGTATACTATATCCACAGCATTTTGCTTGTCTACTAATTTAGTCACTTTGTCAAAGAATGAAATAAGATTGGTTTGGCATGATCTGTTTTTAACAAACCCATGCTGGCTTTTAGTTATAACTTTATTTGTTTGTAGATATTTGTAGATCTGTTTTTTATTATCTTTTCCAGTATTTTCCCAGCTATTGATGTTAGGCTGATTGGTCTGCAGTTTCCTAGGTTTTTTCCCCCTTCTTTTTTGAAGATGGGAACCACATCAGCTCTTTTCCAATCCTCAGGTAATTCTCCACTGTTCCAGGATTTTTGAAAGATATGGTACAATGGTTCTGAGATAACATCTGCCAGCTCCTTCGGAACTCTGGGATGTAATCCATCAGGTCCTAGTGAGTTATATTCATCAAAATCAGATAGGTGTTCTCTAACCATTTTATTGCTTATTTTAATTTTTATTTCTTGTCTGTCTTTTACAGTTATGCTTTTGGTACATTGGGCTATGGTTTCTTCTTGTGTGAAAACTGAGTTAAGAATGAGTTAAGCAGTTCTGCTTTCTCTCTGCTGCCTATTACTTCCTTGCCATCTTCCCTCTTAAGTGGACCTACTATTTCCTTGACTTTTTTCTAGTTATGTATATGTTGAAATAAACTTTTTTAAAATTATCTTTGACTTTTGTTGCAAGTCTTTGTTCATTCCGAGCCTTTGCTTTCCTGACTTCATCTTTGCAGAGTTTGGCTATCTACTGATACTCTGCCAATTCCAGCAACTTTCCTTATATGTTTTAGCCTGCAATCCCCTAATCAACTTTCTTGCTCTTCAGACTCTTTCTAGAGTCTCAACAGCTTTTTTACATTGTGGTGACCAAAACTGGATGCAGTATTCCAAGTGTGGCCTTACCAAGGCATTGTAAAATGGTATTAGCACTTCATGTGATCTTGATTCTATCCCTCTGTTAATACAGCCTAGCACTGTGTTGGCTTTTTTGGTAGCTGCAGCACACTACAGGCTCATATTTAGGTTATTGTCCACTAGTACTCCGAGATCCCTCTCACAGTTACTACAATTGAGCAAGGTACCACCTATACTATACCTGTGCATTTGGTTTTTCTTGCCTAAATGTAGAACCTTACTTTTTTCACCACTGAGCACTGGGCCCATGTAGATGCAGTTCCATTGAAGATCACATACTGATTGTGGCTGGTCAGCCAGCTGCAAATCCATCTGGTGGTGATGCTGTCTAACCCAATTTTTCTATCTTATCAAGTAGTATATTGTGGTCTACTTTATCAAATGCCTTACTAATGTCCAAGTAAATTATATCCACAGCATTCCTCTGGTCCACTAATTTTGTCACCTGGTCAAAGAATGCAATAAGATTTGTCTGGCATGATCTGTTTTTGACAAACCCATGTTGGCTTTTGGTAATGACTTTGCCTCTAGGTGTTTGCTGATTTGTTGCTTATCTTTTTTAAGATCTTCCCAGGTATTGAGGTCAGGCCGATAGGTCTGTAGTTTCCTGGATCCATTAGAAATATAAGTTAAGATAGGCAAGAAAATGGTAAGTGAGCACCTGTCCACTCTAGACTAGCTCAAATCGCCAGGACCAGATGGACTACACCCCAAGGTTCTCAAGGAACTGGCAGATGTGATCTCAGAACCACTGAACTATATTTTTCAAAGATCCTGGAGCACTGGGGAACTACCAGAGGACTGGAAAACAGTTGATGTATTTCCCATCTTCAAAAAAAAAAAAGAGAGAGAGAAAGAAAGAAGGAAAAAAAATAGATCCAGGAAACTTCAGACCTATCAGCCTGACCTGGGAAGATTATGGAAAAGAAACAACAAATCAATGAACACTAGAGGCAAACAAAGTCATTACTAAAAGCCAACATGGGTTTGTCAAAAAAGATCATGCTAGACAAATCTTATTGCATTCTTTGACCAAGTTGCAAAATTAGTGGACCAGAGGAATGCTGTGGATATAATTTACTTGGACTTCAGTAAGGCATTTGATAAAGTTGGTATAGGTTTTCCTGCCTGAGCAGGGGGTTGGACTAGATAACCTCCAAGGTACCTTCCAACTTTATTATTATTATTAAATGCAAGAGTAAAACGTTTCCAGCAGATGAACTTAAAACATTCCCTCCTGCTAACTTTGGGCTGTTCTTAAGAGTACAGAGAGAGAAAGGGAGAAGAAAAACAAACAAACACATTTTTCTTCACTCTGTTTGTTGGCCAGACAAACAGAGTGAGGGTATTTTTCTTTTTATGGCTTATTTTAAGCAGAATTTCTAGCAGAATTTTAAAATTCTTTTCTCTTTGGGTTAGAAACAATTAACAGTCACATTTACCTCACACACAAAGACTTTGACACACACATACACACAAAGACAAGGAAAAGAGAACAGAACAGGGAAACAGAAGACTTAGTTTTACACATCCTAGTCATTCCCACCATAAGTCTCAGATAACTCAAATTAGGGAAGGCCCAAATCTTAAACATACCACGTGGTTGGAGGGAGGGAGGGAGGGAGGGAGAGAGAGAGAGAGAGAGAGAGAGAATCACTATTTCTTATTTTTTTAATTTCCCTTTGAGTATGTTTATTTAGCCAAATTGATTTCCCAGCAAAGCCCTAGCAAAGTCCATTTTTTATTTATAGTTTCTCTACCTATCTCTTTTTCATACCTGCCTGAATGGGTAGCTGATTCCCATCCCAGGCCTCAAGCAAGCTTTACTGGGGAGCCTATCTCGACCCTTGAACTAGAACACCCCATGATTCAGGGGTTCACTTTGGTTCTATCAGGTCCAGCGCACTGAAGCCTCCTAGTGAGACTTCTGCCTACCACCACAGTTTTGGGTCAAAAAAGAATCCCTCACAGAGAACTGGGACACTCCTTTAGGGATCAACAACCACGGTTTCAGACTAAAAAGGGGTCTGTTGAGGACTCTTCAGCTCCTCTGCAGAAGGTACGTGGATGCTCTCTTACGGCTTTACCTTCACTTTTCACCACCACTGTTTGCAGACTTCAAATGTCTGGGAGGACCTCTGCTTGCTTTCCAGAGGTAAGGGACGCTCCTTGCCCGGGGCTTAATTTCTTAACTTTGCTTTGCTTTGCTTACAGGGCCTAACCAGCTAGTTGCCCAAATCCAAATCTCTCATTCACTCATTCCACACAGCCTCTCCCTTTTCCCTAACAAAAGGTCCTGTGCTCTGGCCAAACCCCCATGCTTTCCAGGGTCTGCCACTTGAACAGATCCTTTCTGCAGCTAGGAAAGACCAAAAGGAGCAAAATCCAACTGTGATTAGGGAAAAAAGGGTTTTCTCACTCGTACAGAGAAACATACGCACATTTCTTTCACTCCCATGGGCTTTAAAGTTAAAATTTAGAGATACTCACCTTCACCTTCTTTCCAAAGCAGCCCTTGAGCTCAAACCCCAAACTCCCTTTACTACCCTGTCTCCACATGGGCAGGGCCTGGAAAACCCATCACAGACACAAGGGGTCTGCTGCCACCAAGATGGGGCTTACCACTCTCAGTCCATTGGAGAGGTTAGCTTGGAGTCCCATTCTGGTGTGCCAAAATTGTAGGAAGAAAAGTCTTCATCATAGTTCCATCCAAGCCGGGGATAAACAACATGACTGCTTTAGGAAGAAGGTTACAGTTTATTTCAGAGAAAAGCCAGACAGAAAGATGGATCCAGCAGAAAAAGGACTGAGCACATGTAGGGAGTGGGTTTTATACCCCCTAGAGTCTTTTGTTTGGAGTTATTTCTTATGTCAGGCTTTGTATTTCCTGTGTCACATATTTTGACCTGAGTCTGTGTGTGCCTTTCTGGTATTCTTGATGGTTGTGGGTCAATCCTAGTATGTCCAAATATCATATCTTGCTTCCCTGGGGCTGGAGTATATAGATTTTATGTCTTTTGTCTTCCTAAGCTTCTAGCTCCAATCTTCCTGATGGTTTACATTTGCATGTCTATAGAACTGGTTTTCTGCTTGGGGGAAGGAGATCTGGGACTATTAAGAAAACTGGGCATGCTTTCCTGGTTCTTTTTTTTTTTATTAAAGAGTTTTACAAAAGCAAGATTTTACAATATATCCCCAAATCCCCCCCACCCCAAACCCACCCACTTCCCCCCCCCCACTTCCCAGAGCTAAATACAGGATTATAGTTATAATAATCATATTCTAAATAAAAATTATGCATAATATACAATTAACCAAATTCATAATGTGTTTTAACTCCCCTTTAACATAGATACATACAAAGTACCAACACTAAGATCAATAACAATATCCCTCTAAAATCTACTCATAAGCTAAATGGAACTTTTTAGTCCCATATTTATTCTAATCTATCCATCTCCTCCAAACTGAAATATATCTTTCCTGTGAATGATCTTTCAAGTAAGCAGAAATCTTAAACATTTCTGCAAGATTCGAAACTTTAAACACCCATTCTTCTATAGTAGGCAAACTATCCTTCTTACAATATTGTCCCACCAGTAACCGTGCTGCTATCATATTCAACATCAAATTGGTTTCTTTAACATCGCAATCTACAACAATACCCAATAAAAACAATTGCGGAGAAAACTTTATCTTTCTCTTAAAAATCTTTTGAATGTTCCACCAAATTTTAATCCAAAAAGCTTTTATATTTCTACAAGTCCACCACATATGAAAATAGGTGGCATCTAAACTACCACATCTCCAACATTTAGACTGTAAGTTAGGATACATGTTAGACAACTTCTTGGGATCCAGATGCCATCTATAAAACATTTTATAAAAATTTTCTCTTAAGTTTTGAGCCTGAGTAAATTTAACATTTCTGACCCAAATTATCTCCCAAGTGTCCAGCGAAATTGGTTCCTGAATATTTTGTGCCCACTTTATCATAAAATCTTTAACTAATTCCATTTCCGAATCAATTCAATTAAAGCATTATATATCCTCTGTATATGTGCACAATTTAAGTCTCTAATTTGTTTTACTAAATTTTGATCTATAATTGTGATGCCAACCTTTTGATCTGACTTCCACCTAGCTTTCAATTGGGTATATTGAAACCAAGAGTAACTTATGTTTTCTTGTCTTAACTCATCTAATGATTTAAGTTGCCAATCATTCCCTTGCAATCTAAGTAATTCCTTATAAGAAACCATATCCAAACTCACTCCCATAGTTACGCCCTCTATCGCGTGTCCGGGAATTCCCCAAATCGGTATTTTATAATTTAACTTATAATAATACTTTTTCCAGACACGCAATAAAGCACTTCTAAGAATATGGGGTTTAAAAGCCCTGTCCACATTCTTATCGTAAAGCAAATATGCATGCCATCCATATACCAAATCCCAACCCTCAATATTAAGTATTCTCTTATTAGTTAAATTAAGCCAATCACTAACCCACGTCAAGGCAACCGCATCGTAATACAATTTCAAATTCGGCGCCTTAAGTCCCCCTCTTTCCCTAAAGGTAAAGGTAAAGGTTCCCCCGCACATGCGTGCTAGTCGTTTCCGACTCTAGGGGCCGGTGCTCATCTCCGTTTCAAAGCCGAAGAGCCAGCGCTTGTCCGAGGACATCTCCATGGTCATGTGGCCGGCATGACTAGACGCCAAAGGCGCACGGAACGCTGTTACCTTCCCACCGGAGTGGTCCCTATTTTTCTACTTGCATTTTTACGTGCTTTCGAACTGCTAGGTGGGCAGAAGCTGGGACTAGTAACAGGCGCTCACTCTGCTACGCGGCACTCGGGATTCGACCCGCCAAACTGATCGACAAGCTCAGCGTCTTAACCCACTGAGCCACCCTTAGCATCTTGTAAAATCTTAAATTTAACTCTTGGTTTTTTCCCCACCCAAATAAATTTATTAATACCCTTCTGCCATTGATCAAGGTTGGCATCCTTTTTCAATATAGGTATCATTTGAAACAAAAAGAGAAACTTTGGCAGAACATTCATTTTAACAACTGCAATTCTTCCCAAGAAAGATAATTGTAATTTTTTCCAATTATTTAAGTCCCTTTGTACCTTCAACCATAGTTTCATAATTATTCTTATACAATGTTACATTTGAAGCTGCAATATATACTCCTAAATATTTAACCTTTTTCACTATTTCAAAACCTGTTAATTTAGATAACATCCCTTTCACTCATAGATAAATTCTTAGATAACATCTTAGTCTCATTACTTATTACTTATTATTTCCTGGTTCTTCAATATCTTTTTAGGAAATATATTTTTTTGCCCTTTTAATATTTCCTTCTCTGTAGCTTTGCAGATTGTACATATCAAAAATGGATCTGCTCCAAATCTCCCAGATCATGATCTGGCCTGCATCGACCCAAGGTCAGAAGAATGCTCTAGAAAGGCTTCACTCTGAAATCTTTTTATTGGGGGCAGGAGGGTCTGGGCTTAGTCTACTCTGTGCCTCGCTGTGTCATCGACTTCTGCAAATGCTGGCAGCTGGGGCATATGCCTTCTGATTGGCTCTGCTGCTTCAGTTCCTCCAAAATGGGTGCTGTTGCATGCTCAAACATCTTTCGCAGCACCTCTGTATTCACAATGCTGTAGCTGTTGGTAGGAAATGAACCAGGAAGTGAAATAAAAGTGTCAGTTCGAAGAGGGTTAAAAATTACTGTTAGCAGGAGAAAAGAAAGAGGAGAGGAGAGCGTGTGAAAATTCTAAGCTTAAAGAGAATTTTAAAAAGCTATTTAAAATCCAGGCCCTTTTCGTTCTTCTAAACATACTTGTCATTATCATAAGCTTTAGCAACTTGACCTTTTCCAAAGAAATAAAAAACAGATGTTGTCAAGAATATAAAGCCAACGACAGATACTGGATGTTATAGAAATCTCCATTTTCAGCAGCAGCCAATTAACTGCTCATGCGATTAGTCAAATTAATGGCTTCTCTTTTGTGAACTGGAAAATTGAAATTACTTGCTGGTCCATGAAAGGAAAGGGACGCGGTGGCTCAGTGGGTTAGGACGCTGAGCTTGTCGATCGGAAGGTCGGCAGTTTGGCGGGTCGA
This sequence comes from Vipera ursinii, assembly GCF_947247035.1. NCBI lineage: Eukaryota > Metazoa > Chordata > Lepidosauria > Squamata > Viperidae > Vipera > Vipera ursinii. The sequence continues at coordinate 28,128,341 of NC_139517.1, forward strand.
ATCCTGAGTGCCGCGTAGCAAAGTGAGCGCCTGTTACTCGTCCCAGCTTCTGCCCACCTAGCAGTTCGAAAGCACGTAAAAATGCAAGTAGAAAAATAGGGACCACTACGGTGGGAAGGTAACAGCGTTCCGTGTGCCTTTGGCATCTAGTCATGCCGGCCACATGACCAGAGGACGTCCTCGGACAAGCGCTGGCTCTTCGGCTTTGAAACGGAGATGAGCACTGCCCCCTAGAGTCAGAAACGACTAGCACGCATGTGCGGGGGAACCTTTACCTTTACCTTTTACCATGAAAGGAAATCTGTAAAATTAAATCAGTGTTTTGGGTTAACATACTGTTTGTGGACTGTTTAAGGGGGTTTTTTGGGGGTAGCACTCGATAGAAAAATCTTAGAGTTTGTAACTGTTCTCATTCATCATGTCCATCCAATAAGAGAGTGTTTTTCACCCTCGGCAATGTCAAGCTGGATAGGCTTCAGCTCATGTTACAGATTCTCTTGCTTGAGCAGGGGGCTGGACTAGGTTAGAAGACCTCCAAAGTCCTTTCCAGCTCTATTCTGTTCTGTTCTGTTCTGTTCCGTTCCGTTCCATTCCATTCCATTCATAAAAAGTGGAGAATTCTAGGAATTGAGGTCCATACAGCATAAAATTGTCAAGCTTGAGATGACTGCAGTAATACAAAGGTAGTCATGCTCAGACACCCCTCATTTAAGTTACATTATTTGGAGCACCCAGGACTACTTTTTCACTGTGCCTGCCCTCTTACACAGCACTCTTCCCAAAATTCAGGTGGCCCTGAGACCTGGCTTTTCAAAGGCCTGAGACCTGGCTTTTCCGTAGACACTGGGTATGGAGGTTTTCTCCCAGTTGACCATTTCTGGATTTATTTTGGTTGATAAAGTTAATTTTATTGTATTTTAATGTTGTAGGGTTTATTACTTGTTCTCTATTGGTGTAAACTACTCTGGTTCATATTTCAACTGGAAAGCTATTAAATTGATTTAATCAGTCGGTCGATCATGCTAAGCCATAATATGGCAAGTTTGGTTTTATCTTAGCTTTTGTCACCCTTGGGGATTACAAAGCATAAGTTATATCAAGTTCAGCACCTCATCTGCTTTGCCCAAAACATCACAGAATGTCACAATTTAAAGGCAGAATATTAAATTTCTATGTTTTTGAGTAAAAAACAGCAAATATGATGGGAATGGAAGTCTTAGCCCAGAAGATGAAATACATTTATATTTTTAACAATTTCTTCTGTCAGAAAACCTCTCTAGAACATCCCTTCTTGGATAAGCAAGTCATTGGAAGAGTTCCTGCAGCCCACCAGCAGGCTGGAATTTAAACAGTAATCCAGGCCTACCTTTGATTTATGGCTTAACATGTGTGAATATAGCCAGTGCAAATAGTCATCATTAATGATATATCACTCATATTTATGAATGCTTGCAGATGATTTCCTGAGATTTTCTTTTTGCAGATTTCTGGCATTTACTTCTGGTTTCTGGTAAAATGCCCATTGAGTAAAATTGGTTCACTTAACAACTGTGGTGTTTGCTTAAGAATTGTGGTGTTCGCTTAATAGCCTCCACAAAAAATGTTGCAAAATCAGGTGCCGTCAGATGGTGACCTGCTTAATGACTGTCATGACTATAATTCCAGGCTCAATTAGTCATACAGTATGTCAAGAATTATGCTTTGTTTAATAAATTATGATTAAGAAAACCATTGTTTAGAGGCTTTACGTCACTGGCCTCCATGAAATCAGGGAAATCAAACTTAACATTGCCTTAATCTACACATCCTTCCTTGGTCTAGCCTTCTGATTTTCATTATCAAGTTGGCATATATTCTTCAATTCTGACCCTGAAGTTTGAACTAGGTACCTGGAACATCTAGCACAAGTAGAAGGAGGCCAATTGAGTGTTTCTATGTTCTTGAGTGTTCCAAGATATTGGGATACATCTTCCAGGAGTGGATTCACCTGCCAGAGCCCATCCAGATCTACACGGAGCTGAGTCAGAGATACTGATGCTCGCTTTGCCCTGGCATGAGAAGAAAAGAAAACGGTGACAGTGTCAACAAGTAGAATGACAAACATTCACAGATTACAAATTCAAAGCCCTATAACAGCTCAGAGAGATGCAAGTTTGCCAGCCAAATAGATCGTAGCTGTAGGGAACAGCAAACAGTGGATTATTCTTGACTCCATCATCTCTTAAATCTGATACTTCTTTCACTGGGATTAAGAGGCCACAACTCAATAGGACTTAGGAGGACTGGAGACAGGAGGAGAGATATGGCCATCCAGCTTCAAGAAAAGGGAGCCTCTTTGCTCAAGAGAGGCACATACGTGGCAGAAACTTCATCCAGTTCCTCCCGCAGCATCCTGAGTGCTTGGCCTTGTTCCACTTGTGTCCTTTCCCGCTGGGGAAGCACTCCCTCCAAGCGTACCCCCAGATGAGCCAATAGCAGCAACACCTCCTTCTGGGCCAGCTCCAGCATCCATTTCCTAAAGTGAGATGTGATAGAAAAAGATCAGGTTGGAGGACATCTTGTTGCCTCTAGCAAAATCAAGGCTCCACCCCTCCAATCTCATCTCAGAGAGATATGAAGAGGAGCAGTGCACTATTGAAGTTCACTCTCCCCCAAAATGGGCAACCTTGGGGATGTTGCCTCCAAGCTACTTATCAAGTACAAAAGTTTAGTTTAGTTTAGTTTAGTTTTATTAAATTTTTATACCGCCCTTCTCCCGAAGGACTCAGGGCGGTGAACAGGGCATATAATAAAAATACAAAAGTACAAAAGTTAAAAAAGAATTAAATTATTGCCCAAAATAAAACAGTAAGAATATACAAATATTAAAACCCTAAGTTAACTCCCCATCAGGCCAGGCCAGCTTGTTCGAATAAATGGGTCTTTAACCCGCGCCGGAAGGCGCGGAGATCCGGTGCCATCCGGAGCTCAACCGGCAGTTGATTCCACAGAGCCGGGGCGCCCACAGAGAAGGCCCTCCCCCTGGGGGCCACCAGCCGGCATTCTCTGACCGGAGGCACCCTGAGGAGGCCCTCTCTGTGGGAACGCACAGGGCGGAGGGGAGTCGACGCCGGCAGCAGGTGGTCCCCGAGGTATTCCGGACCCATGCCATGTAAGGACTTAAAAACCATCACTAAGACCTTGAACCTCACCCGGAAGACAACTGGTAACCAATGCAGCTCGTGGAGCAAAGGTGTAACATGGGAGTACCGGGAAACTCCCAAGACAACTCTTGCGGCCGCATTCTGTACCAGTTGGAGCCTCCGAGTGGTCTTCAAGGGAAGCCCCATGTAGAGAGCATTGCAATAGTCAAGACGAGAGGTCACGAGCGCATGAGTGACCGTACACAGGGCATCCCAGTCTAGATAGGGCCGCAACTGACGCACCAGGCGAACCTGAGCGAAAGCTCCCCTAGTCACGGCTACTATATGAGCTTCTAAGGTAAGCCGTGAATCTAGGAGGACTCCCAAGTTGCAAGCCCTATCCACGGGGGGTAAAGACTCACCCCCCATAGAAAGCGATGGAACATTTTTAATGTCCCAGGATGCCGGAATGTACAGCCACTCAATCTTGTCAGGGTTGAGTTGAAGTCTGTTCCTCCCCATCCAGACCCGAACAGCCTCCAGGCAACGGGACATCACAGCGAGGGCATCACTGGGGTGGTTTGCGGTCGAAATAAAAAGTTGGGTATCATCGGCATATTGATGATACCCAACTCCAAAACCACGAATGATCTCACCCAGCGGTTTCATGTAGATGTTGAACAGGAGAGGCGAGAGAACCGATCCCTGAGGAACTCCACAAACGAGAGACCTAGGGGCCGATCTCTGCCCCCCTGCCAACACCGACTGCGAACGTCCCAGGAGATAGGAGGAGAACCACCGAAGAACCGTGCCTCCCACTCCCAATCCCCTGAGACGCCGCAGCAGGATGTTGTTTGGAGTTGTTTGGAGACCCCAATCGCCATCCCCTGTTCCAGCAATTAACATGAGGTCTTACCAACGAAGGTCTTCTACTTGAACCTGTTGCTGCAAGTTATGCAGTTTCTCCTAAGCAAAGTAGGGGAAGCGACAGGGAAAGAATAAGATTAATTTGGGGGTATTCAGGCTATTTGTGCGCTGTTTTCTTTTCCAATTAGCAATCTGATACAGTAAAACTCTATAGAGTTCAAGTCCACAAAGAAAATAAAATGGAGCACCAGAGGCAACAAAATACCTTTCTCTAACCTAGCATCCTCAAGATGTCATAAACTACAATGGTCTCAATTCCCAACCATATAACTTGGCTAGTTAGGAACTCCAATTGAAGTATTCCAATACACCTGGAAAATGCTAACCTGAGAAAACCTAAAAGTTATCTTTGATGGCAGTTGTGGGCATGTGTGTGTGTCAATTACTTTAATTTCCCTTGGGGTCATGGATCAAATAAGTCAACGTGGCAGCTGTGATCACTTGATTAAATCCTGTCCATTTTGTTATGCGTATTGCAACAAGCTTAAAACTGGGCCAGGACTCCAATTATGTGATTCCAACTATCTTATTTAACAGGCTGGTCTTCAGTGTTCTGTTTCTTCATTTCCTTTCCTTCCTGCCGAATGGGCTGGCTGGAACAATTGGTCACCTTGGCTTGGCTGCAGATGTGGTACACAACTGGGCTAAAGCAAGAGGAGGAACATATTGTTCATCTAAGACATCCTTCACCTCAAAGTGAACCTTTAGAAAATACAACTCAGAAAATCCTCACAAGAATGCGGTTTTGTGTTCCTTTCTTTGTGATGAAATCCAAATTTAATATAAAGGTAAACGAAAGGGACAAACTGCAGAAACACTTACAGCATTTTTAAAAAGGGACAGTCCTCCTCCTCCTCCTCCATTTCCCACTTTTTATTTAGAAGTCTACAGAGGATAGCAACTAACTGAATGTAGCTATCTTGACAGTCAATCATATACTACTCATGATAACCCACTAAGAAGTGCCCAGAAACAAAGGAAAAGTTGTTCCTTTGAATTGCAAATAACCTTGAAGACAGCTGGGAACAAAGGAAGAGCCAGCTATAAGATTAAAAAGTGTTTGAAAGAAAAATAAACAAACACATGGACTGTTGCTTAAACCTAAGAACTGTTTATGGAAAAGAAAAACCTTGGCTTTTTGGCTAATCTTTTAGAGGAGAATTTGCAGGAACGATTTAAAGTGGCTTAATATACTGAATCTGTAATTCTGACTGACTGATAAATTTGACTTTTGAATTAAAATATTGATGAATGATTATTTGAAGGGGGGAGAGAACATGGATATCACATACATATCAAAAAATGACAGGAAGCCACATTCAATATTTTCTCCTGAAAAATCAAGGGGCTCCAGAAGCAATACTTCAAGGTAAGATAAATACTTTCCTGGAGGAAATATATGTAATGTTAGGAGAAATGCAAATGACAATAGATTCAAACCCTGTCGAAATTCAAAACAACTTTGAGGATTTAAATGAGTATATCTCCAATCTACAATTAAAAAATACCCAGGAAATAACGACAAAGGAACAAACAAATCAGACAGCAGATTACAAACTAGAAGTGTATGATCAAATTGATGAAATAACAAAGGAAAAAAATTACAATTTGACACAAACAGGAAAAAATCTACAAGGTTCTGATACAACAAAAAAAATGGAGAACCATTAAAGTTTGGGGGACAGAAAGAATTTATCTTACTTACTTCATCTTTTGTATTCCCAACCTTTGTAAAAATACAGGAACTGTTGGGTAAGTGGATTACATCAATTTGGAAAATTACTTGGCAAAAGAAGAAGATCACAGACAGATACAAGAGATTTGACTCGCCCCACCAGATGGACTATTACATGAATAAACATTTGTTTGAATATGGCTAAAAGGACAGAGAATTTTGAACATAAAGGGGCCTTATAACAAGAATAATAATGAGATTTAAGTAATATAGTATGTTTTATAATATATTAAATGTTAAAATAATAGGTTGATGTAACTTTTATTAATATATAAGTATAATATAAACTGATTAAAAGGGATGGTATATCTAGATACTATAAGTAGATAAAAAGTATAGTATTTTTATAATGCATGACATAAAATATTGGGATGATGTACCTAAATGGGAAAATTTAGACAATGAGATGACTTAATATGAAGAAATTATGACTGATAAGAATTGGATTGAATATCAGGGAATCTAATCGAACAAAAATTATAAAAATAGATGTATGCTGAACTAATGAGATGATGATTATGAGAATAATATAAGCTGAAAAGAATGTTATATAGGGAGATTATTATTATTTGTATAAATATAAAAAATGCCTATACCTAACCATTTATATATTGAAAATATTAAAAATTATATTTTGGCTAAGGTTGAAGAAGGAAAATAAAAATGGGAGAAGGGAAGATCAAAGAAATGTATTATTAATTTATTAATTATGGAATTATCAAAATTAATCATTATTGACTGTTAATTAATTAATAATGTCCTTTTTTCTTGTTAAAATATAAACCAAGACAACATGCTGTACACCAGCATGTTTGCAAGAGAAATTTGCAAGAGAACCTGTTAATCTACTGCAGCGGTGGCTCAGTGGGTTAGGACGCTGAGCTTGTCGATCAGATGGTCGGCAGTTTGGCGGGTCAAATCCCAAGTGCCGCGTAGCAGAGTGAGCGCCTGTTACTCGTCCCAGCTTCTGCCAACCTAGCAGTTCGAAAGCACGTAAAAAATGCAAGTAGAAAAATAGGGACCACTCCGGTGGGAAGGTAACAGCGTTCCGTGCGCCTTTGGCGTCTAGTCATGCCGGCCACATGACCACGGAGACGTCCTCAGACAAGCGCTGGCTCTTCGGCTCTTCGGCTTTGAAACGGAGATGAGCACCGGCCCCTAGAGTCGGAAACGACTAGTACGCATGTGCGGGGGAACCTTTACCTTACCTTTACCTAGCACTAAAGAGACTAGTGTTTTATGCACTTAAACAAATAGCTATCATGGCATACAGTAGCTTATTGGCATAATCACCTTATTATTTAAAGAGCCATAAGAGTTATTTTTGGGGGTAAGGGGAAAAGAAGCATTTTTTACTTGTTTATTATTAGAACAATGCTAATTCAGAACAATATAATGATATAGTAAAGCAGCAACAGGTATGTGGGCTTGTGACTCATTTCCTCACCTGTTGGCTAGAAGCATTGTCTTCATCTTCTGACCAAGCTGGCTTGATGGGAAGCAGAGGATCCCATCTTTCGTCCCCTGCTCCCCACGGCAGGCCCTCATCATCTGTGGACTCATTCTCCGTGGTGGAATCATCACGTTCCCCATCAGTAAGATTCAGGAGAGAAACATTAGTACAAGCAGAAGAACGCTTCAAGTTCAGATTAGGGCTTTCGCTGGTAAAATGGGGCTCAACTCTGGGTTGCGAAAAAGTACATTCATTATCCTTAGATAATAGTAATGGACTACATTTTTCTTACATAATATATTACATAATATATTTATGGTAGTTTTGATAATTTACTACAATAAAGACATTGTGATGCCTCAATGGCTAACATATCTCTTGGCAACCTAAACTTTTGGGGACCAAATACAATCCTTGGCTGGTAGCAATTTTACCATTTTTCTGCCATGTTTTCTAAACTCCCTTGATGAGCAAACAAGTGTCAATACATGGAGATATGAAAAAAAATGACAGACAAAATCCTAGTTCACCTCTCCCAAACATGATGCTTTCTAAGTTTGTGTTTGTTGTTAACACCCCCAATTTATGGGATTACTATATGGAAATTCTGGAATATTGTCCTGGAAATTTTGAGAATTGAAATCCAATGCATTGTTAGAGCATCTGGTTTTATTTATGTATTGCATCATTTATATATTGCAGCCAAGTTAACACATTTTGGGTGACCCACATACTATCTGTTAAATATTGGGTTCAGGAACGCAGGAAGGACGCAGGCAGCAGAGTTCGGCATAGCAGCTCTTTATTGGTGTGAAAATTGAGTTGGTGAATAGGGGTTACCTGTACCCTTTATATACCTGTCCAGGTACACACCCAACCAATCAGTTTAAACCTCCGTTTCCCGCAGAAAGCTTATCCCAGCCACAACAGTTTCGGTATAGCGCCACCTGGTGGTATTGGCTATGCCGCTGCTTAAGGTGCTTCTTTAAACCCATACATAACACTATCGTATCCCTCCACCAATAAATTTAAGCAACAGACTATTCCAAAGAGATAGGGCAACTATAAAAAAGGCTCTCATCTCCATCACTTCTTAAAGTGGTGGGGGGGAGTGGATTCCAAAGAAGCCCCTCCCAGATAGGACCCACAATATCTATGTGAAGAAGATGGTTCCTAAAGTATCATAACCCAACAGGGGGAAGGTTTTATAGAATAAAATAAGGATTTTATATAGGAAAATTTATTAACCAATACATAGTTCCCAGGCCAATGCTACCCTGCTGAAGCAGGTCTCAGCTCACAGCCTATGAGCACCAACTTGAGTTTTAAATAATCTTCAAAGGCAGCCCATGCAAAGTATATTGGAATAAACAATGTTGAGGCAATGAGGATAAGAGTGTCTGTCAATGTCTTCCAGTCCCAAAGGACACAACGGGAACACTAGACAACACTTGGGAAAGGCTTTCTTGGTAATAGAATCCATCTGCTAATGATCCCTATTTTTATTCTAACTCTGTCAAGGAATGCGAACCTGTCTAAAGCCAACACTGGGGCACAAAATAAGACCAATTCTTTCTGAACAAGCAATAACATCCTCATGCTATGATTCAGTTTAATATAGTTTCTTGCCATCCCATCCAATCTCTCACTTCACACCCCACGTGAAGATCACCTCTGCATTTCCTGCTATGTTCAGCCATAAAGTTTGGTGTCGTTATATATAATGTAGTACATACTGTTGAACTCTCCTTTCAAACCAACAAATGACCTTTCCCAGTGGTTTCTTTAAATAACAAAAAGGGGAGAGATAAGAGGAGAGAGAATCAAATCCTAGAGCATTGCACATTCAAGTGCCCTATGGTGTCACTTTTGTTGTCTTCTCTTGACATTACAAATATAACGAAAAAATGGAACCCCTGCAGAATAATGCCACCCACCCACCATCACATCTATCCATCTCTTAGATAGTCCAAAAAACTTTCATGGTCAGTGCTACAAAACAGAGAAGTTTAATTGGACGAGGAATTCAAGCCGCTCGTGGCAAAATTAATGTCACAGAGGACCCTGTCTGCTACCTCAGAGTTCACAAGATCAAACCAGGCGCAAATGACTGTGTAAGATACTGTTTCAGCCACTCTGTAGGATTCTACCCATAAGTTAGCTCAAAGTCTATAGAAAAGGCTACATTTAGAAAAAGTCACCAGGGAAAATAAATCAAGCACATACAAAGCCAGGATTTCTGAGATATCAGTGACAACCATCTTAAGGTGCAATTTCTTATCTAGCTGAGTGAACAAATATCTCACTTAAGAAAGCAGTATTTAACAGCCTTATATATGGAAAACCTGGATTTTCTTCAGAACTATAATTGGGACCAGAAAATGAAGAAAATAATGGGAAGGCTTTTTTTCTCCTGCTTGCCTGGGCAGAAATCAGAAATGAGTTTTTTAAAAGGAGCAATGATTCATATGCTTTGCTAGAAAGGGTAAACTAAAGTGTAAGTTCCTGAGCCTGAATCAGCACCATGTATGAAGAAGGGCTGACTGGCTTTTAAGTTACATGTTATTGGAACCAAAAACCAATTTGATTTAATAGAATCACTTTTAAACACTGATGTCAAACTTGCCACGTCACGTGATGTGTCGTGACGTATCGCGACTCTTTTTGCATTGCTGGCAATGGGGTGGGCACGGGTTCAGTATGATGAAACCAGCCTGCGGGCTGGCAATTTGACACCCCTGCTCTAGAAGATAAAATCAATCCGGAAGATAGGCTTAAGATAATGAAGGATCTTAACAGACTTGAACAAAATGAATTTCAATGGTGAAAAAAGTAAAGTTCTACATTTAGGCAAGAAAAACCAAATGCACAGGTATAGCATAGGTGGTACCTTGCTCAATAGTAGTAATTGTGAGACGGATCTCGGAATCCTAGTGGACAATCACTTAAATATGAGCCAGCAGTGTGCTGCAGCTTCCAAAAAAGCCAACACAATGCTAGGCTGCATTAACAGAGGGATAGAATCAAGACCACACTTGGAATACTGCATCCAGTTTTGGTCACCAAGATGTAAAAAAGATGTTGAGACTCTGGAAAGAGTACAAAGAGCAACAAAGATGATTAGGGGACTGGAGGTTAAAACCAGGGCTTTTTTTGTCATAGAATGCCCACAATGGAGTTCCGGCACCTTTTTTGAATGAACCTTGTAGGGTAGGCAAGGCAGGTTGTATAATGTCAGTTCCAGCACTTTTTTTTTCAAAAAAAGCACTGATTAAAATATTTAAGGAACGGTTGCTGGAATTAGGTATGTCTAGTTCCATGTGCCTTTGGCATCTAGTCATGCCGGCCACATGACCACGGAGACGTTCTCGGACAAGCGCTGGCTCTTCGGCTTTGAAACAGAGATGAGCACCGGCCCCTAGAGTCGGAAACAACTAGCACGCATGTGCGGGGGAACCTTTACCTTTACCTAGTTCAGGGGTCAGCAACCTGAAACAGTGAAAGAGCCACTCGGAACCGGTTCCCTCACAAAAGGAAAAACTGGGAGCCGCAAAAAATGTGTCCGCATGTGCAGAACAGGGTTTGACTGAAGAGTGGAGCCAAGGCAAGATATGCACCTACCCTGCATATTTGAATTGATTGAACTTTTTTAGTCCCATTTTTTTTTTTGGACTGCACATGGCAGAGGACTGGGAGCCGCAGGAGACGGCTGAAAGAGCCACATCCGGAGCCGCAGGTTGCACACCTGTGACCTAGTTTAATGAAGAGAAGGACGAGGGGGAACATAGCAGTGTTCCAATATCTCAGGGGTTGCCACAAAGTAGAGGGAGTCAAGCTATTGTCCAAAGTGCCCGAAGGCAAGAAAAGAAGCAAAGGATGGAAACTAATCAAGGAGAGAAGCAACCTAGAACTAAGGAGAAACTTCCTGACAGTTAGAACAATTAACCAGTGGAACAACCTGCCTCCAGAAGTGGTAAATGCTCCAACACTGAAAGTTTTTAAGAAGAGACTGGACAGCCATTTGTTTGAAATGGTATAGGGTTTCCTGCCTGAGCAGGGGGTTGGACTAGATGACCTCCAAGGTCCCTTCCAACATCATCATCATCATCATCACCACTACCACCACCACTACCATCATCATTATTATTACTATTACTATTATTTAATAATAATAATAGTGACAATATCTATAATACCATCAAACATCCACATCTGCCTATCCCAGGTCCTTGGTAAGGACTCGATAGGTAGACAAAAATGGCAAATCCAGTCTGAACATCTGGCTGACTGTGCAATTAATAATAATAATAATAATAATAATAATAATAATAATAATAATAATAATAATAATAATAATAATAGCAGCAGCAAATTAGTGCTGGTGTGAAATACCTCCCCTGAGGCTTAGATGAATTCTCACAATACCTAGCCAGTATTGTTAGTAATAACTATTGTTATCACACCTGCTCTAGATCAGATGCAATTGATTATCTACTTAGCCTAATGCTGAACTAGAAATTCATTATTCTCAGACTGACCATGAGGCCACAAATTCTGGAAGCTATAGTCCAGCAAAGCTGGGATCTGAGGGCAGCAATTCTCCAAATTCCGGAGAAGATTTTTTTGCATCATCTGCTTTGGTCTTTCAACCTGAAGAACCCTGGGACTGAATCTGAAAACATTTGTAGGCAAATAGATGTGCAACTGGCATACTCACATCCCTGTACAAAATTTGCTGCAACAAATACACTGAACTCCACCTCCATTCTTTCCCTTCCCAGATCACTCACCCATGGAAAGCGATACCTTTCTTCTTTTGGGAGATACTAGCAGTCTTTCCAAACTCCTCCTTGCTGCCCTGAGTCTGACTCTCAATTCCTGTTGGTGTGTCTCCTGCCTCATTTATTTCTTTGAATTGCCAGATGGTTTTCACCATGTTGGCCATTACTGGTTCGGGGGCCAATACCTGGTATGAGCACAAATTTTCTTGCCTGCACCTAGGAACATCTATCACTTATAATCCAGCGTGCCTCCAAGTAGGGCAAGGATCTACCAGCTGCTCCAATGACCTCACAACAGTTGCCATGGAGCTGACAATTATGTGACCCCATTTTTCCATCAACCATTTATTTCACCAACATTCTATGATGTCAGTATAGATGATGTCATTATGGAAAGAAAATTAATCCAAGGCTGTAATGCTGACATCAAAAGTATTGCATAAATATAACTGAATCATGTTGAGCTATGGCTTAGCTATATTTGAATCTCAAAGATTATTAAAAATTTCAAACCAATGTATTTAAATGAAATTGTCTTTTTTTTTGAAACAAGATTCATTGGGCTCTGCCTGCCTGTCTTCCTCTTAGCTACAATCACTTACAGTTTCAGATATCAGAGATAAATACGGCCAGGCCTCGCATCCCATCTTCCTTGGAAATGGCTGGCAGAGTGATGATAGTGGATTGGGACCTCAGAAATGCTCTGTTCCATGCCTGGACCTTGTCTAGTTGGACCAAACTGACCTAAACATATTTGATTGGCCCCTCATTCTATCTGTCACAAAACATTTTTTTATTGAAAAGTTTTACAGTACATTTTGAATACAAAACCCCTCCCCTCCCCCCAATCCTCCCCAACTCTCCCCTCCCCTCCCCGACTTCCCAGAGCTAAATACAGGGTATAAAAATACAAACAAACATAATCTAAAATATGCAAACAACAATAAGATATTAAATTCTATCGCACTTTGACTCTTAATAAAATAACTACAAGCTAATTGTACATCATATAAATCCGTTACTTATACAAATGCTAAGTGAAACTTTTTAGTCCCATATTTATTCTGAATATAATCTATCCATCTCTTCCACTCCACAGTATATCTCTGTTGCGATTGATCTTTCAAATACGCTGAAATCTTTGCCATCTCCGCCAAGTTAGAAACTTTTAAAGTCCATTCTTCTATAGTCGGCAGTTCTTCCTTCTTCCAATATTGTGCTACTAAAAGTCTCGCTGCCGTAATTAAATTCAACATCAATTTAATATCTACAACGGTGGTATCTGTGATAATACCCAATAAAAACAATTGCGGAGAAAACTTTATCATTTTCTTGAATATCTTTTGCATATTCCACCAAATTTTAATCCAAAAAGCTTTAACCTTTTTACAAGTCCACCATATATGAAAATACGTTGCATCCTCACAACCACACCTCCAACATTTGGACTGACAGTTCGGATACATACTTGCTAATTTTTTAGGATCTAAATGCCACCTATAAAACATTTTGTAAAAGTTCTCTCTTAAATTTTGGGCCTGTGTAAATTTTACATTTCTCACCCAAATCTTTTCCCAAGTATCCATTGTAATAACTTCTTGAATTCTGAGCCCACTTTATCATACAATCTTTAACAAGTTCCGTTTCTGAATCAATTTCTATCAATGCAAGATATATCCTTTTTATATGTGCTTGACCTTGATCTCTAATTTGCTTTACCAAATTTTCATCAATCATTGAAAAACCAGTTTTCTGGTCCTCTTTCCACCTAGCCTGTAATTGCCCATACTGAAACCAGGTTTGTACAATCTTTTCTTCTTTTAAAATGTTATATGACTTTAATTGCCATACATTCCTTTCCAAACTTAAAATTTCCTTATATGTAGTCACATCATGTTTAAATCCCACATTTATATTTTCTATTGCGTGTTTAGGTATTGCCCAAATAGGTATCTTATAATTTAACTTATGTCTGTACTTTTTCCAAACTCACAACAGAGCAAACCTTAAAATATGTATCTTAAACACATTATCCACCTTCTTATCATACAATAAATATGCATGCCATCTAAATAACAAATCATGACCCTCAAGATTTAATAATCTCGCTTGTGTTAAATTAAACCAGTCACTTATCGCTGACAAAGCAGCAGCTTCATAATATAATTTGAAATTAGGCATTTTAAGACCACCTCTTTCACGCGTATCTTGCATTATCTTAAATTTAACTCGTGGCTTTTCCCTGCCCAAACAAATTTATTAACTCCTTTTTGCCATTCCTCCAAATTTGAATCCTTTTTAAGTATAGGTATCATTTGAAATAAAAATAAAAATTTTGGCAAAACATTCATTTTCACTGCTGCAATTCTTCCCAATAAGGATAATTGTAATTTTTTCCAACTATCTAATTCTTTTTGTACTTTTCCACATAACTTTTCATAATTATTTTTATATAACTTTACATTTGAGGGTGACAAATATATCCCCAAATATTTAACCCTTTTAACTATTTCAAATCCTGTTAGCTCTTCTAAAACAGCCTTTTGTGATACTATCATGTTTTTAGACAACATTTTAGTTTTTTGTATATTGATCTTAAATCCAGAAACTTTCCCATATTGCGTTATTATCTCCATCAATTCTACAACTGAATAATCAGGCTGAGTCACTGTAACAACCAGATCATCTGCAAACGCCCTCAATCTATAATCCTGGTCTTTAATTTGAATTCCCTTGATTTTATCCGAATCACGTATTTTAATCAGTAATATTTCCAATGTTAAAACAAATAATAGAGGTGACAACGGGCACCCCTGCCTTGTGCCTTTTTCAATATTACATAATTCAGTCAGACTATTATTAACTATTATGCGGGCTGTTTGCTTTTAATTTAATTTAATATTTGCATTTGTATACCGCCCTTTCCCTGAGGACTCAGGGCGGTTTACAGGGAATTAAAATCGAAACATACAAAAGTTAAAACCAATTAAAAAAGCATTAAATTCACCCTGTAGATTAAAACCCCAGTTAAAATTTTCTCCTCAGCCTGGGCCCGAGAGCTCAAAGAGCCAGGTCTTCAGGCCCCGGCGGAATGATCGGAGGTCGGGAGCAGTCCTCAGCTCTACCGGCAGCTGGTTCCAGAGGGCAGGCGCTCCCACCGAGAAGGCCCTATCCCTGGGTGTCACCCGCCGGCAATCTCTCACCGGCGGAACCCTGAGCAGACCCTCCCTGTGGGAGCGCACTGGGCGAAGGGCTTTTGATATATTGCCCTGATTGGTTGTAAAAATTTACCCCCAAATTCCATTTTCTCTAATACTTTCATCAGAAATTGCCAATCCAATTGATCAAAGACTTTTTCAGCATCCAAAAAGATCAGCGCTGCAAGGATCTGATTGTTTCTTTCCAAAAATTCCAACAAATCCACAATATGTCTCACATTGTTCTTCATTTGTCTACCACTTATAAACCCAGTTTGATCACCATGAATTACTTGTTGTATTACCCTCATTAATCTGTTAGCTAAAACTTTGGCAAATATCTTGTAGTACGTATTCAAAAGTGATATTGGCCTATAATTTTTTGCTTGGGTGACATCCTGATCTTCCTTCGGGATCAAGGAAATAAAAGCAGTCTTCCAAGACGGAGGTACCCCTCTTCCCATTTGAATTGTCTGGAACAGTTCCCTTAGAGCAGGGGTCGGCAACCTAAAAAAGAAAAAGAGCCACTGGGAACCGGTTCCATCACAAATTAAAAAAAGAGGGAGCCGCGTGCGTGTGTCCATGCACGCGCATGCGCAAAAAGGTTTTTTGCGCATGCGCGGGCGCACGCGGCTGCCATTTTTTAAAAAATGAGATGGAACCGGTTCCCGGTTGCCCAACGGCGACGGCCCGTCTGCAAAGCTGCCGCTTTCGGCAGCTTTGCAGACGGGCCGTGGCAGCTTCCTCAAAGAGCGGCGCCCCTGCCCATTCCGAGAGGTGCGCGCGCACCTCTCCGAACGACCGGAGGTGCGCGCGTACCTCCGCGCGAATGGGCAGCGGTGCCGCTCTTTGAGGAAGCTGCTGCGGCCCGTCTGCGAAGCTGCCGCTTTCGGCAGCTTCGCAGACGGGCCGTGGCAGCTTCCTCAAAAAGAGAGGTGCCCCTGCCCATTCCGAGAGGTGCGCGCGCACCTCTCCGAACGACCGGAGTTGCGCGCGCACCTCCCCAAACCTTTGGGGAGGTGCGTGCGTACCTCCGTGCGAAGGGGCAAAAAAGTAAAGTTCCTCCGTGCGAAGGGGCAAAAAAGTAAAGCGGCAGCTTCGCAGACGGGCCGCAGCAGCTTCCTCAAAGAGCGGCACCGCTGCCCATTCGCGCGGAGGTATGCGCGCACCTCTCCAAAGGTTTGGGGAGGTGCACGCGCACCTCCGCCCATTCGGGGAGGTTCGCGTGCACCTCTCCAAACGGGCGGTGCCACTCTCCATTTGGAGAGGTGCGCGCGCACCACTGCCCGTTGGAAGAGGTGCGCGCGCACCGGGCGGCTGGGAGCCGCAAGAGACGGCTCAAAGAGCCGCATGCGGCTCCGGAGCCGCAGGTTGTCGACCTGTGCCTTAGAGGCTTCACCATTTCTAACTGCAAATTTTTATAATACACAGCAGTCAATCCGTCAGTACCCGGCACTTTACCCACTTTTAATTGTTTGATTGCTAAAAAAATTTCTTCATCAGTTATCAATTGATTCATCCCTTCCTTTTGTTCTTGCGTAAGAACAGGAATATTAGCTTTTGCCAAATAAACATCTATATCTTCATCTCTAATCTTATCTCTAGCATACAGCTTAGAATAAAAATCAACAAAAGTCTTTTTAATAAGACTCTGCTGGTACACTACTTTACCCTTATGTTCTATTCTATCTATATTAGAAGCCCTTTGCTTCTTCCTTAACAAATAAGCTAACCATCTACCTGGTTTATTACCATTACAAAAAGTATTATGTCTAGCATATCGTAAATTAGTTGCCACTTGATCTGCCATTAACTGTCACAAAACATTTTCACACCCTATTGAGCAGAGGTGCTGCTTTTCAAACCTGCGGTGCTTTCTATTGACAGAAATAAGTCACCCTTCCCTAGCTTGTTTATTTATTTATTTATTTATAGAGCTGATGCAAGCACTACCCAATGTGAATTAGTGGAGAACCTAGACCTGAAACAGAACAGCAGAGAAGCTTGAAAACTCCTGAAAAATCTAGGTGGAGATAGAACTCAACCACAATAAAATCATATCGACATAACAGCAGACCAAGTAGCTGAAGAATGGAAGAATGAGATAAAGTGTGGAAACAAGCCATCTGAACAAGAGTTTAAATACCCCTTTTGTGGTATTTGAAGGAAGTCATAAAGACTATGAAAATGAATAAAGCAGCAGGTTTGATGTCATAAGAACAAAACGTATAAAACAGCTTGGTCCCCATACTCTGGAGTGGCTCCTGCAATTGATGAACAACTGTATAGCCATATTTAAGGTCCTGAAATTGTGAAGGCAGGCTAGAATTGCTGCCTTACTGAAACCTGAAAAAGACTCAGACGATCCAAAAAATTGCCAACCTGTATCACTCCTCTGCCACCTCTACAAGGCACTCAAAATTCATTGATGCAAAGATCATAAGGGAACAAGCAGGGTTTAGGCCAAGGAGGTCACGTTGTGGCCAAATTATAAACCTTATGCAGCATATTGAGGATGGTTTGAAACAAAGCTAATAACTGGAGTGGCTTTCCGGTAACATTACTAGAGATAATAAGCTTACAAGGATCATTGGCAGCTCCCTCCAAAATCGGAGATTTTATGTGATTGAATGGTAAAACAGTAGAGGGAGGATACAGAAGAATGGGCTGCCATAAGGAAGTGTATTATCTCCAACACTGTATAATATATATACAAAGAAATAACCAGTCCCCAACAACACACATCTATTCTTCTATACGGACAATATAGCAGTGGCTGCACAAGGATCAATTTTTGATCATGTAGCTGGGAAACGTATGGTAGCGTTAGGCAGTTATGACACCAACTACTCAAAGCCCATCCCCAAGAAGACTCAAGTGTGTTTTTTCCTTCTCCATGTCCTCCAAAACTGAGATACAAGGGAAGAGTTGGATATTATGTGACAAGGGAACCAACTATAGCACTGTTAAACACCAAAGTATCTCAGTGTAACACTCGACACTTGCCTGACCACTAAGCCAAGGTCAGCTTGAGGAACAATATCAGGAAACTGATAAACTACACATGGGGAGCGCAACCATCTACACTGTGTACATCAGCTTTTGCCTTGAGCATTTCTGCAGCGGAGTACAGTATGCTGTTCCAGTAAGGGGTGCATCTGCACACATGAAGCAAGTTGATATTGTCATCCGTATGCTTACTTACAGGTTGTCTCACCCCTATACCAATTGAGAAAATATATCCTCTTGCTGGCCTTGCCCCGTCTAAGATCAGGAGAGAAGTAGCAGAGAATCCTCGAACATCCTCTGAAGGGACATATGCCCCAGGCCCGCTGAGACGAAGGAACAGCTTTATGGTAAGAAAAAGCATTCTTGAAGGTACAAAGAACAAAATCGAATTAAAAACGCTAAAAATAGAGGAAGGAGACCATTAAGCAAGGAATAACATTAAAGGAGGATAAAGCTGAAGTATCTGACCTCTCTTATACTACTTGGAGGAACCTGAATAAGTTGAGAGTGTATGTGTAAAAGTGGAGGTTCTTGAATGACAACAACACAGAGAGCTTTGTCCATTGGCTGGCATGTTAGCTACTACCAGAAACAAATACCAAGAATGATGTAGTTTTAGACAACAAAGCCAAGAAGGCGGCTTCACTCTGGCAGTTTAAAGTTTGATCTAGACACAAAAGAAGGGGGAGGGGAAGGAACAGCAGCAGCTGCCAGCCTTCTTCTGGTAAATAGGTTTAGATCCCGCCTGCTCTTCTCCCTATTGGATCTGGTGAACCTTAATGTCAAGTAAGTCCCCTCTACAGCTCTGCATTTTCCATCGGGGATAGGTTCACAAGAAGCCCGCCTGAGCATGCCTCCCCCTGCGCCCCTTCGCTTTGAATCTCTTGATAGATTTTAAGAAATGTCATTCAAAGGCCGCCCCGCCCATTTCCTCCTCGACTTGAGGGATGCTTCTTGCGAAATCAGCAAGCGGAACCTCCGCTCGGGGCTGGGCGGGGGACAGTTCTTGGGAGCTCTTATTGGGCAAGAAATCCACGTCCCCCAAGCCCATCCGTGGCTCATTGGCTGAAAAGGCTGACGGCGGAACGGCGGCAAAAGAAAGGCTGTGGAGAAGAGGCTTGGAGACCGAGCTGCCTTCCTGGGAAAGAGCGACGGGCACCGTCAACAAATTCCAGCCAATTGGCTTTGAGGCACAACGAGCAAGGGCGTGTGGGGGTTCTCTCTTCTTGTCAACGTTGCCGGTTGGGCGATCAACTTTAGTTTTTCGGGTTACTCTGGGGCTATTTTGGGTGCTTTTATGGCCTTTAGACATGGGATGATATAGCAAACTGGCATGAAAA
Source organism: Vipera ursinii (assembly GCF_947247035.1). Taxonomy (NCBI): domain Eukaryota; kingdom Metazoa; phylum Chordata; class Lepidosauria; order Squamata; family Viperidae; genus Vipera; species Vipera ursinii. The sequence goes on from NC_139517.1 coordinate 28,147,905, forward strand.
ATTGCAAAATGTATCTCAGGGGCATAGATGATGCCCGCACACCGAATCGGTCAACTGGCCTCCTTCTCTCTCCCTGCATCACCTCAATCTCCAAATCCAGCGTATTCTTTCTCTTTCCCCACTTTACACCTCCTCTCCCAATGACTCTTTTGCAAAACTAGAGCGGGGTTCACACTTGCAACCTCCAACATCCCTCCCCTTAATATTCGGACTCCTCAAACTTTCCTGAATTCCTGGCATCCGGATGCCAAAGTTTCCATCCCCCCCCCTTTTTTTCCCCCTTCTTCCCTCCCCCACCTTTGTGGGCAGGTTTGCTGCCACTGCTGTTTATCCGGCTCAGCTCAGTCCCATATCTCCTCCTGAGACGGTGCCTACCCCTGCATGCAATAAACCAGTCACGGAGCAGCAAAGAAAATCCCGACGCTGCTGATGGGCACGAACCAGCTCCCATTTCAGGTTATCGTTCGCATGCCTTCCCTTGGTACGTTGGAGGGTGGAGGTCAGTTGAGGGAAATTTTTGGCCTTTGTGGGTTGGGTCATTTTAAGGTTTTTAGTCTGCAAAAAATTTGGGCATTTGGCAATGCTGCTTCCAGTTCTTCAAAGGACCTACAGTATTTGACTATTGTTTCATGAGAACTAAAAAGCATATGTGTATTCCTTTTTTTTAAGGATCGGGCACAATGCTATATATTCCCCAGTGTTTTAGAATTCTAAAAATCCGACTTGGGGGTGTCTTTCCCCCATTCATTTCATTTTTTTCCTGGGCACAATGCTATATATTCCCCAGTGTTTTAGAATTCTAAAAATCCGACTTGGGGGTGTCTTTCCCCCATTCATTTCATATTTTTCCTGGGCACAATGCTATATATTCCCCAGTGTTTTAGAATTCTAAAAATCCGACTTTCCCTCATTCATTTCATTTTTTTCCTGGTGGAGGATGTTTTTTCAGCAATATGTTTAATAAATCATTAATCCTGCCTTTCCATGTAAGTAGTAATGTAGAGACTAAGGAAACTGAAGGCATGAGTATTGTTTTTATAGTTTTATTTCGTTTGGATCCTGCCTTTTTATTATTTTTATAGACAACTGAAGGCAGACATATATTCCTTCCTCCTATTTTCCCCACAACAACCACCTTGTGAAATGAGTTGGACTGAGAGAGTGACTGGCCCAAGGTCACCTAGCTCAGGGGTCCCCACCCCCTGGTCCATGGACCAGCACTGGTCCATGGCATTCCAGAAACCGGGCCGCGCAAATAAGCAAAGCCCCATCCCCTGGATGCAGACAGCACATAATGTTGTGATTCAGGGTCAGCCTGTGGGTTTGGCAGTTGGGTCGGACGACTCAGAGGAGGAGGAGGGGGGTGTTGAAGAGCTTGCTGATGATGGCCTTGAGGCTCCGCAGAGCCCTCAGCCAGGCCCCTCCCACCTGGTCACAACGGAGACCCAGCTGTGAGCCTGACAGCGTGGATGAAGATGACCCACAGCTGGCCCTGTTCAAGGACGCCTGACGCAGGAGGCAGTCAATCAGGAGTAAACAGAGGAAGGCAATGGGGCACCTCGGAAGGAGGCAGAGAGAAGCCACGCCCTGAACTGTATAAAAGGGGAATGCGTGGGAGGGCTGGTTTGCTGAAGGCAACCGCTTGAAAAGCTCCTGTTTCTTGGTTCCTGTCTTGTTCTGTTTGTTTTTGTATTCATAAATTTGGCAGGCTTAATTCCAGCCTCTTGCCTTCTTGTAAAAGGGGTTGTCCCTGCCTTTTCCGCAGGGCCGGTAGCAGGCTGGTACAGAATACATAAAACCACGCCCCCTCCAGTCCACAGCAAAACCTCTCTCCACAGAACTGGTCCCTGGTGTGCAAAAAGTTGGGGGCCACTGACCTAGCTGATTTTCATGGCTAAAGCAGGACTAAAACTCAGGGTCTTCTGATTTCTAGCCTGGTAGTTAAACAATACACCAAACTGGATCTTATCTGTTCTCTTATGATAGCACTTTGCTTATTTATTTACCTACAGCTTTGCTCATTTATTTAAATATATTCATCTCCCTATATAGATCTAAATTGCTTGAATACAGTTTCAAAAAGTGAAGCAGTCTGATTTTGCATAATTCTAATGGGAAAGTTTAAAGCTTTGTTTAATTCATAATGGCTTGGTATGCATTTATGTTAAGGTATAGCCAGATTTTTATTTACTCAGATAAAACCAACATATTAGTGTATGGTTTAGTCTTATTGGAAACTAACTAATGGATATAGTTATTGCATTCATATCCTGACTTTTCTTTGGGAATTCAAGTTGACATGTATGGAGCTGTTTTCTCAAGTTATATCCAACACAACAATCCTGTCAAGTAGGTTGAGCTGAGAAAGGGCAACTTGATAAAATCAGGTCCAAATATATTGTGAAATATGTATCAATTCAGCTGTGGTTGACTCAGCAACCAATACTTAAGCATAGCATATCAGCTCAATTGTTGTGGTTAGTTGACACCTCATGTTGATCAAAAATAAATACAAAATTATGAATGTTTCCTTTGATTTACTATAGACAATACTAGCCTTTGGTTTAGCATTGCATTTGAACCAGTCCATTGCCAAAGCAATCATCTAAATGTTTTGGATAGTTTGCGAGTTATGTGTTTTGCTTAACAATAGCAATAGCACGTAGACCTATATACCGCTTCACAGTGCTTCACAGCCCTCTCTAAGCGATTTACAGTCAGCATATTGCCCCTAACAATCTGGGTCCTCTTTTTACCAACCTCGGAAAAACAGAAGGCTGAGTCAACCTTCAGCCGGTGAGAATTGAACTGCCAGCAGCTGGCAGTCAGCAGAAGTTAGCATGCAGTACTGCATTCTAATCACTACACCACCACAGCTCATAATAAATAGCTAGATATTTCAGAGAATGTTTTGGCTAATACCTTTTGATAGCATCCAATACTGTGATTTCATTTTTAGCCCAACCTAGAATCTCTGCTGTGACTTTTAAGCTCATGATTCTTTACTGACAAATGCTGACACCAGCTGGATGCAAAAAAAAAGGGAGGATAAGGATAAGGAGGAGATTATAATGTTTATTGTATTCCAGCTGTAAGTAATGAGATCATGTATAATCTTAAACGTTTATTTCCCAAATTCCCTTTGAGATTACCTATAAGTTTATGGCCAGAAGATTGAGAGATAAAATCAAGTAGACATGGAAAATATACAGCAAGTGAATACTTTATCTTTGTAGATTTGTATAGATGTTATTTCCTTGAAGCTTGTGGAAGAGATAGTGAGCAGCAAACAGCACAAAAGTCATATAGACAGATTATTTGTAAAGCATAAAAAGACAATTTCATTTAAATACATTGATTTGGAATTTTATATAATATTTCAGTCTACATATAGCTAACCATAATCTATATTTGGTTTAGTTTCATTGTGCAGTGTGAACCTCACTTTATGTGATATGTAAGTCTCACTGATTACTTAACTGTGATTCATAGAACACTTGCAAACTATACAGCCTAGTCAGTGTAGCGGTTGAATCTAGACATTGCCTTCCTGGACAAGGTATAAAAGAGCAGTTAATTGTACAGTATTTGTTCAATTCAATCAATGTAATTTCTTCAGTGTCAGCATTACATCTTTGGATTAGTTTTCTTTCAGTTGAAGGCTATACTGATGCCATAGAATGTTGATGGTGCAAATTGTGGATGGAAGAGTGGGGTTACATGATTGGCAGCCCCGTGGCAACCATTGTGAGGTCATGAGAGCAGCTAGAAGATCCTTGCCCTGCCTGGAGAGCCAGTTGGCTTATAGATAGTAGATATTTCCTGGTGTGGTACAGGCAAGAAAATCTGTGCTCATACCAGATATCGAACCCCAACCTATAATGGCCAACATTGTGGTGAAGACTATCTGGCAATCCAAGGAAATAAATGAGGCTGGAGACACACCAACAAGCATTGAGAGTCGAGTCCAGAGCAACAAGGATCAGCTTGGAAAGACTACTAGCATCAAGGGCTTTCCCAAAAAAAAGAAAGCTGTCTCTTTCCATGGGTGAGTGACCAGGGGAGGGAAAGAGTAGAAATGAAATTCAGTGCACTACTTATAGCAAGGGACGCGGTGGCTCAGTGGGTTCGGAAACTGAGCTTGTCGATCAGATGGTCAGCAGTTTGGCAGGTCGAATCCCGAGTGCCGCGTAACAGTGAGCACCTGTTACTTGTCCCAGCTTCTGCCAACCTAGCAGTTCGAAAGCACGTAAAAATGCAAGTAGAAAAATAGGGACCACTCCAGTGGGAAGGTAACAGCGTTTGTTCCGTGCGCCTTTGGCATCTAGTCATGCTGGCCACATGACCATGGAGACGTCCTCGAACAAGCGCTGGCTCTTCGGCTTTGAAACGGAGATGAGCACCGGCCCCTAGAGTCGGAAATGACTAGCACGCATGTGCAGGGGAACCTTTACCTTTACTTATAGCAAGTAAGAATCTACAGGAAAGGGGATGCAGAGTGGCATTTCTGCTTTGCTTATAAATGGTTTTAGATTCAGTTCCATGCATCTGGAAAGGCCTCTGAGAAGAGATTATGCAAAACACCTTTTTCTCCTTCAGTTCATCAGATCCCAGCTTTGTTGAACTTGTAGTCTGCATAAAACTGGCCAAAAATAATGAATGTTTGTAGTCCAACACTGAGCTAAGTGGATAATGAATCTTCATCTGATCTAAGCAGGTACTACAACAGTGGTTATTGCTGACAACTTTGGCTAGGCATTGTGAGAAACCATTTAGATATCTTTTGGACTATCGGTGAGATGGGTCTCTGTGTGAGTGGATGGATGGGTAGCACTAATCTGCAGTCTTCACTTATTCATTAAGTGAGTGATTTTAGTTGGTAGTGCCAAAAGAAGAAATGAAAACTTTGGGCACTTTTATGTGCAGTGCCCCAGGACTTCATTCTCTTCCCTATCCTATTTAATATTTAAATGAAAACATTGAAAAAGGTCATTTCTTGGTTTGGAGTTCAATAATATCTTCCTGATATCTAGCTTTGAACTGAGCAGGAGATGCATTTTCTTCCAGTGTGTGAGGGATTGAATGGAATGGAATGAAACAATGTAAAATTGATTCAAAGCAAGAGGATGTTTACTGCTTGTTCAGAAATAACTGGGCTTCTTTTGTGGTCCTGTATTGGCTTTAGAGAGGATCACATTCCTTGATGGAGCTAGTGTGAAAATGGATATCCTGCTATTTGATTAGCAGGTAGAATCTTTTACTAGAGAAAACTTTGCACAATGTTGTCTAGTGTTTCTTTTACATTTCTTGTGGAATGGGAGACCTTGGCAATAGTCCCTCTTATCCTCGTAACATTGATTGTTCCAATATGTTCTGAGTTGGGCTGCCTTTGAAGATGTCTTAAAACTGTAGTTGGTATTCATTGGTGCTCATTGGCTGGGAGCACAATGCGTTTCAATAGGATAACATTGGGCTGTGGTTCTTCCTTGATTAACAATTAATTTTCTTGTATAAAATGCTGATTTTGATAATGAAGCCTTTATGTTGCTTTACTGAACCATCTTCTTCAAATAGGTACAGTGCATCCTATTTGGGAGGAGCTTCTTTGGATTTCAAGAAATGATGGGGATGAGAGCCTTTTTGATAGTTACCCTATCTTTTTGGAACAGTCTGCCCCTCTCTCATTCTGTTTGAACTTATTGGATAAATAAATATGACCTCATTGAGTCACCCAAAGAGTGTTGACTTGGCAGGCTCTAAGTGATGGAATAAATAAGACTGGATACCCTATCAATGTGTTGGATTTCAATTCTCAAAATTTCCAGAAGAATATTCCAGGATTTCAATATAGGAATCCCTTAAATCGCAGATGTTGAAGGCCAACACATACATACAAACATCATATTTGAGACAGGTGAGCTAGGATTTCATATTGTTTTCATATCTTCATATATTGATATTTGTTTTCTCATAAAAGGAGTTTAGAAAGCAGTAGAAGTTAATAAAACTGATACCAGCCAAGGGTTGCTCTTAGTTTTCAAAAGCTTAGGTATCAAGCTTTGCGAGCCACTGAGGCATCAAAAGGCTCTTTCTATAGATTGCTATATGCTATAGATTGCTATATGCAATCTCTCTGCAGTATATTTTGTAGGTAAGAAAGCAGTCAACAGCTGGATCTAAGGATAATGTATGCCCTTTTTTCCAAAGCAGAGTTGAGCCCCATTTTACCAGTGAAAGCCCTAATCTGAATTTGAAGCGTTCTTCTGCTTGCACTAATGTTTCTCTCCTGAATCTAACTGATGGGGAACGTGATGATTCCACCACGGAGAATGAATCCACAGATGATGGAGGCCTACCAGGAGGAGCAGGAGGCGAAAGACGGGATCCTCTGTTTCCCATCAAGCCAGCATGGTCAGAAGATGAAGATGAAAGTTTTAGCCAGCAAGTGAGGAAATGAATCACATACCTGTTGCTGCTTTCCTAGATAATTAATTTGCCCTGAGTTAGTATTGTTCTAATAATAGAGAAGAAGAAAACATTTATGCCACTCCCATAAAAAAGTGTCCTATTGCACTTTAAACAATATATTGATTAGCTCACTGGTTACCTGATACCATGATACAGTTATATATTTTTAAGATGCCATAAGATTCTTGACTCTTTAGTGCTATAATAGACTTACAGATTCTCCTTCTGCAAGTTTTAAAAAAAAAAGTTTATACGCTTGATGCGTTTTAGGTCTGTTTTCAGTCCATATTCCACTTTGAGGATGCTGCTTCCAAGTCTTCCACATTTCCTTGGTGATTGGAAAGGATGAATACTGTTTGAACTTCTATTTTTTTAATTAGTTTATAATATATAAAAATACAAAAGCAAATAATGGGAAAAACAGGGAAAAGGGAAGGGGAAAGCATAGAAAAGAAGGGAAAAAGAAAGAAAAGGCATTGACTTCCGATTCCCTTTAGTGCTGTTAAATAATAACATCAAACTTCAACTTTTTTACTTTATAAACTAGATATTTCTATAACAACAAATCTATCTAATCGGTAAAATGCAAAATCAAAGTTTAGTCTTTTTCCCACATCAAGCACAAAGTCCACAAGCAGTTTCCAAGTATAAACAAGAGTAATTCTTTTTTTTTTAAATCAAAGCAGTCAATTTAGCCATCTCTAACTCCACCAACTTTTACAGCCATTTGTCCAAGACAATTTTTCCCTCCCCCCCCTCAATTACCCTGAATTTTAGTGTTGTAATTTGGATATTATGATTACTGAATGCACCATTTCTATTTTCCATGGTTAAAAATAGGCAGTCAATCTACTTTGCAAATTCCACCAATTAAGTCTTTTAAAAGAAAGCATTTCCGCACAAGTCTGAGACAGTTGCTTGCATCAATTACAATTTTATGATGCACTTTTGTAGAAAAATTAATATTTTAAAAATTCTCATTATCCGTGTTAGACTTTCTTAGTTCATCCCTTGTCAAACTTTTCATCCCTTTATCCCTTGTCAAGCTTTTTTGCAAAGTATTTTTTAAAAGTAAAATATTTAAATCTTTTATGAATTTGTAATCCAAAAATGTGCTTTTCTGTGGTAAAACAAAACCTCTGAGGCTGTAAAATAAATTTTAAATGTGGTTCAAAAATAGGGTGGCAGTCAGTGGTTCAAAGGGTGGCAGTCAGAATTAAACAATGTATTTCCCGTGGTAGAATCATTTAGAGTAAAGAAAATCTAAATGAAACACATGATTTAAAAATAAAATTCTGAGTTTATTTTTAATTCACTCTTTTCTGTATCTAATGATATTGCAGGAGGCAAAAATTAAAGAGAATCAAGTTTTATTTTATAGAAAGGAGTATTTTCGCCATTGTTTGTTACAAGAAAACTATTCCTTAAAAAAATATTCATATGACCTGGTTGTTTAGACAGTAGACTAGGAAAGAATTTGCCAATATAAAATCTCTTCAAACATAGCCCACAAGATTAGCTTTTCTAGAAGATTTCACTCTCTTGAGATCCTCCTTCTACAGTGATCTATTTCTGTCATTCTTCCTTCCACATTTGTTTTCTGCGCTTAGGCATGGCCTTTTATATTGTTCCAAATATTTCTTTGTTCCCTGTCCATGACCCTCAGCTGCAAAAGATACATTGTAACAAGCAAGTTTCTACTTTATGGCCTCCTGAGTCACTTAAAAATGTCACTAATTTATTCTGTTACTTTCAGTAACAAATTTCTTAGGTCCCTAAGAAGACCTTTCAGCTGACATTGAGCTTGAAATAAATGATTGGGAAGTGTGAAGAAGTCAGGAGTAAGTGGATTATGATTTGCTTGATCTGGTCCCTTCTTATGCTCTCTCCCAGCAGGAAGTCAGCAACAGTGGCCTTTTGCGAGCCAAGGACTCCATTACCAGTCTCAAGGAGAGGACATCTAAGGTCAACCACCATCTTCAGAATCTGCAGGTCTGGGGTTTTTGTGTGTGTGTGTACAGACTACATAGCTGAAGAGTTAGATTTCCACACTGACCATGTCTGTTTCTGCTTTTATAGCCAGGAATGTAGAATGAATTTGTCTTTTTTTTTTGAAGGCTACCAATGCAAGAGTTCTTCAGTCTGACTCACTGGGCCATTTTGAGAAAGGAGAGGCTGAATTCTGTCCATCTTGCTGTATAATCAGATCTGACTTTGCCTTCATTTTGATTGGCTTTATTGCTATTGTTTAATTTTTTAAAAACAATACTGTTGGCAAAAAATAGTTAAAAATTAAAAAGCAAGAGTAAATATGTTGATCTTTAAGAAAATAAATTCATAATTAGGCAATATTTTGCCTAGAACCACTTAAAATTGACATAACCCTTAATCAGAGAAAATCATACCAAGAAAAAGCAGAACAAAGGGTGTTGGTGGGGAAAGGTAGGATTGGAATGAGGGAAAATGTTTAAAAGTAGACTATGCACATTATCCATAAGATTAACATTTTTAATTTCCTTATAGCCCTAGTAGTTAAGATTAGGCAGAAGTACAGGATAACAAAATAGCAGAGTTGGAAGGAACTTGAAGGTTTTCTAGTCCAGCTCATGCTCAAGAAAGAGACTCTATATAATTTTCAGACAAATGGCTGTCCAGTCTCTTCTTAAAATACTCCAGTCATGGAGCACTCACAAGGCAAGCTTAAGGCAAACTGTTCCAGTAGTTTATTGTTCTTACTGTCATGAATTTTCTCCTTAGTTCTAGGTTGATTTTCTCCTTGATTAGTTTCCATCCATTGCTTCTTGTCTTGCCTTCTGGTGCTTTGGTAAAATCTTCTTTGTGACAATCCCTCAAATATTGGAACACTGCTATCATGTCCTTCCTTTCACTAGATTACATATACCCAATTCCTACAACTGTTCTTCATATGTTTTAGTCTCCAGCCCCCCTAATCATCTTTGTTGCTCTTCTCTGTACTCTTTCCAGAATCTCAACATCTTTTTTATATTGTGGTGACCAAAACTGGATGCAGTGTTCCAAGTGCAGTCTTACCAAGGCCATATAAAGTGGTACTGACTCTTCATGTGATCTTGATTCTATCCCTCTGTTAATGCAGTGTAGGATTGCATTGGCTCTTTTGGCAGCTGCCGCACACAGTTGGCTCATATTTAAGTGATTGTACAACAGGACTCCCCAGATCCCTGGAGTTAATTCCAGGTCTAGGCAGAGAGATAACAGAATTGTTTGAAAACATCCAGTATTATTGCATACAAAATACATGAGCCTCTGCTTGTTTGGTTAGCATCAGTTTGTCTCTTTTCTCAACGTTTTCTAGAATGAAGTAATTGTGCTTTCCCATTTTTGAAATTCAATATATTTTTTCCATAAGCAAAGTATACTGGTTCCTATTTAGAAAATCAATTTTCCTGCTATATTGTCAATTGCCAGCAGGAACTATATTTATTTTTATGTGAAAGGAAAGAGATTGAATTACTTCCTAGGAGAAGCAAGTCTCTTTTCTTACTTGGCCAAGGAAAGTGAGGCTTTGAGAGCCAAATTAATTCAGTAGCGAATTTTGTCAAGATGAAGAATATGGCTCACTGATAAGTAGATCACAACCTACTACTTGATAAAATAGAAAAATGTGGGTTAGACGGCATCACCACCAGATGGATTCGTAGCTGGCTGACCGGCTATACTCAGCATGTGGTCCTCGATGGAACTGCATCTACATGGAGGGAAGTGTGTAGTGGGATGCCCCGGGGCTCTGTTCTGGGCCCAGTGCTCTTCAAAATCTTCATCAATGATCTGGATGAGGGGATAGATGGGGAACTCATCAAATTTGCAGACGACACCAACCTGGCAGGAATAGCCAAGACTCCAGTAGATAGGCTTAAGATACAGAAGGATCTTGACAGACTTGAACACTGGGTGCTATCTAACAAAATGAAATTCAATGGTGAAAAAAGTAAGATTTTACATTTAGGCAAGAAAAACCAAATGCACAGATATAGCATAGGTGGTACCTTGCTCAATAGTAGTAATTGTGAACGGGATCTTTGTGTCCTAGTGCATAATCACTTAAATATGGGCCAGCAGTGTGCTGCAGCTGCCAAAAAAGCCAACATAGTGTTGGCTGCATTAACAGAGGAACAGAATCAAGATCACACTTTACAATGCCTTGGTAAGGTCACACTTGGAATACTGCATCCCGTTTTGGTCACCATGATGTAAAAAAGATGTTGAGATTCTAGAAAGAGTACAGAGAAGAGCCACAAAGATGATGAGGGGGCTGAAGGTTAAAAAAATATAAGGAACGGTTGCTGGAATTGGGTATGTCTAGTTTAATGAAGAGAAGGACGAGGGGTGACATGATAGCAGTGTTCCAATATCTCAGGGGCTGCCACAAAGAAGAGGGAGTCAAGCTATTCTCAAAAGCACCTGAAGGCAGGACAAGAAGCAACGGATGGAAACTGACCAAAGAGAGAAGCAACCTAGAACTAAGGAGAAATTTCCTGACAGTTAGAACAACTAACCAGTGGAACAACCTGCCTCCAGAAGCTATGAATGCTCCAACACTGGAAGTTTTTAACAAGATTGGACGGCCATTTGTCTGAAATGGTATAGGATTTCCTGCCTGAGCAGGGGTTGGATTAGATGACCTCCAAGGTCCCTTCCAACATTATTATTATTATTGTTATTATAATGCCTTTCATGTAGTAGCTTGGCATGAAGCAAGGAGCTGATAGGACCACAAGAGCTACCTATTTTCTGCTACACCTTTTCTTTCTTTTCATCATTTTCTCTTTTTCAAGCATCAGGTAGCAAAGATGGGACAGATAATTCTTACCAGTCAGTTGTTGAGAGTTTTGAAGAAGGCTGAGGGCCACATGCTGTCAAGTCTGACATACTTGAGGAGATGTGGGTTTCCAATTCTTTCTCATTCTTGAAGTTTATAATTCCTTCTCACTTCTTGAGGTTTATTTATCTGAAGGGTGGCCCCAAATATTTTTATATCTGTGAGGAAGATCAAATGGCCCTTCTCCTGCCCCTCTGTAAACATAAAAATGATACCACTTATTAATGCCCTAGTTATAACAAAACTAGGTTCATGCTTTGTAATAAACCATGTTTGTTTGACCTTGGTTTATTGAATAACCCACAGTGTGAACTGCTGTCAGAATTTCTTACAGGTGTTCTTATGCAAGATAGCTACTAGCTTATCCAGTCAGAATGGAAGCAAATATTACCAGAAATCTAGCTTGTTGAGGCTCTTGGAAAAGCAACATGCTGCTGGCATAGCATAAGCCACAGCTCTTTTTTTTGTGCAACAGGACATCCATGGAAGGGATGAGACTTATGGCTCAATGGTATAATTCTGTTTACTCTGTTTTGATAACTAAAAACTAAAATGAGAATTGATGAGCAATTTTCATAAGCAAGAACTTATGGGTCTTGTGCTTAATAAAAGTATGACTCCAGAGATGTGTCATTGAACTTTGAACATATACAGTGTCTCCAAAATGAGATGTTTGTGCATGGCATTCTTATATAATTATGCCTATAAACCAGTGAGCTTCAGCCAGATTATGTACAATTCCCATTTTAGTTTTTAGTGACACTGCTATCACTTAGGCTTGCTGGTTGGGGATTTTATATGCATCTCTCTGCCCAAATAGTGTGACAGTGCATGTAGTTGTCGGAAATGAGGCAGAGCATTATCTAGAATCATCCAACCAGCTCATATAACAGAAATGAACATAGGGTCTATGTAACTTAGTGGCGCTGGACAATGCTGTGAAAATGCTAGATGAATGGGGCAGAGCTTTTCTAAGCAGATTGGAAAAGAAAGCTAACAGTTTTCATTTGCTGTATCTGATCCATGCCAAAGACAATGATGCAGCAGCGTGCAAGTGAGATGCTTCTGTATCAAAACAGCCCCTACAGGTATGGAAGGGCACTCGGCCATCTTGACTCAGCCGTTTTTATTTGGCTGAACCTTCCTTATAAAGGAGGGGAAAGAAGAGCCTTGTTGATTGTTTTGAACCTGCTAGAGAAGTAACAGAAGAGGCATGTAGATCAAGGGTGAAAGCCAGCTGGTGTAGTTGTTAAGGCATCAGGCTAGAAACCAGGATAGTGGATTCTAATCCTGACCTATGCATTAAGAGAGCTGGGTGACTTGAGCCAGTCACTTTCTCTCAGCCTTAGGAATTAGGCAAACCACATCATCATTGTAGTTAAAATCAGCTTTAAAGTATCAAGCTTTTTTTTTTAAAAAAAGAAGAAGATATTTTTCCTTCCTCCCAGCTTCCACTTCTTGAAAAGACTTCTAAAGAAAAGAAACACAATGTTAATTGCAAATCCATATTAGTTCATTCCACTTGTTTGCTTACTTGGCCTTTTAAGTTTTTTCCTATTCCCTAAAATTTCGTATAGGAAAGCTGTCGAAAGGTGACAAAATCTCTAGAGGATGCTGAAATTAAGACCAGTGTGCTGGAAGAAAATTCAGCCCTCCTGGAGGTGAGACAGAAGATTTAAGACTTGCAGAAATATGGGGTGGTATCAACAGTACAAGTAATTCACAGCATGTGGAAAGGTAACGAAGCTGCTACAGAGCTATTAGTTGATGGAGAACAGCTGCCAAAAAGTAAGATTATAAAATTTGTGATCTGTGATTGCACTTAAGGAACCAAGACTAGTTTCCTCTAGCATAAACAGAGGCTGCAATTAAGGTTTCTAGATCTTTTGGAAGAAAAACAGAAACAAAAGCAATTTTCTGTGGAGCTTTTCAAAATCAGGAGTATTGGGCTGGGTTGGTCATCTGACCAGCTCTCTGTCACTTATCACAAGATGTCCATTTTTGCCTCTCCATCTGTCTCTTTTAAATCTTTCTCTTATCATCTTTGTCAAGGGATTCTTTTCAGATATTAAAAAACCCCAAAAACCAAAATATGGACCTTTTTAGCAAAAGACAGCTACTGTCACATAGGGATTAAGGAGAGATTGTAGTTCAGGTCCACTGGCAACTATAAGATTGCCAGCTTATTTTTGTCACACACAGTTCTTTCTCCAGGTTTCCCAAAAACAATTACCTTATGTTGTAAGCTGGCCTACAGCACAGTATAATTGGTTTGGGGAAAATTTGGAGAAAGAGCTGTGTATGACAGAAATAAGCACCTTCAATCATGATTCCTTGTGGCATAATGTTTTTGGAACAATGTGAAAGTGTTTTGTTGTCAACTTTTCTGGCATTTTTTTTTAAAATTCTCAGTCTCACCAGCATTGCATAATGGTTAAGCTTTAGATTGGCATTGAAGGGAAAGGCACAAATCCCACTCCACTGTCACCTGTAGAAGCTCATTTTGTCAGTTCCTCCCTCTCAGCCCACGCTAATTCCCAGGGGTGTTGCCAGAAATCAGGATTAGTGCTAAATTTGCTACTTTGAGCTTCTGAATAAAAGTTGGAGTGGAAATTTAATAAATGGTATCATTATTTATTGTCATAAGACTCCCTGATGGGCTGAGTACTACAGGTCTGACTCTCTGTATCTGTCAGAATTAGCCAAGTTGCTACGCTCCGTAGATGAAAGGTGCAGTGATGATAGAACAATATTGAAAACTCAATATTGTCTCCTTGCTAGGTTTCTGGTATAGGATAATTATTTTTAAATGCTGCAACTGATTCAGCTGTTCGCCCCTTTTATTCACCATCTTATTAAATTGAAAAGGATGGAATCACTCCCAAAGAAAATCACACCAAACTGTTTTCTTCTGTGGATGCCCTGTTTTTTTTCCTCCAAATCTTTTGGATTACAACAACTAAAGTTTCTAGCTAACCCAGCTAGACTGATTGGGAACTATGAGCACTGTAATAATTACACTCCGCCCCAAATTAATGTTTCCCTGTCATTTCCCCCACTCTGTTTAGGAGAAGCTATGTAACTTGCAGCAAGTTCAAGTAGAAGACTTCCTTTGGTAAGAACTCATCGCACTGGCTGGAACAGGGGTGGCAAGTGGGGTCTCCAAACAACTTTTGGACTTACTAGGCAGAATGGTAGCAACACTCTCAAATTCAGCCATCTATGAAGAGAGTAATGCTGTACAGTCATCAGCAGCCTATGAGGTGTGCTGGAAGCTAGGCAGTTGCGAAGTCTTGGGGATGAGGAGGGCATAGATGAAAAGCCAAGCATGGCTTGCACCTTTGGCTTGCTTTCCTCTGCTGGGAGAGATCAGGTACTGTGAAGTGGGAGTGGAAGAGCCTTGGTTTTGCTAGAGGCACCAACTCATCAACCTGGTCTCTTTCCATCACTCCTCGTTTTAGGAAATGCATGCTGGAGCTGGCCCAGAAGGAGGAGGCATTGAGGCTGCTGGCCCAGCTAGGGGTGCGCTTGGAGGGGGTTCTTCCCCAGCGGGAAAGGACACAGGTGGAACAAGGCCAGGAGCTCCGGGTGCTGCGGGAGGAACTGGATGAAGTCTCTACCACGTATGTGCCTCTCGTGAGCAAACAGGCATCCATTTCTCTCCTCCAAAGAGCCCTCTTTTTCCCAGCAAAGACAAGACCAGATTTCAGAGATGAAGTCAAGCACAACCCATTATTTACTGTATCCTAGAGCTAAAATACAACCAGAAATCTAGTTAGCTAGCTTTTGCTATTGTTCCTAGTTGGGGGTTTGTTCCCCACCTACTTATAGTAGAACCTTTTCCTCCTAGAGATTTGGTTTTAGAAAAGTTGACTGCAACTTCTATGATCATCACTTTGTATTAAGAGTTATAATTATTTGTAGCTCTAATCCTGTAGGGATGGTTAGTATGTTGCTTGTTATAGTTTTGTTGACTTGGAATCAAGAAATCCTGATCACTGTAATTTTTCTTTTAAAAAGTGAAGTTTTTTTTTAGCATTTATGAGAATTCCAAGAGCAGGCTTCATGAATCTGCCTATGGTCTCTTGGCCTTTTTTCTTCAGTAGGTTTTCTTCCACATTAATGTAACCTAATTCTACCAAATTCTTCTCTTTGCTTAAAAAGTACCAGGTGGTGCAAAAGTTCAGACATCAGATTCAGAATAAAAGAGGGTGGGTCCTATAATGTATTTTTAATAAAGATCTACAATTGTAGATGAAACTCGATATTGAGCCCTCCACATCTCATAGTAACGAAGAGTAAGGGAGAATAAAATGTAGCAGGACAGAGAGTCTGCAGCATCTCCTGAAACACAAATGCCCCAAACCAGAAAGTCACTATTCTTCTGCCAACTTTTCATGTGAAAGGGCTGTAAAATGAGGTTGTTCCAATCTCAAGACCAGCTCCAGAGATAAGAAGGTCTATCCGTCTACGTGGTAGGCAAATTTACATCTCTCTGAGCTGTTACAGGGCTGTGAATTTGGAAATTGTGGAAGTTTGCCCTTTTACTTACAACTGCTTTCTTCTCTGGTAGGGCAAAACGGACTTCAGTGTCTCTCACTCAGCTTCGGGCAGACCTGGATGGGCTCCTGGAAGACCTATCCCGACATCTTGCAACACTGAAGACTATGGAAGCATCTGACCGGCCTCCTTCTAATTGTGCTAGATGTTCCAGGTACCTAGTTAAACCTCTGGGTCAGAACTGAAGAATACAGGCCAACCTGATAGCGAGAATCAGAAAGCTGGACTAAGGAAGGATGTGGAGATCAGGGCAAAGTTAGGTTTGATTCCCCTGATTTCACACAGATCAGTATCAGAAAGCCTCTAAGTAATGTTTTGCTTAATCACAATTTATTAAACAAAGCATTACAAATAGCCCTTAACTTATGACCATAACTTAATCTGGAATTATGGTTGCAAGTCATGGTGGTTGTTAAATTGATTATTGTGTGACTGCACCCAATTTTATCTTTTTTTGCAGAGGTCCTTAAGGAAATGTTTTTTTTAGTTTTTTTTATTTTAATCCCATTTATATCCCGCCCTTCTCTGAAGACTCAGGGCGGCTTACAATTTAAAGCACAATGTGCTTAGCAATAGCCTTCATTCTACGTATATACCTGCTTATTAGGGCTTTCGCCCCCCCCCCCCCCAGTGGCATTTTTACAAAGTCAGCTTATTGCCCCCAACAATCTGGGTCCTCATTTTACCTACCTCAGAAGGATGGAAGGCTGAGTCAACCTTGAGCCTGGTGGGATGCGAACCTGCACTAATTGCAGGCAGCTGGTGTTACTTAAGGAGGCATTAGCCCACTGCTCCACCAAGGCTCTTGGTGCCATGTTAATTAAGCAAAAGCATAGTCATTAAGTGAACCCATTTTACTCAGTAGGTTTTTTGCTAGTAACCAGATACAAACACTAGAAATCAGAAAAAAAAACACCTTGAAAAAGTTAGAGCAAACATCTCTAAATGTGAGTGATGCAGTTATTAAGTGAAGACTCCCTATATTAGCTACATTCGCACATTAAACCATAAATCATAGTTGAGCCTGGACTGCTGCTTGAATTCCCAGCCTGCTGGGAGACTGTTGGAGGTCTTCCAATGACTTTCTTATCCAAAAAGGGATATGTCAGAAAGATTGTTGCTGACAGAAGAAATTATTAAAAAGTAGAAATATATTTTATCTCTAGGACTCAAGCTCCAATGTTATTTGGCTTTTTTTTGACTCAAAAATATACAGTACATACTGGATTGTTTTTAGCATGTGGGATTTGGCATAACCTATGGTTTGTAATTTCAAGGCCCACAAAAGCTAAGATAAAACCAAATGTAGCATATTATGGCTTAGCATGGTTGACTGATTAAATCAATTTAATAGCTTCCCAATTAACACATGAATCAGGGCAGTATACATCAATAGAAAACAATATGTAATAAATCCCCAACATTAAAATAGGGTAAAATATATTCCTAAAGTAACTTCATCTAACTAAAACTAATCCACAAAGAGTCCAATGGCACAAAATCTCCCACCCCGTGTTTTGGGGAAAAGGCTAAATCTTGGCAACTTTTAAGCTGTATGGATTTCAGAATCCTGAGCCAATTCCTGATTCTCAAGCCTAGCACGAGCTGAAATCCACCCAGCTTAAAGTCGCCAAGGTTGAGAAATGCTTTCTTACTGGATGGCCATGATGTATCAGAATAGCTACAAATTCTAAAGTTTCTTTATCAAGGACTATCCAAATTTTTTTTGCTCAAGCAGTCCATGAACAGTATGTCACCTAGAAATACTGACTTGAAGTTATAGATTTTCTTTCATAGACCAGCAGGTAATTGCAGTTTTCCAGAGAAGGTTCAATATTACAGAAACAAGTAAATTGACTTCCCATATGAACAATTAATTTGCTGCTGAAAAATGCAGTTTTCTACAAAATCCAGTATCTGGCATTGGCTTTAGATTCCTGAGAACATCTGTTTTCATTTATTTAAAAAAAGTTCAAGTTGCTACAACTCATGTTATTGGCATGCATGTTTAGAAGAATCAAGGAGAGCTGGCTGCTTTTTAAAACACTTTCTAGCTTAGATGTTTCATACCTATTGCCTACCTCCTCTCTTTCTTCTAATGATATTTTGAGACACCACCACCCTCTTCGCCAGTTCTGGAAAAAGGGGAAATTGTCCTAAACCAGTATTAAGTTTGACAGTGCTTCTTTGTTCTTTATGTTAAATAAGCTCACTTCCAGAGAGATCTTATATTATTTTCAATGCAGTAAATTGCACTTTTCTGGCATTGCACGGAGGCAGTTTCCTTGACATTGTACTTGGCTGTTTCTCTCTCTTTCAAGTCTTTAAACAGTCATTTTTTCTACATTTACTGACTGTGTAAATGACATTCCTTTTCCTTTTTATTTCACCTCCTGATTCCCACCTACAGCTACAGCATTGTGAATACAGAGGTGCTGCGAAAGATGTTTGAGCATGCGATGGCACCCATTTTGGAGGAGCTGAAGCAGCGGGCCCAATCAGAAGGCATATGCCCCAGCTGCCAGCGTTTGCAGAAGACGATGACACAGTGAGGCACAGAGTAGACTAAGCCCAGACCCTCCTGCCCCTAATAAAATGTTTCCAGAGTGAAGCCTTTCTGGAGCATTTTTATGACCCTAAGTGAATGCAGGCCAGATTGAGACGGCCTTGTACTGGGAAGTCTGGAGGCAGATTCACCTTGGCTATGGAAGTACCATCTGCAAAGCTGCCTCATCCTGAATCTTGTTCCCATTCTACTCTGACATCAGTTCACCAAAACCTCTTGCAGAAGTTTGTCTAAACACTACTAAAATAGTTTGAGAGATTGGAAGATGAACCTGTGATCTTCAGCGGGCAAGGCACAATTGCTTTGTCACTTAAGCTTTTCTTCCTCTCACCTTGGCTCATACAGGGAATTCAGTCCATAGTCCAAGAGTTAAATGCAGCCTCTGAAAATCCTGCATGTGCTTTCTTGAGCAATTCTGTTAGTGCTGAATGGTAGATTAAATGTGACTGAAAGTCATTACATTGACAGGGAACAATCAGTGATATTACCGTAATTGTAATGATAAATGGAAATTAAATTGTTTTGTCCTGGCCCTGTTGATTTTGACGAGTGCAGCCTCCATGTACTTTTCCAAGTCCAAATGTGACTCAAGGGTGAATAATGCTACAAATTGCTCAGCTATAGTTCTGCACTACCTTCTGGTTGAATGATCTTCCTATCTACCTCCATGTTGCTCTTTTTCTCATTTGCATCTATTTTCCTATAAACAACTCTTTGTACTTTCTAGGAAGGATAATAGCACTGAGATTGGTGTAGGACATGAAATAACTTTGGGGAGTCAAACCACCTTTCTATATCCAGTTGAATAAATCTATAGGCATTCACAAAAAAATAGTGTATTGGTGATATAACATATTGCCTGTTCAAGCTTCAGGTTTTGGGATATGTGAGCTCAGAAGCACAGTCGTGGTTTTTTTCAATAATAAGCAAATTAGCATATGTCTGTTTCAAGTTTTCTCTTCTTGCAAAGTTCACTGAAAGTTTAGAGTGTCAGTTTTGTTCTATTTTATTTATAAACACATCTTTTGCATATATAGAAATCCATCACTTTTGCATTGTTATTTATTCCCCGGACATAGTCTCTTGGTGGTTATATGAAAGACAATTTCCAGCTAGTATCCTAATTTTAAAAATACTCTGTAATTGATCTGTCACTTCCCAGGTATTCCTGTAAGGGGAAATAAGGCGGGGAGCCTGAGAAACAATAGGGTGGAAGAGAAGGAAAAAGAATCACTAAGGAGTTTCTAAATAAAATTGTGTGCAAAGATAAATTTAGTTTTGCTCTTTCTTTCCCTTCCAGCTTTTTTGTGTCATGGAGCTGAAATTGTCAAGAGAACACCAGCATTTGGCTGGGGCAGGCATTATTTGTTTAATCATTTTATATCCTTGTGCAGCCTTGTAACTAAGCTAGCAGTCTTCAGCAAATTGTTCTTCTATCTTGAAAAAGTTTTACTGGGTAAAAAGCTGAGCATAAAGCTATTGCAAATCAAACTGAGCTATAATGAGTCTCTTGATAGCCCACAAGTTAAGACCAGTAAAGCAAAGACACCAAAATGGTGGTTCCAGGTATTTCCCTTCCTGAGAGATAAATATGTACTAGGAATGTTACTTGTTGATGTTGACTATAATTAACTGCCAAATGTCAGAAATATGTAAGTTACAGGTACTTGGGTTCATTCAGCTACCATTCAGTTATGATAGTGCTAAAAAAAAGTGATTTACTATCATCTTTGCACTTACAACCATTGTGCGTCCCTGTGGTTGTGTGATCAAAACTGGGTGCTTTGCAAACAGCATGTATTTAGGACAGTTGCAGTATCCTGGAGAATGGAAATCATGTGAAGGCATAAAATATAATATCAGGTGCACCTCACTTAATGACTGCCTCACTTTGTGATGGACAGTCCAGTCCCAATTGTGGCTGTCAGCTGAGGTCTACCTGTATCTGCTGTTCTGGGGACAGAGAGTGAAGCTAAAAGGTGTGAGTCATTTTAAAAATAAACTCAGTTCTCACACCCTATTTGATATCCACTGCCATTTCTCTGTCTATGGTAGCTCATAAATCATCCAAAATATAAATTAAAAGTGCATCTTTCTCAATCTTTCATCTGCTTAATAGTTGCTCAACCGTGCACTAAGTTCTAAACTGTACTAGAGTGTTTTTTTTTAAAACTTACTTTCTTGTAGTTGATTATATTGTAAATGAAAGCTTCCTGCTCTTAGTTTCTATGTAATTCACAGTATAACCTTCAAATTTCCAGAAACACAGCAACTGGGCTTTACACATATGCACAATCAACGTTGCTTTAGGTTCTCATTGGCAAATGGTTATCTTTTTTTTTTACACAGCATCTACTGGGATAGTGGGGTGGGAGAAGACCTGATGTTTTTGCTATCTATTATTAGCCAGCCCTTGTAAGGACTGTCAGATCTATAGGATCCAATGACTCTCAGCTTCAAGCGTTATCGCTAATTAGATCTGAGCCATCAGATCCAAATCTATCCTTTAGTATTTTTTCTATGACTTTGCTTGCTACATCACTTGCTACAGTCACAGGCGATAGCTAGACCGTGTCTTGTGACCCAGTGCACTCAAGCCATCAGGGGACGATAGAATCCCACAGAGGAAACCCCAGGAGAATGCAGGATGCTTTTCTCTGTGGTACTTTGTTCTCTTAGGACAAACTGCTGACCTTGTTTGCTTTGTGACCCACAGCATCATGATGACAAGTATTGCACATATTATTTCCTTTTCTCTCTTTTCCCCAATGTCCAATTGCTCTGATCAATGGAAACAAGATCTGGAACAGCATTGGAGGCTCATGCACAAAGAGAAACACTGCTGTAAGATTACCCACCTTAAACAAGTATGCCCTGCAGCATGCCATCCAAATTCCAAGCACTGCCCCAATCTAAACATTTTGCATTCCACACACCAAAGATCTGAAAAACTCCATCTTGCTACGAGCTTTCAGAAGATTGAAGTGCAAAAGCTATTTTTTGGAAGTTGCATGAAATAGTGAGTCTGAATACGTGGGCCTAACACCATCTACTTTTCTAACTGCAGTAGGGCAGTGCCCCATTTTTTCCACACACTTTCCCTAATATTTTTTCTTGAATGTTCCATAATTAAGCCATTATATTTACAAAAAATAGCCTTTAGTTAAGATTCCAAATGACGGTTGCAGAAATTATACAAAAGGAAGCCAAAACTGCTTGCTAAATGTCTGATAAAAGGATATTTAAAAGAGGCAGTATTAAATACTCTTGCAGCTGAGGGCTCCCTTGAAAACCTCTTGGTTTTCAGACATGCTCCTTGTCACTTTCCAACCTTTCAGTTAACCAAAAGCAAACATTTTTGGTAAGAACTCTATAGAGCTTTATTAGCATTTATAATGCTAAGAAATAGTAAGATTCCTTTCCCCTACATTGAATTTATTTGATTTTCTATTACCTTAGGCATTAAAGGGTGGGAATGAGGAACTCAGTTCTCAAAAATATTACCCATCATCCTATCTGAAGCATTTTATAAGGACAGAATAATCCATCACAGCCACAGGGACTGAGTCCTTCATATGTGAAGCATGGAATTGGCAGGCAACTAACCACTGAAATGGCTGGAGCACAGGGAGAAGCTGACTGAGGAGGCACAGCTTCAGACTATCCATGTGGGAGCTTGAAACAGAAACCTCAATCAGCTAACCTTTCCACTTTTCCGTTCTAATCCAGCAAAAATTCTTCATCCACAAACAAGTCTTGGTTAGCAATCTTCCCCATCAGATCTTTAGGAAATAAGAAATGTGGGCAGGGTGAATAAGAACTCTTATTTGCCTAGAGATCTGTGGTATTTCATACTCTATAGAATCTAGGCTTTCCAAATCCAAAGGCGAACTCCATTGTGCTTGCAGGGATCTTCAGGACTGGCCCCTGGGCAGGATTTAGGACCTTCAGGCATGGATCATTGGCCACGCCTCCTTCTCCTCCCACCTCCCGCCTCAGCCCATTTCCCTCCAGCGTTCCTCCTCAGATGGCCCTCCCCCACCCATTCTCCTGGGCCAATGAGCCGCTTGCCCTCTACCCCATGCCCTTCAGCCTGGCCCTTTCCCCAAGGCCCCCTCTGTCCCAGGCCTTTGGCTGCACGGGACAGATAGCCACCAGCCAATCAGGTGACAGGCAGGAAGCCATGATGCTGCAAGGGCAGCTTGCGATGGGCGATGATTTTAAAAAGTACTGTCAGGTTTTGGAGCCTGGCAGCTTTGTCACCAGGACTGGAGGGAGGGGAGGTGGCAGTGGGAGTAACAGCCACCACTGGACCACTTGGGGGGGGGCAGATAGGTGAGGGTGGGGGAGAACCAGGAAGGAAGGAGGGGAGCCTCAAGTGGGCTTCACAAAGATAGCTTGGTTGGCAACTCAAATGAAGGAGGGGAGGAGGAACTAGGCCAGCACTCTTCGGGGGGGGGAAGAGCAGATGAATGAATGGCAGGGCCTGCACAGCTCTTCGGGGGGGGGGAGGGAGGCAAACAGCAGGGTGGAGCAAGCAAATGACCTCTCCTGCCTGTTGTTGCCCTGTGCCTGGACTCTGGCCTGGCTCTCTGCTCAGCCCTGCCGTTCACCTGATTTCCCCCAGAAGGAGCTGCGCAGGCCCTGCCGTTCGCCTCCCCCCCCACCCCACAATGGGCCAGGCTGAAGGGCACAGGGCGGAGGGCAAGGGGCTCATTGGCCTGGGAGAATGGGCGGGGAGAGCCATCTGAGGAGGAACACTGGAGGGAAATGGGCTGAGGTGGGAGGAGGAGGAGGCGTGGCCAACGGTCCGTGCCTGAAGGTTCCATTCTGTCTGAGCATCTCCTCCCCCCTCCCCCATTTCCAAAAATCCCTGCTGATTAGTGAACAGGAAAAAAAAACTCAACATGTGTCATTGATAACTAACTGTACAATCTTGCTGGCTTTTATTCAGTCACTGGCCAGCTGTGGCCTGAGCCAGTTTGTTCACTTGGAAAAGGATCAAGATGTCATTCATGGCTTTCCGGATATTAAACCCAAAACGGTGTGCATCCTGTAGGAAAGAGGAAAGATAAAAAAATTTAGCTAAGGAAATAGAATAGATATACCCATGAAATTTCAAAGCATAGACTTAGCATTACATAGATAAAATAACCAAGCAAGATTCAAATTGTATCATCTAAATAGGGGATGAGCATTAGAAGGAAGACAAACACCTTTATATTTTGTGGCAAGGGTTTCCCCAGACAAACTGACTGGGAATTCTGGAGAGCAGACAGCTAATCCCTAACTATACACCCTAATTGTATGGGTTCCTAATATCTACCAAAACAAGTAGTTGCTTGTGTTTTTGTATTACATATGAACTCACCCCAGTTTGGTTTATTCAACAAATCATGGTTCATCCAAAAGTGAAAGAACCTAGCAGTTTATTTCCAACTTCTTGCTGTCATAAGAAAAGAACACCTATATACTTCAACACCTGTGTGGGAATATAATTTGGATTGCATTCCAGAGGGCCAAGAGACAGCAAAGTTTAGATAGTTTGATTGGGAGAAAGAGAGTTAAGAGGGCTCCTCCCTTCCAATTCTCAGAGTATATTCTTAATGATGCAAGCAGTTGCTTTAGTTTGGCAAAATTTCTTGCTGTAGGTGAGGAACAATAAAGGAAACTGCTCAGAAGAAATCCTGTGTTGTTCTTGAGGCCTGAGGGCACATGACATTTAACATGCATCATTACAGCCCTTTTAGAAAACTCAGGCAACAATGGGAAAACAGCTCATGAAATAATTGATTCTGGGGGGGAAACAAGTCATGAACTCAGCAAGAGAATAGTAGTTGATTAGGTAGCAACAAGCAAGCTCCGCACCTATAATGACCATGATAAATCTGGCATTTGCTACTGCATATTTATCTCTCAACATTTATAGTTGAGACAGATAATTGCATATCTACAACATTACAGTCTTTTAAATCTTTTGTCTAAAACTAAACTGCATTTTCCCTTGGCACTCAACTGGCAGAGGGCTGGGGGCATGAGACTATAACCATTATCTACATACACCATTGATGCCATACTCAATATCTTATTCCCCAATACATCATCCTATTCCCCAATACATCATCATCTCCCCTGCTAGGAAAACCATTAGTCCAGACTCACTGTCCCTTGGCCGGAGAATTTGCATGACACGTGGAAATTGATGAGATCTTCACCGACAATGATGTAAGATACTCCATATCCATTATCATCAACCTTTCCATTGGCACAGAAGAAAAAGCAACATGAGGTAGGACTTTTGCTTCCAAAGCCCCACTATTTTCCATAGCAAACAAGCATTCTTAGTGAATCCAGGATTCCTGGGTTTCATAAATAGGCATCCCCTCCAACTTTAAATTAACCATGTTCCATTTTCCCTCAAGAAAATCCAGGAATTTTGGTACTGCTTACCGGTCCAAATCCACCACCACAAGAAATATAGTCAGGATTATTCTGAAGGTCAAACAGTTCTATCTGCTGAATGGGAGTCTGACTAGTAGAGAGTCTCCATGGTTCAGATAATACCTGACAAAAGAGGAAAGAAACCAGGGAATAAGCAGGGAGCTCTACTATCATTGACTTTTAATCTGTACTCCATAGCTCATTTATCCAGTATAGAGTTTCAAAGAAATTATAGAGATTAGAAATTAAAGACAGAGAAAACATGTTTTAGAAACATGTTCAGCCCCAAATTCGCTATAAAAATCAACATTCATCCAAAGATGAAGTTTTGTCCATACTGAATTATTGTGAATATATAATCAAAAGATAACATTTTGAAATAAGGTAGAATGGGTTCTAACTTAATATAAGAGAACTTGACAGATTTGGACATTCTAAGCTGAAAAAGGATGTTTAGATACTTATAGTTAAAATAGTTCCCAGATTGTAGTGGATTTAAGAAAATATACATAGATCAAACCAGTCATCCAGGTAGATTAGGAAATCTTCAAATTGATGGTTGTCTCTTTTAAAGGGAAATTAACACTTTTCTAGCAATAAATATCATTAACTCTACATGTTTCAAAAACACAGAAACACAGTACTAAAAACAAATAAAATCAGCTGAAATCCTTCATTCTCACTGCTGAAAAAATATACGGCAGTTATATTTTAATATAGAAATTTAAAGCTCCAAACAAGCAACTAGAATGCGATATTTGATTAATTAATCATGACTAGATGAATAACAATCCAGCAGAGCTGCTTTACATTTTTAAAAATCCAGCAGATAAAATATTTTGACACATGGCATTCACAATGAGTCAAATGAACCTTGAGCTTTAAAACAAAACCTTCATACTTCTGGCTGAATTCACTTCCTTTAGTGACAAAAATACAAATACCTATTTTAAGGGGGAAACAACCTTGACCATACTTATAGGAAGTTCTATCTCCAGAAATAGAAATGTGTTTTTTGTTTTTGTTTAAACAGCTAATAGATCTATTTCAACATATATATAAGATGAATATAAAATCTGAAGAGAATTGATTATTGCGATATCATCTTATGTATCCTTTTTATCAATTTAGCTTCAGATGAACTGAATCCTTCTATTTTTGCCTCATTGGACAAAAACCTGCAAGATTCAAGATATAACCTGGGAGAAAAAAATGACTTATTTTTCCAATTTTTCACCTCACTTTCAGAGAATAATTGATTTGGGGAACTATGCCAGCAGAGTTTACCTCACGCAGGAAAGGAGAATCCAGGCCAAGGTATTTTGAGACAACATAGAGGCAGAAAAGATGCCTATCGATGCCAGAACCTATCATGGCTTCCCGATAAAGATTCTGGTGTTTCTCAGCTGCTACTCGGAAGAGGCGTAATCTTGAACTATCCTGGAAAGAGAAATTGATTTGGCATGATTTAACAGGTTTTACTGTAGATCTTCATATTCTACACCCCCTTGAATATTCCTGCAAATCTGTCTAGGAGGATCAGACTCCACATATCTGCTACCTAAACTTTTAGATTTTTCTTCACCTTATCAGGTGGTCCAGTGGATGGCAATTAAGGACAAGGAATTTTCAGTGGTGGTACTGCATTTCTGGAATGGCTTCCCTATCAAGGATCTACTTTCTTGTTCTATTTGTCCTCCCCCCCATTGCTAAAATAAAGGCTTTTACCTCTTGACTTTTTAAGACAGTGTTTCTTAAACCTATGCTGTATTAAGTTTTATTATATAGTTATTGTTTTTTAAAAAATGTACTTAATTTTCAAGATATAAATGAGACTTTCAGGGAGGGTATGATAAACTTCTATTCACTTAGGGAAATTGCCTATCCATCATCGCAATGTATTATAGACCTTCAGAATGACAAGATTGCAAAGTGTTCATTGGGTGAGTTTATCTACAGCTCTGAACAAAAGAAAAAATAATTGTAAGGTATGCTGTTTAAATAAACAGCAAAAAGTGATATAAGCTTGTTCTATGAGAAATATAAGTAGATTAGCTATTCTGAATATTGCAAATAAAAAGATAAGTAATGATTTTAGAACCTGGAACTAGAAGGGACTATAAATTTTAAACAACAGAAAAAAAAATATAAGCCTGTACTTGATGTCAGTTAAGACTGGGACTTACAAGACAGCAGGAAATTTTATAACATTGGAAATATTATGGGAAGTCTTTGAAGAATTAAACCAGAAGTTAGGAACCATAATATCAACAGTTCCAGCAATGATGTCTCTTTCTTTGGATAGATTATATCTAAAATATGTTAATGAGGAAACGTCAGCTGTCAAATTTTATCTGACAAGACAGAGAAAGTATTGAAAATGGAACTACAAATGACAGCTCAGGAAAATAATGTGGAAAAGGACTGAAGAAAGAAAAAAGAAAATGGCTGAAGTTTTAAAAATAAAAAGGAAAATAGAAATGTTGAATCAAGAAAATGATCTAGAAAATTTTTTATAGCATCCACAAGAGACTTGTTAAAGCCTTGAAGAAATCTATGCAATGAGATAAAAAAGTATTGAAGAGAAATCAAATCCTATGACAATACTTAATTGAGTCAAAAATTAAGATTGTTAAAGTAAAAGGAAGGAATATCAAGTTAGTTTTTCAGATCTAAGTTAAAATAAGGCATTTTTATTTGCCAGAACATTTTTTAAGGATGTCATCCAAGTCATGATTGTCGCAAAGATGCTTTTCAAAAGGAAAATGGACTTTCTTGTTCTTTTTTTCCTTGAAAACATTTCACTTCTCATCTAAGAAGCGAAATGTTTTCAAGGAAAAAACCCAAAAAAGCCCATTTGCCTTTTGAAAAGTGCCCCTGGGACATTCTTATGGAGTTTTTGTTGATACCAGAATGGAAATATTGATGTTTTATGGATTTGCTTATAGATCAGGGATGATATATGGGATGAAGAGATGCATGTTTTTCTTATAAGAGGTGAAGACTTATTAAAATGTGTTATACTTATAATGAAGATTTGAAGTCCTTCTTTATATATTTATTTTCTTTTTCCTTATTATGATTTTTCTTTTTTTCTTGCAATTTCTCTTCTTTTTTTCTATTCTTTTCGTTCTCCACATTTAGTTTGTATTAGTTTTTAATTGAATTTTTCAATAAAGTATACATGTGTGTATGTATGTGTGCATTTATAAAAATTCCCTTCGCACCCCTAGGGGCGATATGTGTCTTCCTCAGTCTTGGGTCTTCTACCACTACTAGGACAACTTTGGTTTCATTTTCCAGATCCACCCTAGTTCCTCCATCAGGTCCTGCTGCCTCTCCAGCTTGTCATACTCCTTTCTAATGTTATAAATGAGCCTTGGTGGAGCAGTGGGCTAATGCCTCCTTAAGTAACACCAGCTGCCTGCAATTAGTGCAGGTTCGCATCCCACCAGGCTCAAGGTTGACTCAGCCTTCCATCCTTCCGAGGTAGGTAAAATGAGGACCCAGATTGTTGGGGGTAATTAAGCTGACTTTGTAATAATGCCGCTTGGGTGTGTGTGTGTGAAAGCCCTAATAAGCAGGCATATACATAGAATGAAGCCTACTGCTAAGCTTGTAAGCCGCCCTGAGTCTTCAGAGAAGGGCGGGATATAAATGGAATAAAAATAAAAATAAATAAATAAATAAATGGCATGGGTCCGGATTATTTATGGGAGTACCTTTTGCCGTCATTAACTTCCCATCGTCCTGTGCGCTCCCACAGAGAGGGCCTCCTCAGGGTGCCGTCGGTCAGGGAATGTCGACTGGCGACCCCCAGGGGGAGAGCATTCTCTGTGGGCGCGCCTGCCCTGTTGAGCTCCGGATGGCTCCCGACCTTCGCTCTTTCCGCCGCAACCTGAAGACTTGGCTATTTGAACTTGCCGGCCTGGACTGAGGGACTGGGATTTTAGA
Source organism: Vipera ursinii (assembly GCF_947247035.1). Lineage (NCBI taxonomy): Eukaryota > Metazoa > Chordata > Lepidosauria > Squamata > Viperidae > Vipera > Vipera ursinii. The sequence goes on from NC_139517.1 coordinate 28,176,752, forward strand.
TTTTAAATTTTACATTTTAGAACGTGTTTTATTGTTTAGGGCTACTTGCTTTAATTTATTTTAATTTTTGTATATTATGTGTTGTATATAGTGTTTTAATTGCCCTGTACACCGCCCCGAGTCCTTCAGGAGAGGGGTGGTATATAAATCCAAATAATAAATAAATAAATAAATAATGACTTGGCACTGCTACATCTATCACTCTGTCTTCTAACCCTTTTCTACTATCACAATTGATAGCAGACCAGGACCATTTGATTGATTGATCAATACCTGCCTGTCCATCTGCATCTGGATCTTAGCCCTGTCATTCTCTATGAACTCTGTAATGGAGGGGATGGCAGTGGCATTCCAGCTTCAAGTGTTACTTACACAATTGTTCTTTGGGACCTTCTTGAGTGTGGATGTAATGTGTGTTGGTCCATATGAAGTTATGAGAACAGCTTCCTCTTCACTATGTTGAAGGATTGGGTGATTAGCTGTTTCTCAGTGTGGAGATTTTACTTCATCGATAGTTTCCCTATATATTTATATATCTGCTCTCATTAGGTCTACTGTATTATGTCTAGTATTACATTAATTATAGGTTCTCTTGTCTTGTTCATGTCTGATTTATTCCAGTAGCCCACTTATTGTCAGATTGCCCTGATTCCCCAACATCAACATGAACCTTGTTAATCCAGGCTGTCATGACTCTTTTAGTTCTTGTCATTCTCATATCCAAGATAGGCAGATGAAACATTAGGTGGTTTTTGCCCGAGGACCCCTACTGACAAGGTAAGTACCAGCCAATATTTGAACCCTAGTTCCCCATATCAAAGTGCAGAGCCAAAACCATTAGACAATCTAGCTGTCAAACTGATTTGCGCTTTCACCTATATTACGCTTTGCTCACAGCTCGATAAAGAAAAGGGAGGAGGTGGGATGGAATGCAAGGTTGCGGGGAATTGCATCTGAGCATCATTAGTTCCCGTCAGACAGTGATCCAACTCAAAGACACATTGAGCAGGCGGACTAGCGTGGCTCTCTGGTTCCCGTAACAAAATAAACAGAAGTGATTGGTGGACGTCATGGATTGTGGGTGGCCCATAGGAAAAGGGGTGGATTAACTATGTTAGCTTTTGCATGGGAAACCCAGAGCTGGTTTCACTTCATCTGTGCCAATATGGTTTATTCAGTAAAGTTTACACTCTTGGTAAAATAATGTCCCAGGAGTTTCTTTTTCTGGATCCACCAACCTGCCCTTAGCCATTTTTATTCATATGAAAACCTCATTCATGGCATAAGCCTTGAAACAGAATCCTTTTTGAACTGTGAATTTGCAATGGAAAAGTGTTCCCTTGTCAAGGAGTATATTTTGGGGTGGGGGTGGGGCAGAATAGCATTGCCAAGGTTGAGACAACAATGGGCAGGATGCCATCAATACATTAATTGCATGCTTGTACTCTCACACATCTCTCTCCCTCTCTCTCCTTCCCTCCCTCCTACCTCCTTTCCCTGTAGGAAAGATCAAGGAATGGGAAGAGGTGATATAAACAGATACTCAGCAAGGGAGTGAAGAAAAGATGTGTGCTGTATTTAGAAGACCTCAAAGATATACGGTCTCAAGTCTGTCCTCAATGGAGCAGCCCTAAAGCTATATTTCTTCCTCTTCCCTCATTGTTCTTCTTTTTCTTCATAATCCCCTTGCCATTAGATTATTATGCAATCTCCATTGACGTCATTGAGTGAATTTCTCCAGTTGTTACCAGAGGATCCAAGACATTTCTCCCAACCCTGGCCCTCAGTAAGGGGAGGAACTGCCTCCAACTCTCCCATTTCCCCTCCATCTTTGTCCTTTTGGCTGTAATTGAACAATCACTGAACAATTGGTCATAAATCGAGGGATACCTCTTGCAGCATCAAACGTGACCCTCTCATTTGTAATGTAGTGTTATAAATTATTATATATCTCATTGACTTTCCCAAAAACCATTCTCACTAGCACATCAGAACTCACAGTTTGAGCAGGATCCATCACGGCCTTCACAAAGTTGCAAGATTCAATGGTGCAGGAACGGACTGTTTCTGTTCGGCCTTCCCGGAAAAGACGAGTCATAGATGCTTCATAAGTGAGACAGAACTTGTTCATGTCCTAGAACAGCAAGAGGAGGACGTATAGACTAACAAGAAAGAGTTCTCTATTTGAGTATTGTTCTTGGAAATTAAGCATAGTGAAAAGTTGATGCCATGGAGGTGGAAAAATTCAGCCTCTTGGATCAGAGAAGTCAAAATGTTCTGCTGGAAGCATGAATCGAAGGTATGCTGTTAACAAAATTCAGATTACAAGAACCCTGAACAAGCTTGAAACAGAATAAGTCCAATTCATTTCTTCTGTATAAATGCAATCAAAATTACTACTTATTCTGCTATAAGAAAAAAAGGTTCTTCAATTATTTTCTCCAATAATTCCCTAATTATAATGTTTTGAAATCAGCAAGATAATATTTATGATCTTAACCCAGTTGCACTTAACCAAACTGTTAATCAACACAATTGGTTAATCAAGCATCTTACCCGAAAATGTGCTAGTTGAAGGGCAAGCTGGATGAAGGCATCTGGACTAGTGCGGCACTTCTTGATGTGGCCTTTGCCAAAGTCCTTAAAGGTAAAGACGTGAAAATCAACGTCACTGGCCAAAGCATGGGCCAAAATAAAGGACTGCAAGATCACCTCTTGGCACTGTCAAGAATAAGAAACAGAAATTATTAGCAAAGCATAGAGCAGATGTCATGGGAAACTCAAGTTTTCCCTTATTTCTAATTCCTTTCCAATAGCTCAATTTTGTCTAAAGAGTCTACTATCTTTAGTCTTCAGAAGAGTCTTCAGAAGAGGTAAGTAATCAACCAGCAACAGGCAATGTGCTTATACCCTATATATTGTATTTAATATATTGTGAACTGCGTAGAGTGACTGTAGAGTGAAGCAGCTTCAAATCAATAGTAATAATAATAATAATGTTGTTGTTGTTGATGATGATGATGATGATATGGGCAATCCATAGGCAACATGTATATCCCAGATTTCTTTTTCTCTTTTTTTTGCAATCCTTAAAGTGTCCAAACTCCAGACCATTAAATCTAGCAGTAAACCATCAAATTGCAAAAGCAGATTTACCTCTAATATTATAAAGAAAATACATTGTTTAATATTTTAATAAATTACTTAACTTGGTTACTGAATTAACCCATGTTTTGCGTTAATTGAATCATACATTGATTCATGAGCTAGGTTTACCCACAATTAACCAAGCTTAGCATATTGTGCAAACTTAACTGAAAGGCTTTTAACTAATTTAATAAATTTTCAATTAGCATTGTTGAAGAGAGACAGCAAATAGATGCAACCAAAATAAAGGCCATTCCCAGATATTAAAAAGGGCCCTATAATTCCTCCCATAATACTCATATCTATGCCTATATATATTGACATTTCCTTATTTCATTGAGGGCACTTCCATGAATAAACACTATCCTATTACAACCCAGCTGACATACCATTTTCTCTCTCTCTCTCTGTGTATGCATGTGTGTGTGTACATGGTGTGTGTGAGAGAGACAAACAGAGGAGGAGAGAGAGAGGTGGGGGGAGAGAGACAGAGAGCTTTTATCTTCACCAGAACTTGAGCTTACCTCTGGCGATATTTCCCACTCCAGTTTTTGGGGTGGAGGGACACTGGGGTCCATCTTGCCTTTGCAGTTCCCATCATCATCATATCCTAGCTGGAATGAATCCATGGCAAGGGTGTACTGTGAAAGAAGGGCACCCAAGAGAAAGCTCAATTGCTTTGATTCCCTTGCTGTATCCTTTGCACTGAGCTAGCCCCACTCATTCCCTACACCAAGAGAATCCAAGTGTTCTTCATTTCACCACTCCCTCCCGCCAATCCTATGCTGGAGAACTCAACTGGAACTTTACCTCCCAAAGATGTCCAACAATAGGTGCATCTGCCCAGGAGTGTTCTGCATTGATTCCAGCTTTCCCGTTGCGATAAACAATCAGGTTGAAAGATTTGTCAAACCACCTGTGAGAAAAGAGCGGCATCCTCTTTTCCATAGGCTGCTCCCTATTCTTCTCTTTTTCAAAGATACACACGTAGAGATGCATGCCTCCAAAATTTGTTTCAGGGGCCTGGCATTAGAGCGTACCATGACAATCTCTTGCACTTCAAAAAGTTCCCTTCCTACCACTGATACTGGTGGAATGCTTATTGGCATACAAGGAGCATAATAGGGCTCTGTGAAGGGCATTCACAGCCAGCAGAAAATTATTTGGAAAACAAAACAAGGCCTCATGGAAAAAGCGATTATATTTTTTTAGTATGAAGGAAGTGATATTTCGGCACAACCTCTCTGTTCAACAAATGTGAGGAATATGTGACCCATATGACTTCTGGTGCATAATCTTTGCAGGTTGGTTGCATAGAGGATATACTTACCTGTCACAGCAATGTCCGTGTAGCAAGGATTTTGCATAGACGTCCAACGCCTGACCTGGATTGGGCCCTCGCAGGCCCTGTTCACTTGTGTCAAGAGTGAGAAAGAAAGCAGCTTTCTCAATGATATTCAGGGACTCCTTGTTAATCCCAGACTGGAAGTAGGTGTTGCGGGCCCTGGCCCAGGAATCTCTACAAAGAACATTAAGCCATCAGAGTTAGGAGATGTGGCTTATTATGGATATCCCAATCCGAAAAAGTAACTTCTGACTTTGATGAGAACGGTGATCATTTTCCTAATTCTAACGCAGCCTGTTTCATATTAAAGAAGGACCCACTGCAAGTCTGCATGGACCCATATTAAAGAAGGACCCACTGCATGGACTTGTATCTCTTTTTGCTTCATAAGCAGCAACAGCCAAAAGATACAAAGACAAGACTATTTCAACTCCTAAGACCAGTTCTTATGGCAGGGCTAAGGAAAAGAACAACTGATTCTTTCTAAGTCCAACTTTGGTTTTCCTCCGGAAGGAGGAAAGGTAGGTATGGAGATGGTAGAGATCCCAAAGGGAGCAAGGCTATATAGTTCACTCGCTCTTTTGTACCATCTCTTTGCCATTCCTCTCTCTTGTTCTACCAATGTCCATGAACCACCGTAAGTCTGTGAGTTGCATGCCATCAGAATGAGGATCACAACAGGCTAAAGGACTCCGAGTGACTGTTCTTTATTTTATTCAGAAGGAGGGAAAGATGAAAAAGGATGAGCATGTCTTAAGCGCTAGGGTCTTCACTGTCTCTCAGTGAATGGAGGGTGCCAGAGGCTTCTGAGACGCATGGGAGTTGCCCTCCTGAAATGGGCAGGGCTACCTAGGACAGAGGACAGTGCAAACCAGATGAGCAAGGTACTCCTTAAATAAAAAAGTTAAAAGTACACTCAAATATATGGATGTATGTATCCACATAGCAGGGAGCAAAAGTAAAGGACAGCATAAAGAAGTGGCAGAGCACAGCAGGGCACGAAGGGACAGGGAAGCAAGGCAGTGACAGGCAGTATAGCATGATGGTACAACAGGATAGCTAACTGCAGAGTGGAGAAGCAGGGTGACTAATGGGAGGCTACACCACACAACTCCCACTGCACATCAACATCAGGGATTGCCGGCTGGCGGCCCCCAGGGGGAGAGCATTCTCTGTGGACGCGCCAGCCCTTTGGAATCAACTGCCTGTTGAGCTCCGGACAGCTCCCGACCTTCGCTCTTTCTGCCGTGACCTGAACACTTGGTTGTTTGAACAAGCCGGTCTGGACTAAGGGTTTGAGATTATTTTAACTATTTATTGTTAGGGCCAATTAATTTAATTTTCTTTTTAACTTTTTTATGTTGCATTTTATTGCCCTGTACACCACCCTGAATCCTTTGGGAGAAGGGCGGTATAGAAATTTAATAAAATAAATAAATAAATAAACACCAACCTCCTGGGACACACTTGAATTTCGGTCTGAACTTATTTTCTTCAACCCCATGGAATGAAAAGGAGCTTAGTGCAAATCAGCCCATCTGTCAGCTGCAACAGGTCCAACTTACTGAAAGGCTGGATTAAGGACAGGTCAGCCTCTCACCTTTCACCTGCAGTCATTGAAGGCAATTTCTCCTCCCCAGGCAGAGGGGGTGTGGGGTCACAAAGGATAGCTTCAAACTGTGCCTGAAGTTCACAGGGCTCCAGCAGCTTCCCCTTGTAATACAACGCTACTCGAAATAAGCGTCCCGCATGGTATACTGCAATGTGATCACTGTCTTGCAGATGTTGGATCTTATCTGGGTAGCAAGGACATAAACAAAATAAAAACTCTGCTGGATCTCAGTCAATGCATAGGCAGCCTACTCTCTTGCCTCCTCCCACAGGAGCTCCCCAAGGAAAAGGGGGAATCATAACTCAGTGAAAGGTTGTGTCCTGTACCATAATTCAAATTTATCTCTTACCCCAGACCAATATTTCTGATTTTAATAAAGTAGTACCAGGTCAAGCACCTTATATTCAAGCAATTACAGCAAACTTGCACTTTCTCTGATGTCAAATTCTCACAAAGTGAAATGTTGGGATATCCAAAATTTCCAGCCAGCAAAATATGAGTGGAAATTCTTGTACATCTAAAGTGCATCAACAATGGAAAGCTGCAGTAGTCAAAAGATTAATAAAAGAAGGCTGCACACAATCAGCGTGAGCTGAAACAAAATGGCCATTTTTCTCTTCGCAGCTCTGTGTACAAGACCTGTGTACATGCCCTCAATCTTTTAATATTGTTCTAGGGGGGATTTTTTTGCAATACTTAGAGCCTCTTTACAACCATAGTTGCTGGAAATTGTTGGCATTTTTTTCCCCATATTGGACATTGCCATACAATTTTCTCAGGCATCTTCACTACCCTAGTCAGAAGATTCTGAGCAGTTTACTATTGATGCAATAGTCAGATTAAAACAATACACAAATCTAACAACAGTTGGATTTCAGTGCTTAAACTAAGTAACCTTAATTTAAAAATCTTAGAAGCCCACAAATAAATAATCAAAATTCAAAAGGAAAAAAGAAAGGAAAATACTAGAGCCATTGACTTTGCACCATTGTGTTCTGCCTACTTCAGCTTTTCTCTTATCAATTTAGGGGGGCTACCAAGTGACTAACAGATTGCCCACTCCTAATTAAGGATGCACTAAAAACCTGGTTGAGGGCCCGGGTTTTGAACACCAAAAAGAAGCTATTAAGAATCCTCCCCTGGTATGCTAACCAAGATTGGTTCTCTACAAGTCTTATCAAACAGACCTTTGAGAGGTTTAGACCCATCCTTCTCTTTATAAGTTCCATTCTTTACATCTAGACAAGCATAGGTTCCTAAAATAAAACATGGCTGCAGGACAAGGCATGTAGAAAAGAAGTCCATTCACCCCTGCAATTCACATGACAGTGTGCAGGTATTTGTTGGGAAAGGAGGGCAAGGCGTGCAAAAGCATCCTACCTCCCTGCAGGCTGGGCACACGGGTTGTATTAAACATGCGTTCATACTGAGCTGAGCACGTTGGCAGGCAACCCTGGATCAGCATCTGAGAAGCAAAGGGAAGCAAGAAAAAAGGAAGAAACAGAGAGACCGAAGGAATAATCAAGAAGATTTGCCTGCCACGAAGCTTTGAAAGAAGTAAAAAAGAACCCAAGGAGATTTTTTTTTCCTCCTAGCAACTTTAATATTCCTGCCAAGAAAAGAACCCAATGGGTAGGCCAAGCTCCAAAGGTGACTCCAGTTCTGATTTCATGAATATGTGGGAGTTATCCATGTTGACAAGAGCAAGAAGGGATACCAGATTTTTTTTAAAGACAGCAACTGATTGCCAACTTGGTACCTTAGAATGACTTCTATCATCCAATAGGAGGTAGACTGCAATAGCTACCATCATTCCTGGCCAAATAAGACTGTGCTACTGGAGATGATGAAAGTTGTTGACACAACACTCACAGAAGGCACCAAGTTGTCAAAGGATGGTTAAGACGGAGGGATTTAGAGAATTATGGGTAAGTCCTGAAATCATAGAATGCAACATTGAAGATATGGACCAGAAAACCCAGCAAAAGACCCCATAGAGGAGATTCATCTTGCAAAAGTCTCCCATAGCCAGATGTGAGAAGGAGATTGTTTCTCAGGGTCTTCTAGTTCACTTACCCTGCCCCATTCCAGGCAACCGGGTGCTGTTGAAGAGGCGCTGCCACTGGGCCGAACAGAGGGGGATGAAGGAATTAGGGAGCATGCTCTGATATCAGGTGACAAGGAACCCCAAGATTAGATGGGGGAGAAGAAAGCCAAACAGGGAAGAGATTTATTGTTGTTATCTTTAATATACTCTGTGAGCCTAGAACATTTAAAGAACTTTTAAAATCAAGGCATAAATAAATGCAGTAAGCAAAAAGCCCAATGATCAAACTTGTAGAAAGATCATTGAGAAAAAGAAGCATGACATCACCTGGACTTTACAATGTAGCTGGCAATGCTGTTTTGCATTTAATAAACAAGGCAAAGCTACCTGTACACTTAAACTGGTATAATACTCGGCCGACAGATATTAGGGTAGGCCCATTTTCATTCCCTTTTAGCTTTTCTGCTCTTTTCTTTGCTGCAGACTTTCAAAGAACCAATTAGGTATTTGAACCCTGAGTTGCACTTAAGACAAACTCAAATCAGTAGCGATGCGGTGAATACAGGATCTGATCTCCCGCTTTGGTTTCCCATATTTTGTTTTGTTTATACTTCAAATGAACTGCAGAAATATCAGTGCAGAGTAGCTCCTGCCCCCACAGAAGGAGAAAATACTAATTCATATAGAATTATTCTGCATGTATTGCTTGCCCTGGAGCAATAACAAAGCAGTTTAGATCTAGAAAAAGAACTACTGTCCTCATCAGAACTGGAATATCATACAATCGTTTTGACATTAAAAAAAACATTAAAAATAAGTAGCATAAACACGTATTATCATTTTACCCCTTGGATCAGGAAGGCTAAGAGTCAAATTGATGTTTATCCATGAATTTCACTGAGATCCTTTGCAAATAATTGGCCTGATTAGCATGTGAAATTAAACCATAGTCTTAGTGATTATTTAGTGATTACAATATGCAAATGTGGCTATTCTTTTTCCAGGGCACCAACATACTCCAGAAGTTCCTTAATATGAGTTCTAGAAGAAAATGTGGGATTTGTTGTGACTATTGCTTGCACCACGGTGCTGGTTCTTTCTCTACCTCCACTTCCCCTTTGTCTACTCTAAGCCAATGAAAAAATTTCAGTGATGTACTACATAAATGACATGGTTAGTATGTCATTACCATTAGTTTATAAGTTCTTCCATTTTGAAAGCATAGCAGCAAGCTAGACTGATCATAAGGACAAAACTTATCAAACAGTAGGAGAAACACGCCCATATTTTTAAAAGATAAAACTGAAATACCTTTCAGAAAAAGCAGCTTTTTCTAACCTAGCATGTGGTTGAGACTATAATTTCCAAAACTTAACAAGTATCGATTATGAGCGTTGTAGTTCAATTCATCTGGAGATTCCCAGTTTGGGAAAGGCTGCTTTACAAAGTGAAATGGGCAAGCTTGGAATACATTAAGAAATTGCCATGCTTTTTTACTCCTTTTTCCTTTCTGCAAGTGGAAAGCAAACACACATAAACCCTTGACTTATGACCATTCATTTAGCAACCATTCAAAGTTATGCCCATGCTAAAAATAGTTTGGTTCTCATGCTTATGACTGGTCCTCACAAACGTATGACCACTGCAGTGTCCCCATGGTGACGTGAGCAAAATTCAGATGCTTGGTAACAGGCCTGCATTTATGAGAGTTGTGGCACTCTGGGTTCATGTGATCGCCATTTGTGTCCTTCTCAGCTGGCTTCCAACTAGTACATACATAGAATGAAGGCTACTGCTAAGCTTGTAAGCCGCCCTGAGTCTTCGGAGAAGGGCGGGATATAAATGGAATTAAAATAAAATAAAATAAAATAGTACAGGCAGTGGGGAAACCTGAAATTGCTTAACAATTGCACGATTGACAACCATTTAACAAGCACAGCAAGAAAGGTTGTAAAATTGGGTGTGACTCATTTAACAGCCATCTTGCTTAGCAGTAGAAGTTCTAGTGGTTGTAAGATCAAGATTATTCTCAATCTGACTCACATTAACTAGTTCAGGCAGAGGGAGCTTTCATTCTCTTAACAGGCATATTTCCTATCCTTCCTATATTTTGATCTCACTCACAGGTTTGATTTCCTCTCGGATGAGTTTGCGTCGGTACTGCAGCATGGCATAAACAAGATTCCCAGCACGAGCAGCTTGGATTGGAGTAGGTGTAACATAAAGGAAATCCTGGAAAAACGAGTGCAGAAGAAATGAAAACATGGAGAGGTCAGAAGAGCTGGAAAAAAAACATCCTGTTGAAGATAATTCTTCCCTAGTTTTGATAACTCACCATGCCATAATAGTTGCTATTTACCATCAGGGGGCTCCTCCCACGGAGATACACATACTCTTCCCACCAATCACTTACCTGGCAAGAGATAGAAGGAGGGTGGAAAAGGAGAAATTATAAAGACAGCATCACGTACATATTCTCAGTGTACTACACTGTTCTTCCCAAGGAGCCCCTCCCCTTTAAAAGGCCCACTCACGTAGTTGGGTGCCCACCAAGATTTCAGTGTGAGATACCACTGCAGATGTGGTCCAAGAGTCCGTTCAAAGTCACGGACAAGACCTGACATTCGATAGAATTCTGCATCAGTTGTCAGAGGTCGTATGGATTCCAGATACTAAGGGAGAAAGAAAAATGTGGAGTTAGATCTTGGCAAGTGCAGAATTCATTCTTTTACCCCAAAGCCTTCCTCGTCCCAAACTCAAGAGATGACGCTTGTCCCCATTCATTCTCCTACAAGAGCACTTGAAACCAGAGGCCTTGTAAGACATGGAAGTATGCATCTTTACAGATGCATGAAAAAGAAGCGCAATAGCCTCAGAAAAGTTGTAGATGAGTTATCAGTTCAAACTTCACTAGTTTTCTTTATCTTTCTGCTATTATCTAGTGATTGACTAGATTTCAGACAGTTTCAGCCATAGGGATGCAAATCAAGCATTCTAAGATAATAAAAGAAGAAAAAAAAGTTTCCTAATGTGAAAGAATGAATCCTAAATGAATATTTTCACATCTATAAAGATTTTTTGCAGTGGAGAAAAACAGCACGGAGGAGAGGGGGAATTAATAGCAGCAACAGAAAACAGCTGTGATGCTTGGTCATTGCATCTTGGAGATGCTATGATTTTGTATTCCCCCAAATTTGGAGAGGCTCAGCTAGAAAAAGCTATCAATGAACAGCCTGTCAGAACATGAAACATTCAAGGCATTCTTCCCAGCTCATCAGCAGCTGAGGTCACCTGGTATGATATGTTTTTGATGAAATTGCATGGTAAACTCAAGATGCCCTGCATGTAAAACTCTCATTTAATTACCATAGGTAGAGTATGCAACAAAAGATCCAAAATACTTTTTTTTAAGATTTCAACTTTGCCTTTCCCAAGGATATTCCATTCCTTGTGTTTTCCTTATTTCTTCCTTCCTTCCTTCCTTCCTTCCTTCCTTCCTTCCTTCCTTCCTTCCTTCCTTCCTTCCTTCCTTCCTTTATTTATTTATAGTATGGCATTCTTTCTTCCCTTTGCCCATTTCTACCCTACAAACAGTTTTCTGTCACTCCTTGAGCTGTTTTTGGAGTTATTGACAGTAAAGTTTTTTTAAAAAAAAGATTACCATTTTATCTTCATGCAAATTTTAGGGCTTCAGATACTAATTTCTATCTCTCATGATTATGACATGGCTAACCCTTCCATGTCAAAAGATAATGGAAAATGCTTTCTCTTCCTAAAACAGTGAAAGACCACTGTTAGGTGCATTTGATAATGTTAGATTATAAATTTCCTCATTCCATAGAAAGAAGAATTCTACGTTAAAGCTTTTGCTATGGTAATTCATGAAATCTATCTACAGAAGTTTACTGCAACTTTATGCATAAATGCTATCCAATTAATTCAATGAATGAATAACTCAAATGTGTTATCTTAGTGAGTGTAAGTGAATCATTCCCACTGCAAATGGCAATAACCTGATTCTTAAACTAGGCCTCTTTTTATACCACTTTGATTGTCACTAGTCAGAACTTGTTTCTTTCCAATAATCAGGAAAGAGTCCCACATTAGGAACTTATAATCAGAGCTAGGCAATGGACACCATCTGAAATGGTTACAGAAAAAGAGCTAAGAGGGTATGCCAAATGTCAGGACCAAAAATTAGTATCAGAAACGTCAGGCATGCTAAAGTAATGAAATCCTACTGTGATGCAAAGCTTTTGATTTTCCTCCCTTTCCATAAAGACCCAATGACCAGCATGAGGAGGTGGAATCCATCAGAATGGAAGATTCTTTGCTTGGGTCCTGCTGCACAGGCAATAGTTTCTAACCCAAAGGTGCTTTTTTCACAAGGCAACTGAACTTTCTTGTTAGATATTTCACTTCTAATCCAAGAAGCTTCTTCAGCTCTGACTGGATGGTGGGGAATGGAAGGATTTATGTTCCTTGCAGACGGGTGTTCATTTGCATTCTTTTAGAAGTTGTTAAAGCTACTTGGAGGCTTATCTGTGTCTTCAGGGTCACTTGAGTAGTACAAATGGCTGTGGACCCTTCTTGGAACTGTTGAAAGGACTGTACTGTAGACTGGAGATAGATGATGTTGTATCCCTCCCCTTCTATTGAGAGAAGGCTGTTCAATTTTGACATAGATGGCCTCTTTGAACCCTCTTTCAAACCAGTGGTTGAGAATGTGAACTTTGTTGTCTTCGAAAGAATGGTCTATGTCAGGGGTAGGCAACCTCTGCTCTTTCCTGACTCATGGACTTCAACTCCCAGAATTCCTGAGCCAGCTTGGCTGGCTCAGGAATTCTTGAAGTTGAGGTCCACGAGTCATAAAAGAGCCGAGGTTGCCTACCCCTGGTCTATGTCCTTTCAACTACTTGCATACATGCACTACTCAGGTGATCCTGATGACACAGATAAGCCTCTAGTGTCTTGCAAATGACCAGCTGTCTGCAAGGAACAGAAATCCTTCCATTCCCCACCACCAGTCAGAGCTGAAGAAGCTACTTGGATGAGAAGTGAAACGCCTTCAAAGAAAAACAAAAAAAGTTCAGTTGCAAAAAAGCACCTTTGGGACAACCATGATCTGATTGACTGAGAATCTCCATAGGCTTTCTAGCACTTGTGGAGAGGAAAGGGAGTTACAGGTGGTTCTTGATATATGACCATAACAGAGCCTGTACATTACAAACATATATTGTGATGGTCATAAAACTGGTTAGTCACATGGCTGAATTGATTTTATGATTTTTTTTTGCAATGGTCGTTAAAATCGCTGCAATCACTAAGTAAACCAATGATTGCTATGGATGCAGTTTTGCAGAAAACCGGAAGTCAAGGACTATCTGTATTAGTGATCATTAGGATCAGCAGCTAGGGATGGGGAGAAAGTGTGATCTTTTTCCTTCCCTGCTTTAGTTCAAAGGAAAATCTGTCTACTGAAGCTGGAATTTGCTTTGAAGAGACAACTCCATTTGTGCACTAGAGCCTTGGACGTGAAAAACTAGCATCTAGCATCACAGGGACAAAATTTTAATGCAGCCTTCACTGTGGCTAGTTTGCGCTAATAGTTATTTCTATCAAATAGCAGACTTTCACATCAGCAGCCAATGCCAGATGGAGTTAAAATCAACTTAACTATAACATCACAATCTATGGTTGGAATACAAGGGGATGGAGATTGCAAATGTAGGCCTCTATCTTTCCTGTTTTGACTCCTCCTCTGAACACCACTACTACAAAGATGCATTCCTTCACCTTAAGTCCCAAGTATCCCAAGTAAATACTAGAATCTTTGAATACCCTTTTCTAAGTAAGAAGAATATGGATAAAAGCTGCAGACTCACCCTCCGCATTGTATCCTTAATAGGTGGAACAGGCAACCGAGGCAGCGAGGCCTGATAGCTATACAACATGGGTTTACGACCAGAGAAGATTTTCACCAAAGCCTATGAGGGTGAGGGGATAAAGGGAAAAGTGAGCTAGACTCCACATTTCAACATGTTCACTTTTCCCTCCAGCATTTTTCTTTGGCCTAATTCACAGTAAAGTGGCCTGTTTTATAATAGAATAGGACATGGTGAATCCTGCTACTGTGTAAGACAGAGTTATATATTTTCTTCAGGTAGCAGATACTAGTAAAACTAGTGCAGGACCGAGATATCTATACTTAGTAGCCTGTCCTACATCTTCCTAAACCAGGGGTGTCAAACTCAATTTCATTGAGGGCCGCATTAGCATTGCGGTTGCCCTCAGGGGGCCGGGTGGGTATGGCCAGGGTGGGTGTGGCCTACTGGGTGGGCGTGGCTAGAGTGCATATGGCCTACTGGGTGGGCGTGGCCAACTCTACATTGTTCGCATCAAGGGTGCCTATGGGGCCTGGGCAGGAGTGGGACAGATCTGAGGGTCTCTGGCAGAAGGAGGGTCTCTGGGCCAGGGCCAAGGCAGTGGGGGCCGTTCCCTCACTGTTTCCAGGATGGCTTCGCGGGCCACATGAAACCACTTCGTGGGCCGGATCCGGCCCCCGGGCCTTGTGTTTGACATGTCTGTCCTAAACCCTTCAGTACATTATGCTGAAGCAAGATTCAGCTGCCAGTCCAATCATTTTTAATAGGAAAAAAAGGGAAACCAGAAAGTCATCTTGTCTTTTGTATTAGAATACAAATGACTAAAGTTGCCCTGAGACTGGATTACTACAAACTGCAGCCACTGGGGTTCACATAAGTTTAGTCTAAAGCAGTGCTTTTTTTGTAAAAGAAAAAGGTGCCGGAACTCACACGTCATACAACCCACCTTGCCTACCCTACAAGGTTCCATCCAAAAAAGGTGCCGGAACTCCGTTCTGAGCGTTCTATGAGAAAAAAAGCCCTGGTCTAAAGTAGGAGTCCCCAACCCCCAGGCCGTGGCATGCCAGAAACCAGGCTGCACAAACAAGCAAAGCCCCATCTGCGGGATGCAGGCAGTACATGAAACCACACCCCCTCCTGTCTGTGGAAAAACCTCTCTCCACGGAACTGGTCCCTGGTACCCAAAAGGTTGGAGGCCTCTGGTCTAAAGGTTATAACAAGAGTTGTGCAACTTTTGGGATCCAAAGTGGAAAATATTCCTCAGTGGGAATATGACTATACCTGCCACATTTCACCTCCTTTTCTGGACTCGTGTGGTAGGTCAGTGACCTCCCCTCCCCAGGAAAGATGCCAACTGAGTGTAGTGAGACCATTGTATCCTGGAGAGAACTTCTCTCTTTTCTGACATGTATACCAAATATCCGGAAGAGGTTTTTATGTTTGTTTGCAGAAGCACTCAGTCGTATGAGAACTACGCCCCAAGAGTATTTATGTTTCCACATCTTCTCCAAATCCTTATCTGATATGCTTATTGCTCCTTCTTCTACATGCCATTGTGGGAATTACAGACACACCTGCTGCTCTTTCTTAATATGTATCTGTACCCTTCACCTTGGCTCCTTCCCAACTGATATGTCTTCAATATTTCATGTCATTTTTTTCTCTAGCAGCCTTTCCAAGTGTGTATTTCTTAGATGTGCTGAATAGAAATCTCATCCTCCCATATAGCCAGACCATGAGAATTATGATTCTACAACATGTATAGAAGACATCGGATTGGGAAAAGCTGCTCCATGGTGGGGTTTTCTTTTACCATAAACCATCATTAACTTTTTAACTAAACCTATTACTCTGATCCTGAACATAGCTATTGTAATTAGCTCTAAGACGTACCTATCTGTAGGTGAGTTGTATTCTGTTAGATGGTATAGCACTGAGAAATTTAGGGAGAACCTACTCATTAGATGAATTTGAGTCCCCTCTCCTTCTTTCTCTCTTATCCTATTTATGAAATAACACTGAAGAAGTATTCCCCTAACATCCTGGAGGAGTATTCTGGAACAGTATTTTTTAGTTTTGTTGATGGCAATGTTTCTTTTCTTCAGGCATGTGGTAGCAACATCTGATTAAATGTGTCTGAGCTCAAAACCTAAGGTTAGTATTTGGATGAGAAACTTCCAGGGAATAGTAAGTTTGTAAGTTAGACTGGGAAGGTAAAAAAACATCCCAGAAGAAATTAGTGGCACTGTGTAAGTTTGCCAATAACACTGCATGAATATACAAAGTTACCTAGAATCAAGCTTGCCTTTCATAATACGATATGTGTCTAACTTTTAAAGCCAGTCTGAAATCTTTGCTCTCATAACTGTTTAATTAAATGAATAAATATGGTAACCTATGCTACAGAGAAAAGGGAAAATATAATTGCAATAAGTGCATTCAACATTTATAGTCTCCTCTGTTAGCCTTGTCTCATATGGTGCTCAGCAGGTATGCTGAAAACTCCCAGATTTTTATTGCTCTGTGCTATAAGCCTGCTTCAGCCCCATCCAGGGTTATAGTAGCCAAACTCTGGGGCAATTGTGTATGCCACCCTTTGATTCCAGCAACTGTGGCCCTGTGTCCAACTTGCAATCTAAGAGTACACTTGTCTTGTAAATACATACCAACCAGATCTTTGTGGTGTTGGATATCCGACCATGCTCCTCATACATCCATCCATGGTAGCATAGCAGCATCTTAAGAATGCTACGCATGGTCATAATGAGAGCCAGCCACAATCCTGTGGAAAAGGCCAGGACACTGAGGACATTCAGACCCTGATCTGACAGATAATTGCTGGAGAAAAACAGGAAGATGGCAGATAAAGTCAATCTTTCAAGAAAACTAACCTGTATTTGTAGATTACGAGTAAACTTAAGGACTGTTAAGGATTCGGGGGAGGGGAGGGAAATGAATGATCTGATGCTTAGCTCACATTTATTACATCCAAAATATCCCAGAGTTAGTCATTTCCCTTCAGGTTTCTGAAATACCTCTGCCCAAACTATGGAGAAATGCAAATGGTCAGTGGTTGTGTTCACACAATACATTTAACCAAGGTAGTTAAAAATCAAGTGCCTTTGTATAATTATTAGTTTTAACTTCTTTTTGTAACTTTAGTATGTTATAATCCAGCTGTTTGGTTTACATTTAAATTAAATGTACAATCTCAGAAAAAGTTTTAATTTAGTAAGCATGGCACTGTACAGACAACACTAGGCTATATTTATCTCATTCAATATAAGAGCTTTCTATGTCAGGATGGACATTTTGGTTGCCGGAGAGTGACTTTTTTTCTTTTGCTTACTTAACAGACAATATTGTCTTGGCAATAGGGAAAAAATCCCTAGGGTAATGAAACACAATATTATTCTAATAATGCAGGATAGTAAAGGATTAATGTGGACAGGAATCAGGAAATGTTGGATTTCTGCATTCCTCACAATGCTAATTGTTTACCCAGTTATAAACTGTGTGCTGCTAAGAGCCAAAGTTAAGACACTATGACAGTTAGTACCTGGCTGGGTTAAGGGTGCTATCTGAACTCAACCATTAGGTCTGACGGAGTATTAGCTTCTTCCATTCTGACAAAATTAACAGCTACTAGTTCATTATGAAGACTTGTCTCTTTTTCTCCCCTAATTACCTGACCGGCAGATGTTCCTTTATTTTGTCAATCATGCCCATGGAAGGGTCAAGACGAGACAACTGGGTTACTAGGATGGCTGTAACCATGAAAAACCAACTGGAGGGGCTGGCGGGATACACACCTGTCACAAAACCATTCTGTTTGGAGACAATACAAGGAAATAGAAGTGAGAGGTAGAAAAACAAAGAACTTGAGAGTTTTAATTTTCTGCTACAATGGCACTCTAACCTGTTTCTGAAGAAATAAAATCCTTTTCTTGGAACTATGACTCACAGGTTGAACTGTTGCCTACATTAGTCAATTATTCTCTGACTTCCTCTCCTCTAGGTGAAACTGACCTTATTTTTTTGCAGGAGCAGCATGAACTTCTAAAAATTAACTGTGATGCATTATTTCATTATATTTCAACAAATTTAAATAATTCCAGCATTAAAAACCAATGTACTGGCACTTAATATTTTTTTCAAGGATAAAAATTCTTTATTAAGTGTTAATGATCTTTGTTGAGAGCCAGTCTGTGTAGCGGTAATGGTGTTGCACTAGCAGTAAGAAACCCAGGCTCTTGTTTTACCTCAGCCAAGAAAGCCAATGCTTTCTTTCAGGGAGGCCCATGACCTCCTCTCAGCCCTAATCAGCATCAGGCTCTGAACAATCCAGCTGAAAAATGAAAATCCTTGTCACATCATGCACTGATAGCTTTGCTATGTCAACTGAAGCAAATGCAATACAGGTAGTCCTCAACTTACAACTATTTGTAACTATTAGAAGTTACAACCTTTCCAAAATCCCTGAGGTCTTGTGATCAAAATTTGGGCCCTGGACAACCAGCATGAATTTACAATGGTTATAGTATCCTGGGATTACATGATCAGAATTTGTGACCTTCCTGCCTGGTTTCCAAGAAGCAAAGTCAATGGGGAATGCTGGATTCCTTAATGACCGCTTGATTCACTTAATAGCCACAGCAAAAAAGATCATAAAATTTAACGCAACTCACTTAATGACTGCCTTGCTTAGCGGCAGATGTTGTATTTTTAATAGATTACGACTGCCCCTGCATTACCCGTATTTGGTTGAATTTCTTCTTCCAGGAACGCAGGCCTGAAAGGTAAATCTCCTTGATAGCTGCATGGCTCAGCTGTAGGTCAATACCCTCTGGAGAGACAGTGAATTGAAATGCCACAGCCTGGTGAGCTTCTGCCATTGTGGGAGGATGCTAATTTGTTGGCTAAACAGATAAAAGAAACAGAGAGCAAACAGATGACATAATTAGCCCTCACTATCTGATTACTTCCAAGTGTGATAAAAATGCAACATCTGCTATTGCTCAATCACTGGTAGGTTATCAAATCTACAAAAAATTTAGGGAACCATTGGATGGTGGCAAAGATTATTTTATGTGTCTCTTCATTGACATCTAGCGGTCAACAAGATTTTTTTCAGATTAAATCAAGCAACTCTGAACAAGGCTGATATAAACCCACACCTAACATTCCCCCACATTTGTTTCCAAAGGTATATTAATTCGCACGATTTATAACTCAGCTTTCACCATTAGCCTATAACAATAACGCAATACAAGGAAGGCATGCAAGTACTTTCCAACAAAAATGAAACTAGCAGTTAAAATTGATTTTCAACAGATTATAAATTATAGTGGATGAACGAGAAAAAAAGAAAAACCACTGAAAAACAACGTTTAAAAGCTGGGAAAGAAAGGAGATAAATAAAAACAGAGGGTTGTTTCCATTTTATCTGATAAAACAGCCGTTAGACTTTCAGTTAAACACACAAAGACCCTCTTTCCACCAAAATTAATTCACTAATAAACAAGAACAATAGTTCTGCTTACTCGGTTCCCAAAATTTTGTCTCCTAATCTCATTCCTACTTTTTCCCCAGGCATTAACTAATTTATGGTATCTCATTTGCTTATTTATAGCAGTTTAAGGACTGGACTGAATAGAAAATGTTGTGAGCTTGCAACTAATGACACAATAAGACACGCTCAGCCATTATAGTAGGTGTATAATAATAGGAATGTGCTACCATTCAGAGGACCTGGGGCTGTGCCCGTGACACCTCTCAGCATCCCCTTAAATAAACTGCTTATGGAAGTATTTAAATATGAAAAATAAAATAATATTAATCTTCGCTATCTCAAAAACTGTCAGGAAAAGGTTCCATATCTACAAAATGGATCTACTATGTTACAGCATTAGAGGTAATCCCTAAATATCTGGATGTTTCCAACAGATGCTAGTTTTCATTGAAAGAGTAAAAATTCCAAAGAGAACCCGGCTCTTCTACACACTATTTCTCACCTACATCCTGTCTGGCTGCTATGGCAACATTTTTCTGTGCCAACCAATTAAAAGGGAACAGCAAGAAAAAATAGGGGTAATAATTCAAATGGTATAATAATTCAAAGATACAATTAGTTTGAATAGTTTTAACTTGCTTCTTGCTTTCAGCTTCAGTAATTCTGTTAATGAAAAAACACCATTCAGTTCTAACTAAGCCCAGTTCTACAACTAGACAATACAGAAATGGAGTCAATAAATAAAATATAAAATCTTGGTTACCACCTGCCATTCAACCTCATTATCTTCTACAAAGTAAATCTAGGAACGTCAGTTCTCAAAGCTACTTTTAGTACTATTATCAGAAATTCTCTGGAGATAAATTGAAGTCATAAGATAGATGCCACCCAGCTTACTTCACCAGCTGTATGTAGTCTGTTACCCTACCCCCTGAAAGGTGTCATTTTGTTTACCTAATACAGCTGAGAGTGCCCAGGATGTCAGCACTATGCCAATATGAGGTCACAATATAATGCCTGGGAAGTTTAAATGAAGGGATGGAAAGGATCAAATAGGTTACTTATTAGACACAATTCATGACAAGTGAAAATTTAGAAGAAACTCCCAACCAATATCAATCTCATGCCCATAATACAACTTGGACTACAACTGCCATCCTCCCTAGCCAGCCCACTCTTTCAATAAGTTGCAGATTAAAAATGGCAGGAGATTTCATTCAATGTATCAAGCAAATACTGTGGAATGCTGTCAGCATCTTGGAGCCCCATTCAACCATCATTCAAATCACACAGTTGCCACATACCGTAGCTCTGGATATAGACTAGAATGAGAACTGATTATAGTGTTGTTAACTGAACAGTATTGTTAAGGGACAGTAGTTCAAGGGAAAGGTTATGACACCCATCACAGAAGCTTAATGCTCTGTTGTTTATTAGATGCGTTTTCTATTATAATAGGCAAAACATTAATTTAGATTTAATTTTTGCTTTCAGTTTAAAGTTAAGCGAAATGGACAAAACATTTCCCAATTTTCCACCCCTTTTTCTTCATTGTTATTCACCATTTTGCTTCGTGACATTCCTGAGATGGCATTAAAAGAAACCTTAAAGATCCTTGAATTCTGAGTGAAAGCTATTGGGATGCGCTGGAGGGATTTCATCTGCAAAGGTGCCTTGCCTCAGATAAAGAATTATGAGGCAAATCCTGAAGAATTATCCCATTTAATTAAAGATATTCACACCCCAACTACCACTATGCACCCCTCGCAATTCAGAGAATTGTACCATTTTTGCTGCTAGCTTTTGTGGCTGCTTTCAGACCCCCTAGATAATGAATATAATTTTGTATGATAGGCCAGAATTGTTATTCCCATTCTGCAGACAAGATAAGTAAAGGATAGTTGAGAATTAGTGGGTTGCCTAAAGCCACTAAAACACGTTTATCAAGAACTGAGATTTAAATCAAGGACTTCTTAATGGTGAAACGTATTTGATGATCAAAGAATGTGCACTGACATTTCAACTGAACTTCTTACTTCACAGCTTGGAGTCAAACAACTACAGCCACTGTATCTGCTTGTAGTGCTATTTTTGGAGGTAGTTTTAATTCTTTGCTTCATCAATTTCCAGCTTTGGGTTTCTCTATAAACCCACTAGGGACGTGGTGGCTCAGTGGTTTAGGATGCTGAGCTTGTCGATCAGAAGGTCGGCAGTTTGGTGGGTCGAATCCCAAGTGCCACGTAACAGAGTGAGCGCCTGTTACTCGTCCCAGCTTCTGCAAACCTAGCACTTCGAAAGCACGTAAAAATGCAAGTAGAAAAATAGGGACCACTACGGTGGGAAGGTAACAGCGCTCCGTGCGCCTTTCGCGTCTAGTCATGCTGGCCACATGACCACGGAGATGTCCTCGGACAAGCGCTGGCTCTTCAGCTTTGAAACGGAGATGAGCACCAGCCCCTAGAGTTGGAAACGACTAGCACGCATGTGTGGGGAAACCTTTACCTTTACCTTTATAAACCCACTACATGTCATTAAAAAAATACAGAACACTCTCATTCTTGGTGGTTATCTAGTGATTATCCAGATTTCTTAGAGCACAAGTATGGTAGCCCAATATATAAGATAATTTATTCTCTGCTTAAAAATAATGGCAAGCTAGCAAAAATTCTTGAAGTGTACAAAGCAAATCATTTCAATCATTCTGGAAGGACTTTCATTTCAATGCTAATATAACAGTAGTAAGAAGGAATTAAAACTCCATGTGAAAAAACTATTCAGAGGTAAATGATTTTAGTACATTGAACCGAGCATCAGGAACCTTAGTTTCCAATTCCTACCTATTCTTTTTCTATTTTACTCTGTTCGGAACTTGAGTTGGAATCCAGTATTTCTAGATGCTTTCTACCACCAAACCTGAGGTTAAACATGAGGTTTTTCTAGTTTGTGTCCTGAAAAGAAAAACAGTTATGATATTATTGCTAGTCACATAATTCACTAAACTCTAAATCTGGCTTATAAAATAGGACTGTGTAGGGTTCACATAACACACTACATCCAAACAACTAATATTATGATGTAATATATGATATATATTGTTTCATTAAGATGATGTTCAGATTCCCATAAAACTCAAAGTACTCAATCCCATTTTAATTTAGTAGACTGAATGAACCAGTGATAATGTGGCTGAGAGGAAATTATCAGAATCTGAGCAAAAGTTAAGAAAGATATATAAATTTCACAGTAGCAGTTGAATTCCAGTGGAGTGCATTAATTTGGGTATAAAAAAATTTAAATCCTCCCCATTTGTTGGATTGCAAAACAGATTATGAAAGTCATGAGATATAAAATAAGCCTTGGGGAAAATGCCTGGAGAAATCAGGATCACATTATCTACAAGAAATACTGATATGAAACAACTGTCAACATTATCTGCCTTCTCTGGGAATAGGGTTTGGGGTGGCTCAGGAATTCATGGCTACCATGAGAGCCGTGGGCTTATCCCAAGTCATCCAGAGCCCGAAATTGGGGAGGGGTCACACACTGGGTTAGATCTTCCTATTAAAGCAATGACTATGTGAAATTGGGAGAGCTTTTTTTGTGCGCCTTGTCTTGGTCAGATCATGCCCTCCTTACCATGGGATTCCCTGGCACCATCTACTGCAGGAGATCAGACCCTTTAGGTCAGTCCATCCTGATGATTGATGGATCTGAATGGATTTCAGAGGGAGCTGGGGCTCCTGCTGTTGTGCAGCATGATGATGATGATGATGATGATGATGATGATTAATTATTATTATCCATAGGAAGGCCTGAACCTTTAGGTCAAATCACATATATGCAACTTCTCCCCTCTCTGGCACTCCTTTTGGTTCATGGAGGAATTAAGGGAACTGAAATTAGAGAAGAGACATCTAGAACTTGGCTGGCACTCTACAGGGGACAAATTTAATCAGATTTGGGTTAGAGCTGCTATTAAAGCCTAATTTGTGGCGGTAAGGGTGCCAAAGCGTCAGAACTTCCCCACCATTATTGAGTCTGCAGATCATGGCTTGAGGTGAGCTGTCCTGTGAATCATTTGTAACTGTGGTATATTCAAGTGATATATATATTTGTTCTATTACCTCTTAAGGGGCCTTAGTTCACCTCCTCCTCAAGGAGCCATCACTCAACCCTATTATAATGAACAATTTTTTCCCCTATTTGGGAAAGTTGGTTAAGTAGATGGTTGTGAAAGAGTTTTCAGTAAACCCTAGATGAAAAAGATCTGGAGACACAGCTATGGAGTGGAAATGGCATGGGTCACATTTTTGGATGATATCTGGTGGTTGGTAAGATGGCGATTGTGCATACATTACAGATCTTTTGGCAGCTTTCAATGCCCTCAACCTTGGAATCCTTCTGGATCAGTTCAGAGGATTGGGGGTGGGGAACATGGGGCTATGCTGGTTCACCTCCTTTCTCCAGAGTCAGTTCTAATTAGTGGTGATGGGGAGGGAAGATCCTGCCCTGGGTCCCTAATATACAGGGATCAGTGCTTCTCTGTTCCTTTTCAATGTCTATATAAGGCCACTAGGTGAGTTCATTTGTCACCCAAGGGGTAAAATAGCTGATGATATTCAATTTTTTATGTATTTATCTCAGTGCCTGCATGCTGCGGGGGTCTGGACAGGAAACAATAGATTTCAACTGACTAGCTTTGGGCTTGGGATCCACCAGTTCTAGGACTGTATCATCTTTGGTGCTGATTCTTTGCATAGTCTGGGGTTTTTCCTGAACTGAGAACTCTTTCTTTAGGAGCAGGTAGCAGTTGTATCTAGGAGAACCTTTGCTCAACTTTGTATTGTTCCTAAATCGAGGGTTGTGCTCACGTCATTTATGTCCTTGGATTGTTGTAATAGACTCAACATGGGGCTGCCCGTAAAGAGTATTTGGAAGCTTCAGCTGGTGCAGAATGCAGCAACAGGGAGACTTAAATGTATTTCTAAAAGAACGAGTGTCATCTCTTCTCTGTGAGC
This sequence comes from Vipera ursinii, assembly GCF_947247035.1. Taxonomy (NCBI): domain Eukaryota; kingdom Metazoa; phylum Chordata; class Lepidosauria; order Squamata; family Viperidae; genus Vipera; species Vipera ursinii. Next base: position 28,201,318 of record NC_139517.1, read on the forward strand.
TGCATTGGTTACCAGTCTTTTTCTGAATCTAATCCCAGGTGCTGATTTTGGCTTTAAAGCCCTATATGGCATGGGGCTAGACTATTTGAGGGGCTGCTTCTCCCTGATTACATCTGTAAATTTCTCCAGATCCAGCGCTGAGGGTATGTTGCAGGTACTGTTGGTTAGGGAGTTTCATTTGAGTCTCAGGCAATGGGCCTTTTCTGCTGAGCTCCTGCTTTATGGAACATTTTTCTTCCCGTCAAAGTGAAGCTGACTTCATCTCTTTTAACTTTCCAGAAGACCGTCAAAATTTGCTTGTATCATCAGCCTGGGGACCCCACGGGACTGATGGAACATTCAGATAGCTCCAGTGTAAATAACAGCTGCTCTTTGCCCAGTATTTTTTAGTTTTGTGCTTTTTATAATTTTAAAGTTTTAATAACGATATTACTTGTTTGCTAGTATTGTTTTGCCTTTGTGGTATGCCTCTCAGAGTAGCTTGTTTGTGAAATGTGCAGCCATATAATTATGATGAATGAATGAATGAATAAATAAATAAACCATTTCTTTCTTAAGCAACAGGGTGTGGATCAAACTGTCCTGGCTAAAGTCCAAGTAGGCAAAACTTTATGCTCTCTGCCCTAGATTTGTTATCTGATGAAAAGAGCCTTGTACAGCTTTGTCATGCTCAAATGCTTAACTTCACAAGTTATAACTGCATTCCCATTCTTGGGATTTCAAAAGGTAGGGCTAAGCACATTGTGCTTTAGATTGTAAGCCGCCCTGAGTCTTCGGAGAAGGGCGGGATATAAATGGGATTTAAAAAAATAAAAATAAAATAAAAATAAATAAAGAGCTCTGCATGCCCTCTTCCCACATGCCTATAGTAGAGAGCCCATGGAAGATCAGTCTTTCCTTTTTTTTCTCATAAATTGCTCCAGATAGTTGAAGAAGAAGCAAGCTTAGATTATTCATTCTGCAAAGCCATGATTTTCTTAACTAAGGCACAATGGGTTGGATTCTCAAACTTGCTAAGTCCAAACCAAATAAGCTGTATTCTGATTTAGGGGGGAAAAAAGTCTTTCTTTGATTTAAGAACTAGCCATGGTGTAATATGACAACCTGAAACTGACCTTTCGAATCTCCCCTTAACCAAGAACCACACAGGTTTCCTTCTCTATTCTATTTCCTATGCAGAATAGCAGCACAAGCTACTTGACAAGATTGTTGAAATGGGCTTTAAGTACTACATAGCTGATTAAAATAACTTAGCACATCTTTAGATCCAATATAATGTTTCCTTGCACAAACTGATAGCTTTCTCTCCCAAAGCAGCAGCATCTCAGCAGTTATGAAAATTTTCAGTACTTTAGAATGGGGCTGTTAATTGGTTAACTTCTACTGTGCACAGCTTGCCAAGAGCCGGATGCAGCTGGGTTGATATATAAAGAAAGAAACTGATTTCTTTTTTTTCCATCCAGAATAAGCAAATATTGTTGCCTTGGACTTGGCCTGCAGCACCAGCAGATTTAAAAATAACTGCTGCAGGGTCTGGAGTCTAGCAGGGTGGAAAAGATGTGTAGAAAATACATTTGCTTCATGGAAATTGTCTATCTTCTTCATCACTTGCAGGATACTTCAGGATATTAATCCAAGAGTCATACCACAGTCTTAGCTGAATTCACTTCCCACTGAAATCAGTATAATTTGACATACAAAGTTGACTTTCTTATGTGAATTATTAAAGCAGCAATCCAAATCCTACACCTGCTTTTCTGTACTTTCTCCCTTTAATTTTCTGGTCACTAAAGATCCACTTTTATGATTAAAAAAGAAATTCTATGTCTGGGATATATGGGATACACACACACACACACATATATATATGTATGTATATGTATATATATGTGTGTGTGTGTGTGTGTGTGTGTGTGTGTATTCCTGGTTATTGGCTTGCAAAAGTTTAATTATCCAACTAGGTATCCAGTCAGGTAATGAAATGTCTGCAAGCACACAGCTGAACTCAGAGAGACCAAGGACTCCATAAATATATTAATGTTTTTATACTGCTAGCTTTTTAGAATTCAAAACCTCCTTTGGTGTCAGTGAAATGTTTGATTCTGTAAGGAGGGAACAGACTAAATCAGATCTGGTTCTACTAGAACCCCAAAATCCATTAAGTAAAGTCTAGGAAAAAAATTGTATATTTTGAATTTAAAGCTATTAAATTTGTTTTCAGTAAAAGAAATAAGAAAAACTATTGTCATTGTAAGAAGAAGTTACAAGTTTTGCAGACATTTTTCACTTCAGTTTAAAACAGAGGATGAAGAGAATGTCAGTTTTTCAACAACCTTAGCGGATTTACTACAAATCATTTAGAGAACTACTAATAAACTAACTTGTTCCTTTCCCCCAGACTTGTTGTATTTATGGAAAGAATGCTGGTAGAAGAGAATTTTCCATGCACACAAACAGCACTTTCAACTGTCATTCTAATTAGCACCATGACAGCAAAACTGAAATTGAAGGCTATAGAGGAACCCGTCATTGTTTCTTTTGCAAAATTTTCTGATCCAAACTAAACTATTTCCTTTAATATGTGGCTTGTGGAAACAAAAATAGCATTCTGATTTACAACAATTATTCAGGAAAACTGAAACTGGAGTTCAATAGCAACTGAAATGCCACATGGTGCCCATCACTATCTTAAAGGATTTTATCCTTAGCAATAACTTTTGTCTCAGGATAAGGGGTCCAGAGATCTAAAACATATTTCATCACACAAAGCAATTATTTTATTAATATAATGTAAAGATTCCCAAATGATCTCAGGTCACAGTACCCTTATTATAGTCTCAGTAATCTTTTTCACAGCACTCTAGGCTAGTAGCTCATGCAATGTCCATAGATGATGAGTATTGCTGTATTTCCTTGAAAAATTAAAAGAAAATAACCCATGAATCTCCTATGGATTTGCTGCAGTACCCAGGGTTGCTGCAGCACATAGATATAGAGGTTTTATGGTATCTTAGTAAGAAACAAGCTTACTATGAGAATATTCCATCATTCCAGATCTGAATAAGTATTAGACACTACTCTTTGTTGGGCACAGTCAACTCTTAATAACTTATATAAAAATTAGAGAAATTTATCAATGAACAGATCTGGGGGAAAATAAATATACTTTTAACTGAAAAATGTCATAACTTTAAACCATGCTGTTGGTATGCAAACACAATCACCCAGTTTGAAGATGTATAAATTTAGGGCAGGGTCACATTGAATGATTAGAAGCAACATCTCAGTCAGCTCAATCTAAATCTTTCCATAGTTCCTTTAAAAAAACACTGTCTTGCTTCCTCTATGTCCAAGCGGAACTTCCTTTAATTTTGACATCATCAGTATAACTATATATGTTCCCCCAGTAGAAAGTAGCAAATAGTTTCATACAGTATTTTATTTCGGGTGCTGTCCACAAATAACTAGTGCTGAATTGCCCCAAGCAATTTTTGTTGTTTTCTTTTTGAACTGGATTGATGGAATGATGGAGACACCTGAATCTGAGTTTTTGTCTTTAAATGTGTGTTCATATTACTTTACTAGTCTGGGTTACGCAGTAAAAAAAATGGACAACAATTTGTAAAGAGGAGAAAAGAAAACTGACCCATTATTTACCAACTTTAGTAGTCAGTAATACAGCAGTCAAATAAATAAAAATCCCCTTTTACTTTGTTCTTTAGAAGAATGTACATAGGCCTGATTCTTTTTTATTTCTGATTTCCAGTTGTTTTTCTCTGTATCTTAAGCAGACTTTACTCTGCTTTCAAAATGCAATGTCAATAGTCATCATTTATAGCAGAAGAGGTGTCCCACAAAAGAAAAACACAATCAATTCTTTTCTTAACAATAGATCATAGAAATCAAAATCCCTGGCTGTCTGGATTAGTCAACCCAGGATAAGTTACAACCCACTTACTTCTCCTGGGTTTAGCAGAATTTTCCCACCTGTCACTACTTTCTCCTTATGGGCCAGTCATTTTATACCAATAGTATATATGTATGCTATAATAACAACAACAACAACAACAAAACAACAACAAAACAACAACAACAACAACAACAACAACAACAACAATAATAATAATAATAATAATAATAATAATAATAATAATAATGGTAAAGGTAAAGGTTCCCCCGCACATGCGTGCTAGTCGTTTCCGACTCTAGGGGCCGGTGCTCATCTCCGTTTCAAAGCCGAAGAGCCAGCGCTTGTCTGAGGACGTCTCCGTGGTCATGGGGCCGGCATGACTAGACACCAAAGGCGCACGGAACGCTGTTACCTTCCCACCGTAGTGGTCCCTATTTTTCTACTTGCATTTTTATGTGCTTTCGAACTGCTAGGTTGGCAGAAGCTGGGACGAGTAACAGGCGCTCACTCTGTTACGCGGCACTCGGGATTCGACCCGCCAAACCGCCGACCTTCTGATCGACAAGCTCAGCGTCCTAACCCACTGAGCCACCGCGTCCCTTATTTAATAATAATAATAATAATAATAATAATAATAATAATAATAATAAACCTTTATTGTCAAAGTACAACATGTGTACATTGAGATTAGCTGAGCCTCCCCCCCCCCGTGCTCTCTCCCCCCAACACACAGTGACAACAAATACAAGAAGACACACATTGAATAATTTCCAGGACCACATTATCAAAGGGGATCCTTCAGTAAAAGCATCTTATTGAAGATGGGTACACAATCACATTAAAAAAAAACCTAATTACTTTTTGGTTGTTTCCAGAACTTCCCTTCAGCCATAATTGCTGAAAATTTATGGTTTAGCTTCCCGTCCTTAAATTATGCTTCATATAAACGATCATACTTGCCTGTGGAAGAATGAGCAACACTTCCTGCGTATGTGTATAACTAGTGCCTCAAATGGATTTGTTTATTGGAGCAAACCCCCAAGAAATGTTGAGGACATATACTTGAAATGTCTTACTTGACTTGGCTACTATTTTCATCTGCACTGCTAATGATTCCAAGAGTACCTGGAAGTATGATATGAATGCCTATATACTTTTACAATCACTGTCCAATATTTCTTCTAAATGAAAATAAAACTGGATAAAACTGTTCTGAACTAGCTGTCACTCTTCTGTATTCCCTTATTTAAGCAACCAAACAATACAGAAATAAAGCACTTGACTCATCTCATTGCTTTTCCCAGTCAAGGTAATTTAATGTGAATCACATAAAGGAAGACATAGGCTGTAAAGTTACCTAGAAATTAAACACACACACACACACACACACACACAAACACACACATCCACACATTTGGCTATGAAGCTTTCCAAATAACTAGGTTGATTTTCACTGTTTTGCCCAATACATCCTGTGGCAGCCTCAAACAAGAAACTAAAAATGTGCAATACAGCCTACAAAAAATCCTGCCCCCCCCAACATAGGAATCCGCCTTATACTGAACCACTCTATTATTACACCCAACTCAATACTATCTATATACATTAATTTTCTTTTGTAAATACACCTAATTTGGTTATAGGATGAATCTATTTAGATAACTGCATTTGTACAATACATTGAATCATTAAGATGTGATTCACGTATGATTACTTACAACAACACAAAAAGCAAGTGTACCATGTTGTACAAATACAGTCACCTACATGGTTCACTGACCTGTTTAAATGTATCGTGAAAATTCAGCCACTGTATCAGACTTCAACTCCATACTTCCATAGCCAGCAAACTGTGTATCTTCTTCTATAGCAACAAGAAGGAAAAGAGCTTAAATATAGGTGAAATGTCAAACCACGTGCAAGATTTTACTAGCTCCTGACTCTCTGCCTTGGGGCCTCTACTGTCATCAGCTCCAAGAAGAGAGGAGGGTGTGTTTTGAAAGAGAACAACAACACCGAGAAAACATTTAATAGAGACAGAAGGTAGTAACATCATAGCTCACAGCCCCACCTACTCATAAAAGTTATGCCAAACAAAAACACTTCTTTCTCCAGCTCTAGTGAATTAACTAAACCATTTACACTTTGTATTGTGCTTTTAAGTATTCAAAGTGCTTCACCCATATTCTCTAACAGTATCTAGTCTAATGGGGAAATCCAATATTATCTGTCTTTAAAGGCCCTCACAAATCCAACCTGAGATTCATCCAATATTCTTCCAAATTATGTATCATTTATTTTTCATAACATTAGTGTAGCTCTAAATTGTCAAGGTAGGGGACGCGGTGGCTCAGTGGGTTAGGACCTGAGCTTGTCGATCAGAAGGTCGGCAGTTTGGCAGGTCGACTCTCGAGTACCACGTAGCAGAGTGAGCGCCTGTTACTCGACCCAGCTTCTGCCAACCTAGCAGTTCGAAAGCACGTCAAAATGCAAGTAGAAAAATAGGGACCACTACGGTGGGAAGGTAACAGCGTTCCATGCGCCTTTGGCGTCTAGTCATGCTGGCCACATCACCACGGAGACGTCCTCGTCCTCTTTGACTTTGAAACGGAGATGAGCACCGGCCCCTAGCGTTGGAAACGACTAGCACGCATGTGCGGGGGAACCTTTACCTTTGTGAATTGTCAAGGTAACTTGCAACAACAAATTTGTTGGTTTGGTTTGCACTATCCTACTACTATTTTAAAAAATTGCAAGAGAAGGGAAACAGAACTAAAAAGAATGGAGACAAAGATGGAGACAAAAAACATAGTTCCTCTCTGTAGTCATTAGAAACATTATCTGTGGCCCAACATGATTCATTTTTGTCCTAAAAGAACATTGAATTACAGTACTAGGAAAATTAAATACCAAAAACAAAATATAAATAATCCTATGATCATATTCGGTGCTTGATTTTAGGACAGAAAATATCTGTAGCTCCTCTCCCCTGAAAATCCTAAACAAAAGAATAGACTATTTCTAGGAACTCCTTGAAGTGTAAAAAAGTATGTAAGTATAATGCCCTTCGTATAGTAGGAACGAAACTCCCACCAGCACTCAAAGATCAAATTTAGGACTGTATTATTTAATCCTTGTCCATAAACTAAATCTAACCTCTGCCCTATGTATAATAAATGAAATGTACTAAAAGTAAAAATGTCATTTTTCTGAAAAAAGAAACTATGCTAATTGAATAGAGCAGAAATGTACACCTTTTTCTAAGAAGCACAAAGGACCTTACAGTCCTGTTGGAGACATTATCACTCAAATGACAAGCAAGGTCAGGACAAAAGCTAAATCTGTTTTCATTTCCTTTACATCTACATTTAATGAATAATATAATTATTCTTCTATCATTTAAACATTATAGTATCATAATCATTCTGAAGGTTTCTGGGAGCCACTTGTAACACTTTCAGGCACGGTAAGTAGCACTAGGACCTCAGCTATGCATCTTTATAGGTCAGGGCAAAAGACTATGGAGATGATCTACTCTTTCTCCCACAGGGGGACACAGCACATTGTTATTATTTCTTTGTGTAGTGTGGAATGAATAAACAACTACTGCAAACTTAAAAACCTCCCTGATAATTTCTATTTTATATCAAGAAGCGTACTCCCACTCAAAAAGATTGTATTTTTATTAGCTAGACGATTGAGCACATTTCTAAGAAAAAAAACTAGATCAAGTCAGAAAGGAAATAGGACAATGGCAGGGAAGAGCTGAACTTGCTCACAGGTTCTGAACTGTGGAATCAAACTATCAGCACCTTTTTTAGATTCCATTCTGCATCCAAGAAGTCAAAACCACCTTTATCTCTCCTCCTGTAGCTACCTGTCTCCAATTAATTTCATTTAAGAGACATTACCATCAGCACCGTCAATGTCCTTCTTCAGCAATATCCTTTCTATCCTTCTATTTCCTTTGGTTTAATGTCTTATTCCTACCTCTATGGAAGACTGGATCTCTTCAGCACAGATGAAAAACCCAGTCACCTCCAGGGAATGAGCTTGCAGACTTTTCCGTCAAATATCTTCCCCTTAAAACAAGTTGGACTTGTTCCTTGTGATATGGCTGGTGCATTGGCTAGTACACCTACTCAACACACACACGCCCTACATGTGGAAAGAAAAGAGAAGGAAGGAAGAACAGATATAAAACCCATTGAACATACAGGATAAAAACTGGACTAGATGAAGGCAACAATCTGAACTTCAAAATATAGGAATGCCGCATACCTAAATATTCCCCATCAACTCCAAAATATACAGTACTGTTTAACTTTGCCTTAGTCTATTTATATTCCTTTAATTCAAATACTCAACGCTATCTTTTTATATTAGATGATCAATCTGGAATATTCACTGCTTTTAGACCCTTGCTCACGGTTACTAATACATTCTCTATAGTCACCCAGTTAAAATTCTTGAGTTGTAATATTTACACTTGTTACAAATCTCTATAATAAGAAAGTTTGGGACAAGACAGCATCTGCATTATTTTTGATACAATATTTTCAGTGTTTGAGTCAATGATATTGCAAAAATGAGGTCAATTTTTCTGTTCTTTTTATATTTAGAGGGAAGTATTTTTCAACTATTTCTTAAGTTCATTGTTTTAGGTACCCCAGATCTATCAGAAAGATTGAAGTGCCTCATTTCTTTAGTTTCCTGATATTACTGTTCCTGAAGTTCAGTGTCAATGTTAGAGAGTTTGGTCTAGTAGTTAGGCCCCAGCATAGAAACCAGGAGACTGTGAGTTCTAATCCCACCTTAGATATGAAAGCCGACTGGGTGACTTTGAGCCAGTTGTCTCTTTCAGTCCATTATGTCATGCTCAGGCAACAAGTTGGTTGGCCAATTTCTGTTGGAACCAATGGATTAGCATTTGATTGGTTTAAAAAAAAAGTGGACCTTCTACTTCAGACATGTCAAACACAAGGCCTGGGGGCCGGATCCGGCCCATGAAGTGGTTTCATGTGGCCCGCGAAGCCATCCTGCCTTGGCCCTGGCCCAGAGACCCTCCTTGTGCCAGAGACCCTCAGATCTGTCCTACTCCTGCCCAGACCCCATAGGCACCCTTGATGCGAACGATGTAGAGCTGGCCACACCCACCCAATAGGCCATTCGCACTCTAGCCACGCCCACGCAGTAGGCCACGCCCACCCTGGCCATACCCACCTGGCCCCCTGAGGGCAACCACAATGCTGATGCGGCCCTCAATGAAATTGAGTTTGATACCCCTGTTCTACTTGCAGGAAAGTGCTAAAAAGAAAAAAAAAGTCAAGTTCTGTTAATTTGGTACCTAATTTCCATAATGTAATTCCACAGATCTTTTGCAGATAATTTCTTGCCCATTCTAATTACTGGTCTGTTCTAATCAATAACAACAACAACAACCCCCAGTGAGGCACTACCTTGACGTGGTTGTGGGGCTTGTGTACTCGGAGGAAGATGAGAACTATGCCAGAGGTTCAACCATACTGGACAGGTCTCATCAGAGGAGTCAGACAAAGAGTGTCTCTCCCATAAAAAATATGGTGAGACGTAAATTTCAGAAAGCCATACCGGCTCGGATGTCACCCGGGTTAACAAGGTCTGCGCTAGATGTTGGAGCTCCTGGATGTCTGGTGAAAAATAGGTTACAGGACCCAGGACTATTGGCTGAGCAACCAGGGCCAGCAGCTGCAGAACTACTGGAAGAAAAGGTGTTTACCCGTCGCAGATACACAGTGATTGAAAACCAAGAAATAATGATCTGTTATTACAGATCAAGCCCAACAAGAAGAGGATATCTAAAATGAATGCACCAGTTCTGGAAAGAACAACATCCAGAATCAGAAATAACAGAACAGAGACTAGCAGATCAACGTCGACTTATAACATGAAATAAAGTATTCACAGAAACAGAATTGGACGAACCGCAAAGGTTTACCCAGGGCAAAGAAATCAAAGCCTGCCCAGAAGTAATTCAGAATGTAGAGGCAAGCCAGGAGGAGTTGGCAGTGAAGGAATCCAGCAGAGATATACAACTGTTCTCATTTGGAAACCAGGCACCTCTTCCTCAGGAAGAACAAAGCCCTCTAACTAAAGAAATAAAAGAATTGAAACAAAGAATAACTGAGCATCTAGAACAGCACAAAAACAACAGAATAAGGCTGCCTGCATTGAAGCTTGCTCCAAAGAAAGAGCTAGCACAAGCATTAAAAGATGCAAGTACTGCAATATCAAGTATAAGCACCAATTCACTGCAAGAAACAAACCAACTAATGTACAGCACAGCTGCAGTTATAACTGAATACCTGGGATGCAAAACCAACGAAGAAGAAAAACAAACAGTGCACCACAAAAATGGAAGGTTAGACTAGAAAACAAGATCAGCAAGTTAAGATCACATGCAAGCAAGCTAGAACAGATGAAAGAAAAGAAGCTGAAGAACAAGAAGACCAAAGAATACCTAATCAAGAAATACCACTTAGAAACAAGGAAGATCAAGGAAGCACTGGAAATAATAAAGCAGCAAGTAACAGCTATAGCCAGGAAAATCAATAGATACAAAGCTCGAGTTGCAAATTATAGGTAGAACCTCCAATTTCAATCCAATCAGAAACATTTCTACCAATCCCTCAATGGAGAAACTGCAATGAATCAGTCAGTGCCTGACAAGGAAGAAACAGTGAAGTTCTGGAAGCAGATATGGGATAACCCAAAGAAACACAACAAGGATGAGGCTTGGTTAAAAGAGGTGGATGCAAATAAAACAGAAGTTGAAATGGTAGAAAAAAGAGCAAGGAAGATCAAAAATTGGTCAGCACCAGATGAAGATGAATTGCATGGGTTTTGGTTGAAACATCTAACTGTTATATACCCACTCATTGCCAAGCAGTTCAACAATATACTACAAGGAAGAGAAATTGAAAAGTGGCTAACAACTGGGAAAACCTACCTAATAATGAAAAATCCAGCAAAAGGGGCAATACCAGGCAACTACAGCCAATTACCTGCTTACCAACAACTTTCAAATTGCTAACTGGTGTGGTAGCTGATGCAATACAACAGCATCTAGTTTAAAACAATCTCTTTCCACCTTAGCAGAAAGGAAACCACCCCAATAGCAGAGGAACAAAAGATCAACTCCTAATAGACAAAATGATCTTGGAAAACTGCAAGAAAAGGAAGACCAACCTGAATGTGGCATGGATTGACTACAAAAAGGGATTTGACTCTCTGCCACATGACTGGATAATCAAGTGCCTAGAAATAACAGGAGTCAGTAGAAACATCAGAAAATCTGTGCAAAGATTGATGGCACAATGGAAGACACAGTTGCAGGTCAATGGTGAAAGACTGGGAGAAGTTAATATCAAGAGAGGAATATTTCAAGGAGATTCATTATCACCACTACTATTTGTTATTGCACTGTTTCCTCTGTCAACAATACTGAATAACTCAGGACATGGCTATCAAACATCAAAAACATCTGCCAGACTATCCCACCTCATTTACATGGATGATCTGAAGCCATATGGGAAAACATCATCTGAAATAGAATCGCGAGCAGCAGCCAGACGAAAAGCGCAAGAACAGCAGAAACAGCAAGATCAAATTAAAACTCAAGAAGTTACTAAAACAGAAGCAGTGGGAGGGGCAAAACCAAAGCAACAGGTTCATATGAATCTGCAGGAATTGTTCCAAAAGCTTCTAGTCGCGAAAGATGGCGACCAAGTTTCTAACTTGGAATGTTAATGGCTTAAATTCACCACAAAAGAGGAAAAAAATATTTCATTATTTGAAACAATATAAAAATTTATTTATTTATTTATTTTATTTAGATTTATATACCGCCCTTTCCCGAAGGACTCAGGGCGGTTTACAGGGCATTTATAAAACAGTCAATACAAACGTTAAAACAAATTAAAAGTGATTAAATAGGGAACTTCCGGTGGCTCCGCGGCGACGGAGGGAGCCTTCCCGGGCTGCCCGCGGCTCAGCTGGTGTTTTTTCGCCTGAAACAGCGCCGATCAGCTGTTCGGGCGAATCTGAAGCCCCCTCCTCGGGAGAAGAGGAGGGGGTGAGCCCCCAGGTGGGGGTTGAGTTCTCCGGGGCCGCCTGAGCTTGGAGCTTGGGCGGCTGAAGGATTGAACTCCCCCGTAGCCTGGGCTGCTCCCAGCTGGCTAGCGTCTCTGCTCCGGACTTCATGGAGCAGAGCCAGGCGTCTGCGACCATCCCTGCTTGAAGGAGAGACTATGAAAGGGAAAGAGCAGGCAGAGCAGTACAAGAGGGAAAGATGAAGAGATGAAGAAGATTTTATTTTACTCTCAAGCTTGATGGACTTTGCTTAAAACTTAAAGTGAAAGTGCGTCACAATTGTAAGTAAAAGATGGCGGCTAAACCTCCCCCTAGAACTTTTCGGAGTGCTGGAAATTCTCCGGTGCAACAACAATCATTGCTGCAGGCGTTGCATTCTCCTGATGTATTGACATCGAAGGATCTTGAAAAACATACCCAGTTAATTTTGGAGTCAATGGGTGTTAAATTTCTACAGATGGAGGAGAAATTGGAGAAATTGGAGCAGAGAATGGAAAAAAGGATGGAACAGAAACTTAGAGAAATGAAGGTAGACATTTTGTCCTCAGTGCAAAAAGTTGCTAAATGTGTGGAGGTGCTGGATGATCAAGTGCAAGATTTGATTCAAAAGAATGCATTATTAGAAGCAAAAGTATTGGAAATTGAAGATCTAAATGACAAAATCGACAGTGAACAGAGCTTGGCCCAATTTTACCAGATGCAGTTTGCTGTGAGAATTAGAGGCCTAAAAGAGAATATTAAGGAAGATTTAAAGCAGCTGGTTTCTGAGGCTTTTGAGGGAGTATTGAACCATCCAGCATCTGAATTAAAACAAGGTATGGACAAAGTGTTTCGTGTGAATTCGTGGATTGCTAAACAGAGAAAGTTGCCTAGAGATGTGGTGGTTTATTTTGTAAAAAGGGAAATTAGAGATGAAGTTATACAAGCTGCCTACGATACTAAAGTTGTGATTGCTGGTCAACAAGTTTTGGTTCTAAAAGAAATTCCTCCAAAGATTTTAAAGAGAAGGAAGGATTTTATATTTCTTGTGCAAGAGCTCAAGCAAAGAGATATAAGGTTCAGATGGGAGATCCCAGCTGGGTTGAGCTTCATGTATGATGGCAAAAGGTACTGTTTGAGTAATGTGAAGCAAGCGCATGATTTTTATAATAATGTCTTGAAAGTAACCCCATCAACACTTCTGGAAGCTGCAGAGGGATCTGGAGAAGGAGAACATCAAGAGGATGAAGATGCACAGATAGGCGAGAAGGGTACAGGAGGAGTTCAAGCTGCAACTCTTTTGGATGATCTTAGAGAACAGAGAGTGACGCGTGCTGCCTTAAAACGCTCAAAAAAGGAAAAAAAATAAGACCAGTAGAAATCTATGGAACTTCCACAAAATATTTATAGTTAAGTGGTAGTTGTGTTTTTAAAAAAAAAAAAAAAAAAAAAGTTTTGGGATGCTATGTATGGTAATAGATTTTTTTTTTTTTAATTTGGAATTAATGGACAACTTACTACAGAGGAAGAGGAAGAAAGTTTTGTGGGTTAATGTGGGTTAATTTGTGTAAGAACTATCTATGAGAATATGTTAAGGTAATAGTGAATTGTGGAAGAACATAGATGGGAATGATGCTAGTTTTCTTTTATTTTAGTTTTTTTATATATATTTAGTATTATTAAGGATTGGTTTACTATATACAAGCTAGAGAGTGATGGATTTTAGAGTTTATAATTGTTAGTATATGATTGTTTATGATTGCCTTTTAGATATATACCTTGTATTTTGCTCTGGGAAGTCGGGGGGGGGGGAGGGGGGAGGAGGGGAAGTGGAGGGGGGGAGGTAGGGGAGGGAGGAGGGGGAGGGGGAGGGGGGGAGATAGGGGGGAGGTAGGGAGGGGAGGAGGGAGGGGGAAGGGGGTTTTTTTTAAAGGAAAATTGTATTTTATAAAACTTTTCAATAAAAAAAAAAAAAAAGTGATTAAATAGAACCCTGAAAAAAATTAAACCCAGTTAAAATTAAAATTAAAAATATTCTCAGCCTGGGCCAGAGAGCTCGAAGAGCCAGGTCTTCAAGTCCCGGCGGAAAGAACGGAGGGTGGGGGCAGTCCTAAGCTCCGCAGGCAGCTGGTTCCACAGGGCAGGCGCACCCACTGAGAAGGCCCTACCCCTGGGTGTTACCCGCCGGCAGTCTTTAACCGGCGGCACCCTGAGGAGGCCCTCCCTGTGGGAGCGCACTGGACGAAGGGAACTTGATGCTGGCAGCAGGTGTTCCCTCAAATATCCCGGGCCCTCGCCATTTAGGGCTTTATAGGTCATCACCAGCACCTTGAATCTCATATGATGTTATTTGTTTGCAAGAGACACATATTAGAGTAGTAGACCAAAAGTATTTGACAAACTCCAGATTGGGAATACATTTTGTTGCATCTGCCCCGGATAAGAAGAATGGAGTAGTTATATACTTAAAGAAAGATCTAACTGCTAAATTAATTGAGGCACATACACAAGGACGATATATTGCAATTGAACTTATAATAGAAGGAAAGATCATACTTTTGGTTGGAATATTGCTAAACACATTGATTTGTGCTTAGATTGTAAGCCGCCCTGAGTCTATATATATATGTACACACACCAAATCAACATCAAGAAAATTTTTATAAACTTTTACATGACAGAATAACCCAATGGGATTATAAATCTTGTATTTTAATGGGAGATTGGAATGGAGTTCTGGACACAGGAAAAGACAAAAGAAGGTCTTCTAATGGAATATCAAACCGTGCGAATCTGCCTAGATCTTTTTTTGAGCTTATGGATGACCTGGAATTGAGAGACATTTGGAGAGAGCGAAATATGGAAGGGAGGGATTTTACATTTTTTTCAGATAGGCACCAATCTTTTTCAATGATTGATTTTATACTAATTACCAGGGCTTTTTTTCTCATTGAACGCTCAGAACGGAGTTCCGGCACCTTTTTTGGATGGAACCTTGTAGAGTAGGCAAGGCGGGTTGTATAACATGTGTGAGTTCCAGCACCTTTTTCTTTTACAAAAAAAGCACTGCTAATTACCAATGATTTTTTTTCTAGGGTGAAGAAAATTAAGATATGCCCAAGAACATTAACAGATCACAGTCCAGTGTGGATGGAACTGGTTCAAGAGAAAAGGGATAGAAGATCCTGGAGATTAAATGAAAATGTGTTTAGATATGAGGAAATTGTGAATGAGTGTAGAAAACAAATGAGAGAATTTTTTGTAATGAATATGCATAAGGGCACCTCGATTGAAATGGTTTGGGATGCAAGTAAAGCTTATATGAGAGGAGTCCTAATACATTTGAATAACAAGTATAGACGTAAAAAAGAACAAAAGCGAAAGGAGTTAGAAGAGGAAATAAAGATGAAGGAGAGGTTACTTATCTTGAACCCAGCTGATAAGAAAGTGAAAGAAACAATTAACTTATTGAAAGGGCAGTTTAATATGTTGATAGCAGACCAGGTGGCAACCAACATAGGATACACTAAACATAAAACTTTTTATAACACTAATAAGCCAGACAGATGGTTAGCTTACTTGTTAAGGAAAAAAGAAAAGTCTCGGACGATAGAGAAAATAGAATATAAAGGTAAAAAGGTTTAACAACAAGATATTATTAGAAAGGTATTTTCAGAATTTTATTCTAAATTATATGCAAGTGATACAATTCATAGTATAGATATAGATAAATATTTACAAGAGGTGAATATTCCTAAGGTTACTCAAGAGCAGCGGGATGGAATGAATCAGTTAATAATTTCTGAAGAGATTGTTTTAGCAATTAAACAGTTGAAATTGGGTAAATCACCAGGGACAGATGGATTGACAGCTAGTTATTATAAAAATTTGCAGTCAGAAATGGTGGAGCCTTTGAAGGACTTATTTAGAACAATTCAACTTGGGGGAGTAGTGCCCCCATCATGGAGAACAGCTTTCATAACATTGATTCCAAAGGAGGATCAAGATCTTAGTCAACCAAAGAATTATAGACCAATATTGCTAAAGTATTGGCAAATAGAATAATGAATATAATGCAACAAGTGATACATAATGATCAGTCGGGGTTTATAACTGGTAAATGAAGTACAATGTAAGACAAATTGTTAATTTATTGGAATATTTGGAAAGAAACAACCAAGTCTCTGCTGCATTGATATTTTTAGATGCAGAGAAGGTTTTTGGTCAATTGAATTGGCAATTTTTATTGAAAGTAATAGAAAAGATGGAATTTGGGGATTATTTTTACAGGCTATTAAAGCAATATATCAAAAGCAAATGGCACAAATAATTGTTGATGGTAATTTAACAGAAATTTGTAAAATTGAAAAAGGAACAAGGCAGGGATGCCCTTTATCACCATTGTTGTTTGTTCTAACACTGGAAATATTATTGATTAAAATACGTGAATCAAATAAGATAAAGGGAATTAAAATTAGTCATCAAGATTATAGATTGAAAGCGTTTGCAGATGACTTGGTTGTACTTTAACTCAACCTACTCAATCGGTTTTAGAAATATTGGATGTGATAATACAATATGGACAAGTTTCTGGATTTAAAGTTAATAAGCAAAAAACTAAAATATTAACAAAAAATATGACTATAAAACAAAGAGAAGCGTTAGAAAAATCAACAGGATTTGAAATAGTAAAAAAGGTTAAATACTTGGGTGTATATATCACAGCATTGAATGTGAAATTATATAAAAACAATTATGAATTTTTATGGCAAAAAGTACAAAAGGAGATTGATAGTTGGAAAAAATTACAATTGTCTTGGTTGGGGAGAATAGCAGCCGTGAAGATGAATGTCTTACCAAAATTTTTATTTTTGTTCCAAATGATACAAATACTTAAGAAAGATGCAAATTTAAATGAGTGGCAAAAAGGTATTAATAAATTTAACTGGGCAGAGAAAAGACTGAGAGTAAAGCTTAAAATAATGCAAGATGCACGTGAGAGAGGGGGTTTGAAGATGCCCAATTTGAGATTATATTATGATGCAGTTGTGTTATCAACAATTAGTGATTGGTTCAATTTAACGGATGAAAGAATATTGAATATTGAGGGGTATGATTTATTGTATGGATGGCATGTATATTTATTTTATGACAAAAAGGTAGATAATATTTTTAAGACTCATATCTTAAGGAACGCTTTGTTCCGAGTTTGGAAAATGTACCAATATATATTAAATAACAAAATACCTATATGGGCAATACCTAGACATGCAATAGGAAATATAAATGTGGAGCAGAAACAAGATGTGATTACGGTACTTATAAAGAACTTCTTAGGATGGAAGGGAATATTTTGAAACTGAAACCTTTAAATGTTTTAAAGGAAGAAAAGATAGTACAGACTTGGTTTCAGTTCACACAATTACAAGCTAGATGGAAAGAAGATCAGAAAATTGGTATAACAAGAGTTGATAAACATTTGATAAAACAAATTAGAGATCAAAGTCAATCGCATATAAAAAGGCTATATAACACATTGATAGAGATTGATTCAGAAACGGAGTTAGTTAAAGATTGTATGATAAAATGGGCTCAGAATATTCAAGAGCCTATAATGATGGATACTTGGGGAAAAATTTGGGTTAGAAATGTAAAATTTACACAAGCACAAAACTTAAGAGAGAATTTTTACAAGATGTTTTATAGATGGCATTTAGATCCTAAAAAGTTAGCATGTATGTATCCAAATCAACCGCCTAAGTGTTCGAGATGTGGTAGTGAAGAGGCAACTTATTATCATATATGGTGGACATGTAAAAATGTTAAAGCCTTTTGGATAAAAATATGGTGGATTTTTCAGAAAGTTTTTAAGAAAAAAATAAGATTTACTCCACAGCTATTCTTATTGGGGCTTATTTCAGATTGTACTGTTATAGAAACTAAATTAATGTTACACTTAATAACGGCAGCCAGACTGTTGGTGGCGCAACATTGGAAGAAAGAAGATTTACCTACAATAGAACAATGGATACTTAAAGTAATGGACGTAGCTGAAATGGCAAAAGTTTCAGCATATTTGAAAAAAACAGTCACAAGTAAAATATATTTTGGAATGGAAAAGATGGATTGATTTTATTCAGAACAAATATGGGACTAAAAAGTTTCAAATAGCATATGAATAATTCTTAACAATTATAGAAGTATTATTATAATTACTTTAGTTTTGTTATAAGGGAGTTAAAGGGTGGAAGGTTTGTTAATGTTGTAATAGATATTTAGCATATGTTTGCATATGATTGCTATATGTAATACCCTGTATTCTGCTTTGGGAAGTCCGGGGGGGGAGGGAAGGGGAGAGGGTTGATGGGGAGGGGGTGTTATTATTAAAATTTTGTAAAATTTTTCAATAAAAGTAAAAAAGAACAACTGAGTTTCAAGGGAACTATAAGAGCCTTGGTGGAGCAGTGGGCTAATGCCTCAAGTAACACCAGCTGCCTGCAATTAGTACAGGTTCGCATCCCACCAGGCTCAAGGTTGACTCAGCCTTCCATCCTTCCGAGGTAGGTAAAATGAGGACCCAGATTGTTGGGGGCAATTAAACTGACTTTGTAATAATGCCGCTTGGGTGTGTGTGTGTGAAAGCCCTAATAAGCAGGCATATACATAGAATGAAGGCTACTGCTAAGCTTGTAAGCCGCCCTGAGTCTTCGGAGAAGGGCGGGATATAAATGGAATTAAAATAAAATAAAAATAAAAAATAAAAAAACTTGGAGGTCTTCAAGTCCAACTCCCTTATACCACTTCAGGCAGGAAACCCTATACCATTTCAGACAAATGGTTGTCCAGTCTCTTCTTAAAAACTTTCAGTTTTGGAGAATTTACAACTTCTGGAGGCAGGTTGTTCCACTGATTAATTGTTCCTGTCATAAAATTTCTTCTTAGTTCTAGGTTGCTTCTCTCTTTTATTAGTTTCCATCCATTGCTTCTTGTCCTGCCTTCAGGTGCTTTGGAGAATAGCTTGATTCCCTCTTCTTTGTGGCAACCCCTGAGATACTGGAAGACTACTATCATGTCACCTTTAGTCCTTCTTTTCACTAAACTAGACATACCCAGTTCCAGCAACCATTCCTTTTATGTTTTAGCCTCCAGTCCCCTAAATCTGTCATGTACTGCTGTAATCAGTTCAGAAGGATTTAAGAAGTACAAGCCTATCCCTCTTAATTAGGGTTTTGTTAGCACTATATTTGTTAGAACTAGAATTATGACTTTTAGGGAAAAGATATGCAGCAACCAAGATATATAGCATGTAACAGGCAACAGAAAGCATGTTTTAGATTTATTCTTTCAGAAGAGATGGCTTAAATTATCCTCTTGGGCCATTTTTTTCCATATTTTTCCCTATGAGTGCAAAATAAATTGAGCTGCTTGATTTTAATTACATAAAAGGTTCATGAACGAAGAGTTAAACACCACTCTCTCATAAATTGTGTACTCTTCTACAATTTTAGGGAGTTTCACTTGCATTTCAATGTACGGTAACTTTGTTATGGTTCTTATTTCTTATTTGCAAGAGTTATTAGATTTATATTCCATCGTTTTTCCAGAAGTTCAAAGCAACATATATAATATTCCTATTTCTTATTATTGTCCACAACAATCCTATGAAGCAGATTCAGCTAAGAGATAGCAAGTAACTTCTGTGGCTGAAGAACAGGAATTGGAATATGTCACCAACATTGTATGCCTATGCACCATTAAACAGAAATATTTATAAACTGCATAAGAAAACTTGGAGTTCGTCTTCTCAGTGGTGTACCAGAAAAACTGAAATTTAAGTTGTTAAAAGCAGATAAGCTAGTCAATATTTTGTGGGCTAGTAACTTTTACTAAGGTACTGTTATTTAATGCAGGACAAAAAGATATAATCCTAGTGTATCCCCAACTTTATTTTCACAAAATCCAAGTAGTAAAAACATGTGTTGTAAGGAGCAGAGATGTAAAAAACCATTTCTGCAGGCCCAGCTTTATTGACAAATGTTAATTATGTATGCATTATATTTTTAACTCTCCCATCTTGGACTTCTCAAACAAATATGGGGTTCTCAACTATGTTTCCAAACTGATGCTGCTTAACTCCATTGCTAAAAGACATTGTATGGCTATTTTTCTTCTGTCTCTCAACATGCAGTTCTGTGTGAAGATATTATTGTTGTTATTTTATCCTGCTTTTTATATACATCTTAGGGCAGCGAATGTACCTAATACTCCTATCTCCTATTTTCCCCACAAAAACCAGCCTGTGAAGTAGGTTGGGAATGAGAGAGACTGACCCAGTCACCTAGCTGACTTTCATGCTTAAGGGAAGCCTAGAACTAGCTTCTAGACCAGCACATTCACTGCTATACCAAACTGGCTCTGACTGCATATGAAAGCAAAGCAGTAATAATATAGTGGGGTGATAACAAAAGATGATGTGTCTGGATTACCCTGTATAAAAATCCTTCAATGAGTCAGGAAGTAAATTTATGACGATCATCTCATCTTGAAATATTCCTAATATTTGCCATCCATTGAACAGACTCAAGTCAATTTAATTTCTGCAAGTGGCTTCATCATGTGCCCCCAGTCATATCAGTTGCTCTAGGGATTTACTGAGAGTAGATATTTAAAGCAGCCAATATTACAGATTTTCTTCTCTTTATTTGAAGTAAACACCACAGAATGAGATATGATTGTGGAGGAGTGGTGTAGGAAACGTTGCCATATTTATTTTCTATTCCCCCCCCATATACTAACAAGATAAACAATAACCTATGAAACATAATACCAAAAATTAACATCTTCTAATAGAATTGCTTAGTCCCCCAGTGTTCCCTGTCTCTCTCTTCCCCCTTCCATCGTTCCTCAGCAGTGACCCAGGCCTGCCCAAAACTTGTACTTAATGTAACTAGGCCTTGAAGAAGCAGTGAGGTGGATCAGCCACTCTGCCCACCAACACACTTGGCATCCCCATAATTTGTCTCTAAACTGAACAAGCAGCTACCACCCGGTATAGTTATGCTCTAAACTGACAGGCTGCTATAGCATTTCCATGCTATAGCCATGCGAATCCTGGACAATAGTCAGAACAGAATGTTATCTTTGGACCACAAGACAAAGCATCTTGCTCTCAGGGCAGCCAGGAGACACATCATCCACCTTCTCTCAATAGGCTCCCTTCTTTTTAAGGAATCCAGAAAGCCAGACTCTCCCCTAATCCATGAGATTTCTCCACCCCACCGCCCAGCATCCTCTCCTCCCTCTTACTGTAGATACAATACATTCGCATCTTCTTGTGGAACGCAACATCCTCGGCTCTTAGCTCAGCCTTTTTTCTCCGGGACCCAGAACGGCTGCACATGCCTTTGTTCTCGGATCCTCTAGGCCCAATCGACTAGACCCCTCCCGGGAAGAGCTCAGGCATCCTGGGCAGTTCTCACCTTGTCGATTTGGGGCGACCTCCACTTCAGGGCAACCTGGCTCACTTCTGGATCCAGCCATGCCCAAACCTCGGTACCGCCTCCGTCACCGCCAGCCCGCCCTCTGGGGTCCCTTCTCCTTGATCCTCCTCTTCTCCATCCTCTCTTTCCCGCGCTTCCTTTGCCAGTCTCTGCACCGGTCTCTCCTCTTTCCTTGATTCCCTCTCCACACCCACCCCGTCTATTCCTCTACCCCCCGTTCAGCCTGCGTCTTTCAGCTCGTCGCCCCTCGCTCGGTCTTCGGCCTTCAGCAACATCTTCCGGCTTCCCATTCCGATTCCGGCGGTCCAATAATTCTCCCGAAATCCCTCGCGCCGTTTTATTACTCGCAGGCCGGCCGAGCGGTTCGCCTATAATTACACTGCTGCGTCGGGCTTTGGAGATCGCCCGCAGCAGATTCGATGGCGCTCGGAAATGGACAGCTGGATTCCCGGATTTCTTCAGGGACGAGGCGTGATGTCCAATTTTGCATTGCTCTCCGTTAAAGCCAGTCCCTGGATTTCCAGCTTTCTGTATGCATGAAGTGGTCATTGATCGATTGACTTCTTGTGTGCCATCAAGTCGGTCTCGATGCCTAGCAACAACATTGAATTATTTTCCTCATGACGGCCTATCGCTAGCCTGTATTTTGAAGTTTTTCAACGATGCTGTAACTGGGTTACCCTCTTCTGTTTCCTTCCATTTTTCTCTGTATTAGATCCTTCTCCAGAAAATAAGATCTTTACATAAAGTGTCTGAAGTTGAATAATTTGAGTCTGGTCATTTGTGCCTTGACTGAGACTTCTGGGTTGATAGGTTTGTTTATTGGCTGTCCAAATTTTCTTAGGAATCCTCCCCAACATCAAAGTTTAAACATGTTAATATTCTTCCTATCTTGCTTCTTCAAAATCCAACTTTCACTCCCAATAATATGCCACAGAGAATATGATAGAATACCATGGCTTGTACAATTCTGATCTTTGTAGGTATAGACACATCATGCATTTGAATAGCTTGTTCAGGCCTGCACAGTTGCTGTGTGTATGTGTGTGTGTGGGACAACTTGAAGTTGCTTCTCCCTGTTTATTAGAACATTTTTTGGATTCAATAGACATAATTTCATGTGGGGGCTTTAAATTCATTGTTACAGTGAGTTAGTGGGAAAACTGAAGCTACTTTCTGTAGTTCACTTGCTTCTTTATACTTAAAGTAGTTACGTTGGGGGGTGGGGATGAATGTCTTGTAATTCTGGGACAGCTTTTCCCAACCTGCTGTGGTCTGTCATACCTCCCCAGTTTAACAACTGGCAAGGAAGTCTGTCCATATTTCATGAGTCTGCACAAACTCTAAGGCATTTTTCAGGCTCTGTTATTTTGTACCTTGCTGAATTATATTTTGAATAATCATTCAAATTAAAGCATTTTGCATATATAGGCTTCTTTTATTTTTGCACATTTGTATGAATTAGAGACACTGGACCAGTGGGGAAAAAGTAATTGTAGGATATGCTGTCAAATTTATTGGGACATGCTCATAGATTTTTAAGCACTGAATTATTCAAAGTTGTTTTCTTGTCCCATAGAACATAGAATTTCAGATTTAGAAGACACCTTGAAGGTCTTCTATTCCAGGTGTCCCCAACCCCTGGTCCATAGACCAGTACCCGGCTGCAGCATGCCAGCAACCAGTTTGCACAAACAAGGAAAGCCGCATCCACAGGATGCAGGCAGCATACAAAACCAAGCCACCTCCAGTCTGTGGAAAAGCCTCTCTCCTGTAACCAGTCCCTGGTGCCCAAAAGGTTGGGGACCTCTGTTCTAGTCCAACCCCCTGCTCAAGCAGGAGACTCTATATCATTTCAGACAAGTAGCT
This sequence comes from Vipera ursinii, assembly GCF_947247035.1. Classification (NCBI taxonomy): domain Eukaryota; kingdom Metazoa; phylum Chordata; class Lepidosauria; order Squamata; family Viperidae; genus Vipera; species Vipera ursinii. The sequence goes on from NC_139517.1 coordinate 28,224,706, forward strand.
GTCCAATCTCTTCTTAAAAGCTTCCAATGAGAACCCACAACTTCTGAAGGCAAGCTGTTCCACTAATTAATTGTTCTCACTGTCAGGAAATTTCTCCTTAGTTCTAAGCTGCTTCTCTCCTTGGTTAGTTTCCATCCATTTCTTCTTGTCTTGCCTCTGGTGCTTTGGAAAATAAGTTGAATGCTTCTTTTTTTGTGGTAGCTCCTCAAATATGGGAACACTGCTATCATGTCACCCCCTGGTCCTTCTTTTTACTAAATTACACAGATGAAACACAAAAGAGGATGCATTCTCAACCACTCTTTTCAGCTATACAGTGTGGAGATAGGCACAAAAACACCATTTACAACTCCAAATTGATCAGTCTGTTTACTTACAAACTCCTCTCAAAACAAATACATTATGCACCGATGAAACACAGAATCCAACAAGTCAGAAATGCCTCAGGGGAACTCTTTGATTAAAACCTCCTCCCACCAGGTCCACAGTGCTAAGGTGGTAATATCAATTTCTCTTTTGCATCCCACAAATCAAGCTGTTTTATTATCTATCTGGAAATTCCAAACCCATTTTCTATCTGCCTCTGTGGCTTATTAGAGCATATGCATGTGCATTCTGTACCCCAATGGATAGCAGGCTCTTGGTGCAAATGTAATTCCCACTCTATTAGAACAGCTCAAGCCAGAGCAAAAACAAGCAGCCTCTCTGAAGACTGCATGCTTTTGAAATTTCAGGAAGACACAAAGGACCTAATCTACACTGAGATGGAGGTAAAAGACAGAAGAAAATCGCCATCCTACATCTCAGATAATGGCCATATTCACCCAGAATGTCCACTGCTGTTTCATAGCATAGCCTCTGAGCGCTAGGATCATCCAGCCTGTTTCTCTGATCTTTACAGGTGTCCAGAACCTGATTCATGTGGGTGCCCATCTTACTCTCATCTGCAGAACAACTTTTAAGTGGGACTGGATACTCCATGGCCAGCTGCCCTGCGTTTCCTACGCCCATAGCCCATGGGATCATTTATTCCCTTGTTGTTCTTGTGGGATTCTTCTTTTTGGTTATTACCCCCATAGCGGTAAAGTAGATTGGCCAGGTTCTGGATCTGGCAAGTGCCAAGGTGGCATCCACGTGCAGGAGGTGAAGCTAACAGCTGTCGGGGCACACGGTGTCCAGGAACAGAGCTGCTGGAAGAAAGAGAATGGGAAAATGCTGGAGTCTCATGGAGGGTGCTAGGTTGAACCCAGAGCCCCACACTATGAATGCCTTTAAAATGGGAAGACGCAAGAACTAATGACTTATATTCTCAAATTTGGGATTGGGTGTGATTAGGGTTTGAAATCACATTATTATAAAGCTAGGACCAGCTTTTTATCTCAATCTATGCATCTCAGATCCCATTCTAGGGGTGGTGGTGGAATTGCCTAGAAATTAGGAAGCCAAGAAGACTTAGATGGTTTGCTAACTCAGGGCACTCCAAACTTCAGCCTCCAACCTTCTAAACAAGCATGGCTATAGTTCTCTTTATATTTTAGCATATTCATAGAGTTTCAGTTTGGGAAACATCTCATCCATCTTCTAGTAGCTAAAGCAAGTGGTTAAGTTACTGCAACCATAAGAAGAACCTTATCCAGATTCCAACAATCAATTCATGTAGCTTGTTGTTTTCTATTGTAGGCTTGCTTGCAGTTTGGGATGAGGATCCTTGTCCCTAGCAGGTGCGTGAAAAGTTATTAAGAGTCCCTAATTATTTACACACACTGTCCAATAAATTTCACCAATAATGTATTTGCCTACTGAAGGAGGAATTAAAACCTCACTAACAGGGGAGGGGAACATAGAAAGCCACTCTGCAGAAAGCATTTTGCTTCTTTTTTTCTGACACAAAATACTATTAGATTATATGTGGTATATAATGTTAGCTAGGGTTTAATAATCTTTCATTATGAGTGCCAAGTGGGTAACATTTGAAGGGGCAGAAAATATAATTGGGCTTTCCAGCCTTCCCAAGGCCACATCTGATGATGCTATGGTACTGAAAGTGATGGGGATGAATGGGGCGGGATGTGGGCTTAGGATGGGAACAAGAGAAGGAGGTTTCTATAAGGCTTTGTTATCTTTCCCATCCTAAATAAATTTCCCCAAATTAGCCTAAAATCATGCTGCCCAAATGCAATCATTTTTGTTGAATGTTAGCAATGCTGATTGAAGACATGGAGGAGATAGGGCGCGGGAAGAAATGGACAACTTCTGGGGAAGTCTCCAGAAGTCAGCTTCAAACCATGTTATATGTATCAACACTTTTTGACAATACCAAGTTCTCTGACTCTATTTTTTAAAATGATATTTATATAAAAAATAAGAGAGTTATCACACAATGTCTAATAGCAGGCAAGTTCTAATTTTATCTTCTTCTGTACTGATTCCATATATTATCCCAATATGTAAACCAAGGTAATTTTATAAAACAAAATTTGTATTAATTCATCAATTTGCTACAGACTATGCACCATGGTCAGCTTAGTCATGGGTAATCCTGTTGTGAAAACACAGTTCATTACACCTACCTCCTAAGCAAGTTCAGTTGATCTCTTTCTTGGACCAATCGTGCCCATGTGGAGGGTCTTTCCTCTATTTCCAGATCAGATTCCCGAGTGGCTCTACCATTTACTCTTCCACCAATCTTCAGGAATTGTTCCAGAAAGGAAACAGCAGGAGGGGGTGGCTGCCTGCAAGAAAAAGTAGGAAAACTTCTTTACAGTTTCAGTCTTATAAAGTTGATGCAGGAGAATCTTTTCTCTTGTAGGTCTCTTCTTTAATCACATCCAATAGTGATTTTGCTCCTTACCTGTCTGTCATTCCTGATGTCCTCCAGAACTGACATGAAGATGTCAACCAGATGAGCATCAGAAGAACCCTTCTTGAATCCATAATTCTGATCTGGAAAGAAGAGAACAAAGATGAGCCATAGAGCATCCTGGCTTAAACTTTGTTCAATATATAACATCAGGAGAAACAATAAAAGTGCCTCTGAAAATGTAACAATAGCCTTTCCTTCCTTTTTGACAACTATGACCCTCCATCTTCAATTACGGTACAATTTTCAAATGAGCTTTCACACTATCACAGAGGCATTCCTTCCTTCAGGGTTAGGTGGCTTATTGCCTTGCAGATATTGTGAATGGCATCTCCCCCTGCTCCTTGCCATTGACTTTACCCTTAGGAACTGATGAGAATAAATACTCAAGCTATTTAGAGGGCATCAGGTTACCCATCTCTTCTCTGTTATCCTTTTAGAAGTGAAATCCTGAGCAGTTTCAATATTCATAACTTGGTTTATTAAAAATACCAGCACTTTTACCCCATAGCTACAAAAGCCAAACTCAGGGTGGCTCACTAAACCTTTATGTAAATCCATATGCCATCTGAAACAAACAAACAAACAAACATGAGTCTCAGAGCAAAAAGAAATCCCAGAGGGATGGAGATACCCACCTGATATCTCTGGTGAGTCAAGCCCAGTTGGTTGCTTTTCCTTCTTAGAAATCTATTGGGTTTTCTCTAGGAATAGCAGTGTATTTGTGTCAAGCTGGAATGGGAGTATGGCTTATATGCCACTAATCAGGAGGTGGAGCCAATGAAAGAGACAAGAAATTTTGCAACTGGACAGGATAAGGGCAGGTCCTTCTGCTTGTTTGCAAGGCTGGGTCTGCATCCTCTCCCTGTTACCAGTCACGGCTGCTTCCATGCTTCCAGTCAGGCACTGCACTATCACACTGACTCATCAAGAACTAAGGCATCCTGTCTGACACAGCAGGGGTCTCGTTCCCTTTATTCATCTCCTTGATGCCTACTCCTGACTTCCCATAGACCTACCTATATTATACAATTAGTAAATATAGTTCCTGTCTCCTTGATATTCTGCTCTACATCCTGTGCCTCAAGATTTGAATACCCTTAGATTTGGCTCTCTCACATGTAAATCCCACCTAGGGTTGTCTGGAATAGAACAAGGAAAAGCATTCAATTGTTTATTTTACTTCTATACCAATTGCCAGGAAGGCAAATGGGGAGTATTGACTTAGCTTAAACTGGGCCCCACTAATGGGTTAGCTGCAAGTTTGTAAACCCTGTTAAGATGCTCTACATTGCACAACCATAAAACCGTTGTTTTGATTTGGAACTTTTAAAGTGCCTTTCCTTAAATTCATTAGATAATGTTCAAATGTAATCTAATGGACCCACTGTTAATATATATATATATATGTTAAATGTTAAATGTTTGTTAAGCATTCAGAATACACTTGCTTAGGCCCAGACACGACACAAATCTTATTTCCTGTTTCAGCCTAGCCCAAGGCCATCTACAGGCAGTAGCCACAGTAGTGGCAGCTCATATGTGTGTAAATTTTTTGGCTTGCTAACAAATAAAGGTCTCCCTTTATTCTTTGTTAGCAAGCCAAAAAATTTACATACACACACAGAGATTATATATATACATATATACAATATATATATATATATATATACAAATATACAGTATATGTGTATATATATATATATATATATATATATATATATATATATATATATATATATATATATATATATATATATATATATATATATATATGTTTGTATTAAAAGACCTCCCAGGTTTATTCTCACCTTATGATTCTATGACCTCAGAAATCCACAGAGGGCAGAGGAAATGGCTTTGATAGATATGAGAAACTGCCACTATTGAGGAATGATCAGACAAAAGGGGACCTGCATTTGGAGTAAGAAAATAATAATAATAATAATAATAATAATAATAATAATAATAATAATAATAATAATAATAATAATAATAATGAAATGGAAGGCCTAATACTGGTTGCTCAAGAACAAGCACTACAAACTAATGGCATGAAAATGAAGATACAAAAATCTACTGACAATCCAAATTGCCGACCTTGCAATGACAAAGTTGAAACAGTTTCACATTTAATATGTGAGTGCAGCAAAATCGCACAAACTGATTACAAAGCTAGACATGACCAAGTTGCTAAACTAATCCACTCAGTATTGTGTAAAAAAATACGACTTGCCTGTGTCCGAAAAGTTGTGGGAACATAGGGTGGAAAAAGTTGTCGAGAATGAGAGGGTGAAGATCTTGTGGGACTTCCGAATACAGACAGATCGCCATTTGGAACACAACACGCCAGATATCGCAGTCATAGAGAACCGAAGCGCACAGCTGATTGATATTGCTGTACCAGGAGATGCCAGAGTCGAAGAAAAAGAACTGGAAAAAATTATGAAATACCGCGACCTGGCCATCGAAACTGCGCGATTATGGATGAAACATGTTACAGTGATACCCATTGTCATCGGAGCACTGGGAACTATGTCCAAAAACTTTGCAAAATACATCAAGAAATTGCAGCTTCCTGCAATAACTTGAGCAAAGCTACAAAAAACTGCACTACTCGGAACATCTTACATTTTAAGGAGATACTTGGTTGATACCTAGGATGCTGGCAGCAACCCATGTCAACCATTAATGCCAGTCAGTTTGAGTGTTCAGTTGACTGAGTTTCATGTTTTATGAATAAAAGTTTTATATAATAATAATAATAATAATAATAATAATGATGATGATGATGATGATGATGATGATGAAGAAGAAGTTGGAAGGGACCTTGGAAGTCATCTAGTCCAACCCCCTGCTCAGGCAGGAAACCCTAAACCAGTGATGGCAAACCTTTCAGAGACCGAGTGCCCAAACTGCAACCCAAAATCCACTTATATGTCGTTGAGTGCCAAGTGGGTGTAGCCCATTGGGTGGGTATGGCCATTTGGTGGGTGTGGCCCATTGGGTGGGCTTGGCTGTGGTGGTAACGGCAGACTGGGTGGGACTAAAAAGTTCAATCAATCAATTCCAACTTTGTCAGATTTTTTTTTCCCACAAGAAGTTGAAATTGAATCAATTGAACTTTTTTTTTTGCACACAGCAGTGGAGGCCTAAAGCGAAAAAGTTTTATAAAACCCAGTTGAAGGCCTAGGACTGGGGTGACGGTGCACGTATCCACAAAGAGAGCTTTACGTGCCACCTGTGGCACGTGTGTCATAGGTTTGCCACTAATGCCCTAAACCATTTTGGACAAATGAATGTCCAGTCTCTTCTTAAAAACTTCCATTGTTGGAGCATTCACAGCTTCTGGAGGCAGGTTGTTTCACTGGTTAATTGTTCTAACTGTCAGGAAGTTTCTCCTTAGTTCTAGGTTGCTTCTCTCCTTGATTGGTTTCCATCCATTGCTTCTTGTCCTGCCTTCAGGCACTTTGGACAATAGCTTGACTCCCTCTTCTTTGTGGCAGTCCCTGAGATATTGGAACACTGCTATCATATCCCCACTCATCGTTCTCTTCATTAAACTAGACATACCCAATTCCAGCAACCGTTCCTTATGTGTTTCAGCCTCCAGTCCCCTAATCATCTTTGTTGCTCTTCTCTGTACTCTTTGTAGAGTCTCAACATCTTTTTTACATCATGGTGACCAGAACTGGATGGAGTATTCCAAGTGTGGCCTTACCAAGGCATTGTAAAGTGGTATTAATACTTAATGTGATCTTGATTCTATCCCTCTGTTAATGCAGCCTAGCACTGTGTTGGCTTTTTTGGCAGCTGCAGCACACTGTTGGCTCATATTTAAGTGATTGTCCCCTAGGACTCCAAGATCCCTCTCACAGTTACTACTATTGAGCAAGATACCCCCTATATTATTCCTGTACATTGGGTTTTTCTTGCCTAAATGTAGAACTTTACTTTTTTCACCATTGAATTTCATTTTGTTAGATCACGCCCAGTGTTCAAGTCTGTCCAGATCCTCCTGTATCTTAAGCCTATCTTCCTGAGTGTTAGCTATTCCTGCCAGCTTGGCATCGTCTGCAAATTTGATGAGTTCCCCATCTATCCCCTTGTCCAAATCATTAATGAAGATATTGAAGAGCACTGGGCCCAGAATAGAGCCTTGGGGCATCCCACTACACACTTCCCTCCATGTAGATGTGGTTCCATTGAGGACCACATGCTGAGTACGGCCGGTCAGCCAGCTACGAATCCATCTGGTGGTGATGCTGTCTAACCCACATTTTTCTGTCTTATCAAGTAGTAGGTTGTGATCTACTTTATCAAATGCCTTACTGAAGTCCAAGTAAATTGTATCTATAGCATTCTTCTGGTCCACTAATTTTGTCACTTGGTCAAAGAATGCAATAAGATTTGTCTGGCATGATGTGTTTTTTACAAACCCATGTTGGCTTTTAATAATGACTTTGTTTGCCTCTAGGTGTTCACTGATTCATTGTTTGATTATCTTTTCCAGAATCTTCCCAGGTATTGAGGTCAAGCTGATAGGTCTGTAATTTCCTGGATCCATTTTATCCCCTTTTTGAAGATGGGAACAACATTAGCTCTTTTCCAGTCCTCTGGTAGTTCCCCAGTGCTCCAGGATCTTTGAAAAATATAGTTCAGTGGTTCTGAGAACACATCTGCCAGTTCCTTGAGAACCTTGGGGTGTAATCCATCTGGTCCTCGTGATTTGAACTCATGTAGGCTGGACAGGTGCTCATTTACCATTTTCTTGCCTATCTTAACTTGTGTTTCTATTCTGTTTTTTATAGCACTGGTAGGTTGGACTGTTTTTTTCCCTTTGTGTAAAGACAGATGCAAAAAACGAGTTAAATAGTTCTGCTTTCTCCCTGTTGCTTGTCACCTTCTTGCCACTTTCCCCCACTAATGGACCAATCATTTCTTTCACCTTTTTCTTGGTTTTTACATGTTGAAAGAAGCTTTTTTTTGTTATTTTTGACTTTGGTCGCAAGCCTTAGTTCATTTTGAACCTTAGCTTTCCTCACTTCATCTTTGCAGGCTCAAGTTATTTGCTGATATTCTGCCTTAGTTATGTGCCCCTCTTTCCTCTTTATACTTGTCCTTTTTATCTTTCAATTTATTAGAGAGTTCTTTATGCAGCCATGTTAGTTACTTTTGAGAGCTGTTATTTTTCTTCTTTGTTGGTATTGTGCTAGACTGGGTTTTTATTATCTCACTTTTCAAAATTTTCCAAGCTTTCTGAGTTGTTTTCCCCTTGAGGATTCTCATCCATAGAATCCTTCCCAAGCCCTATTGAAATTAGGTCTCTCAAATCCAAGACTCTAGTTTGACTGTGTTCTATTGCTTGTGCTTGCATAATGTTGAATTCCAATATTGCATGCTCACTCCCCCCTCCAAGGTTCTTGTGGCTTCAATACCTTCTATCATTTCATCTCTGTTACTGAGAATTAGATCCAATATGGCTGATCCCTTAGTTCCCTTCTTTACTTTTTGGGAGACAAAGTTGTCTGCTAGGTTTGTCAGGAATCTGTTTGATCTTCTACTTGGTGCAGTTTGTCTCCCAGTTGATGTTTGGGTAGTTAAAGTCTCCCATTACTATTGTGATGTGCTTCTTACATTCCTTAGTTAGCTGACTAGCAAAAAGTTCATCTATTTCCTCTGTTTGGTTGGGTGGCCTATAGTATACACCTATGGCAATGTCATTTCCCCCCCTTTTATATTGATCCAAATGCATTCAAGACAGTTCCGTAATGGAAACAATATCATATCTGCCCTCATTAACCTGAATTTCTAGTTCACCCTGTTTGCTGTTCATACTCTGTGCATTGGTGTATAGACATTTGAGTCCTTTATGACTGACCCTGTGTTTACTTTCTACATAACCTGATGATCATGATCCCTAGTTCACACAAAAATAAAAGGAGGGAGGGGAGAGTGCATATAGACTTTATTATGCTATACTATAATTGTTACTGGGATGCAGTGGCTCAGTGGGTTAGGACACTGAGCCTGTCAATCAGAAGGTCGGCAGTTTGGCGGGTCGAATCCCGAGTGCCGCGTAGCAGAGTGAGCGCCTGTTACTCATCCCAGCTTCTGCCAACCTATTTAGCTTTTTATCTATTATGGTATTTCAGCAAATGACATCAATACCCCATTCTAAATAAGGTCAGAGAGTTGCACCACTGTTTCCCATAGCTACTATACATTTGCACCTCCAGTTTCCAGAACCAATAGTTTAATAGGTAGACTTTTCTGCCTGACTGCAGAAGAAACAGAAAGCACAAGAAATCCATCCCAGAATCCTTTGTCATCCTTTCGATCGGGTTTTTGGCAGATATTTTGTAACATTTCTTTCTATTTTATTTATTTGTAAAAGCTTCCTTCCTTCCTTCCTTCCTTCCTTCCTTCCTTCCTTCCTTCCTTCCTTCCTTTCTTTCTTTCTTTCTTTTTAATATTTCTAGTGATGTTACTAAAATTTATCCAAATATCTAGCTTTTCTCTGTCCCAGCTTTTTTGACCAAAGCCCACTGAATTAGACCCAGACTGTTTTGATTTCTTTCAGATCTAGAGTGAGAGAGGCAGAGTGTACAAATAAAGAGAGGGGGAAAAATAAAGATGAAAAGATGTCAGGGTCTTGTCAGTTTATCTGCCTTCTTTCCTGCTAGAGAGTTCATGGGGTGGGAGGAGAAAAGTCAAGGTGGCAGCTATGGAAAGATAATGAAAATTCTACCTATTTTTAATGTTCAAAACTTTGTTTACTTCTTCATAGCCTTCCTTCCTTCCTTCCTTCCTTCCTTCCTTCCTTCCTTCCTTCCTTCCTTCCTTCTTTCCTCTCAGCTTTACAAAGTTTTCCTAGATGTTCTCAGAAGTAAAATATAATTGCTGTAACTTCACTAGTAGTTTTGGAGTTTTCCCCTATGCCATTCAAATGGTATTTTCTGTTCAAGGAAACAACAGGGATAACTTGGCTCAAAATAGCAAGCCTTTGGTCACAACTTCATTTGATTGCTAAGCAACTGACTCTTAACTGGAACCAGTGCTTTTTTTGTAAAAGAAAAAGGTGCCGGAACTCACACATATCATACAACCCTCCTTGCCTACCCTACAAGGTTCCATCCAAAAAAGGCGCCGGAACTCCGTTCTGAGCGTTCTATGAGGGAAAAAAGCCCTGACTGGAACTGTCCCTTCCAAGTAACAGTGTTTCTCAACCTTGGCAGTTTTAAGATGTGCGGACTTCCAACTCCCAGAGCTAGCCAGCCAGCATGATGAGAAACAGTGACCTATGTCATCATAATACTGTATGCCAGGTTGCCCTGAGGGAGTGAATTTTGAGGGGAGGAGACAAATTCTGAAAAGCTACAAACATTGCTTGCCCCTTCCTAAAAGGTGCTGGAAGATACGTCTATTTTTTTTATTCGGTAGTAATGTTTGTAAGAATGTAGCAGCAGTTCTGACAGGAATGCAAAAAACTAGGATCTGTAGATTTCATAGAAAAATGCTATCACAGTGCCACAATCAAGTCAGACTTCTTTCATCAAAATGATCTAATAGGTTCTGGACACAAGAATGTGGTTCTACATGACTGCCTGTAATCTGCCTTTTTTTTTTTTTTTTACTATGGGGACGTGCAAGTTGTGCCGAACTGTTTAGCCAGCAGCTCCTGGAAGAGGAATGACTCACATCTATGTATGTCTGTTAAAAGTAGAGTCATAGACCGTATCTCTGAAATTGGAGCAGAGAAAAATCAGAAGCCATAATTATTATAAGAAGAGAGGGAAGAGGCCATGATGAGTAAAAATGATGGCAGCTGAGATCTACCCCAAACAGGATTACCAGAGATCCAGCAAAATGAGGACTTGTCCTCCTTTTCATCCTCATGTCCTCAGCCTAAGAGGCATAGCCATAAAATAAAATATTGCCCACTTTTTTAATAGCTTGTTTTTTTTTTAAATTTTAGATTATTTTCACAACAGTAGCCATTTAAAAATTTGTGTATTGTGACCTTGTAAATTCTCTGCATTTTTCTTTCTCTCTTCCATTGACAGACTTGACTTGATTTACGTTATTTATTTCTAGATTCCAGCTATTAGCTTCCATCCAGCCCCTTCAAGATTATAATCACGCAACTCAACATATACTTCCATGGTGAAATTTGAGAAGGGCATATTCATTTATTTATTTATTAAATTTATATGCCACCCATCTCACTGATAAGACGACTCTTTTTGCAGATTGTAATCATTGTTGATTCTATATTATTGCTAGAACATGTTCTTGAAAATAAATATTTGTTGGAAAAATGCTCTCCTATGCCTACTTAGAGATCTGATAACTCTAATTCCAAATCAGGGAAGCAAGTAAAAACAGCACTGCTTCAGTGTTTTTAAAATGAGGGAAGGATGTACTACTCTTGATCTCCTTATGATCCACTTGGGACCTTTCTGACAAGCCTGCCAAAAACAGCCCTGAGGTTTCACAGAAAAGTGACATCAGATTAACCTTACACATATGATGCAAATGACATGATTTATATGTAATTTCCTCATTAACATCATGATATAGTTATTGTGGCTTGAACCTGAGCAGAAATAATGTAGTTTTTTTTAAAAAAAAAAGTCTCCCAGGGTTATTTCAAAAACTTATCTTAGGGAAAAAAATCATACAGGTAACAATGTAATAATATGCAATTAACAATGTTTTCTATCTCTCTCCCTCTGCATATGTGTATCTCAAAGCACACATTTCTCATATAGCTATTATATGCCTCCTACTTAATCAAACGATATGGTTTTATATCTCACAATAAACATTCTTTTTCTTGCTAGAGGAAAAATATGGTCTGAATTACTAACTGGAAAGCCACAATGTAACAATTGGATAATTAGGACAAAAAGTTTTAAATTAAACTTTTAATATACCACTTGTAGCAAGGGAAATAGTAAACTCTAGCATACATACAATAAATTAAACTGAACATATTTGTAAACATTTCATACCTATTAACCCAGGTTTGTACAATGTTATTAAACATCTGTTCCAATTTCGGGTGGAGGTGAGCAAGTGGCAGCCTTGCATCTGGCATAGGCTATAATTTTATCCATTTCTAGACAATCCATGCTCTGCTGGGTCATTGTTTCAGAGATATTTCCTTAGCTAAACAGAGAAACAGAATTACCAAGGGAGGGAAAAAAAACTATTAGGAGCAGGACTGACTATTAAAGTTCCTGCCAGTTTTCCCACTGAATTTTCTTGTGGGAATCTGACAGGGAGCATCAGATATGTCCCCTCCCTCAAAGGTAGGTAAATGGCTGTTTATTGGTGGAAGAGGGAGGGAGGGATTGTCTGGGATACTGCCCTGGAATGTTGAAAATGAAAATCATGTGATCACAACAGCAGCACAGTAGCAGCCAGTAGCATGGAACCAGCCACAACTTTCCTGATTTTCATTCCATGGGTCCTAGATTTTGGACACATTCTGTAAGTCAGGGCTTTTCAACCAGTGGTACAGGTACCACCTGTGGTACATTGGCACCTGGCAGGTGGTATGCGACCATCCTAGAAAACTAGTAGTGGGGGAGAGGAATGAGCTGAACCAGTGGCAGCACTGCACAAGCCTGACTGAGAGACATCTGGAGCTGCAGGGCTGTCAGGGCTCAGTGGAAGTGTCAGGATCAGCACTTCTTCGGGGGTGTCAGGGCTCAGCGGAAGTGCCAGGATCAGCGCCAGGCTCCAGCTGGAGCTCAGCGCTGATCCTGGTGCTTCTGCTGAGCCCAGAAGAAGCACCGATCAGCTGGAATGTTGCAGCATCTCCAGGGTCTTGTGAGTTACATTCAGATGCTTGGCAACTGATTCATATTTATGATTGTCACAGTGTCCCAGGGTCATTGAAGTGACCAAAACCTGCTGCAAACACCCAGCAGAGGGGGGATAAAAACCAAACACCCCCCACCCCACCCCCACTGCCAATCCTCAAAAGAAATGCTCACAACTATGAAAACCTCAGACAGGAGGAAGAGCGCTGCTGGGCAGGCAGACAGGTGTCTTGCTTGGCTGTGGCTTGGGGGGCACTTTTTCAGTGGCATTGTAACTTCAAACAGTCACTAAACGAACTGTTGTAAGCTGAGGACTACCTGCACTTCATCACTTTTTTTCCTTTTTTTTGGTCATCAAGTTTTTGACACCTTGGTAGGTGACTTTTGGTACTCAGATGTTGCCATATCCTAAAAGTGGTACAATGGTTGAAAAGATTGAAAAGCCCTGCTGTAAGTTAACCAATGTAGTATTTTGGTTCAAAAATTGTTGCTTATGATGTCCCATTTTACCCAGTTAAAAGTGATGACAAGAGTTTTAATACTATGTAGATAAAATTAAGCTAATATGAGATTCCAACAGTTCCCTGGAAAAGTGCCAACCACAAATCTTCTGAAAAAAGTGGAGTCATAAAATCCAGGAATATCAGAAAAATAATTGCTGAATAGTTTCTCATTTTCATTTTCCTATTTTCCACAATTTGTGCTATGTATCACTAAGTGCCCCCTCCCCCAGTACTGAGGGTTCTAAATTATATTCTCAACACCTAGAAAAATCCAATATACAGTAGTCATCATCACTTAAAGAATTAAGAATGTTGTAGACTACATCTATCTAGCCCCATATTGTTGTTAGCTGCAAAGTTGTGTCCGACCCATCGTGACCCTATGGACAAGGTTCCTCCAGGCCTTCCTGTCCTCTACCATCTTCTGGAGTCCCTTTAAGCTCACGCCTATTGCTTCAGTGACTCCATCCAGCCACCTCATTCTCTGTCGTCCCTTTCTTCTATTGCCCTCAATCTTTCCCAGCATTAGGCTCTTCTCCAGTGAGTCCTTCCTTCTCATTAGGTGGCCAAAGTATTTGAGTTTCAACTTCAGGATCTGGCCTCCTCTTCTAGGACTGACCGGTTTGATCGCCTTGCAGTCCAAGGGACTCGCAGGAGTCTTCTCCAACACCACAGTTCAAAGGCCTCAGTTCTTTGGCACTCAGCCTTTTTTATAGTCCAATTTTCACTGCCATACATTGCAACTGGGAAGACCATAGCCTTGACTATACGCACTTTTGTTGACAGCGTGATATCTCTGCTTTTTACTGTGCTGTCTAGATTTGCCATGGCTTTCCTCCTAAGGAGCAAGCATCTTTTAATTTCTTGGCTACAGTCCCCATCTGCAATGATCTTGAAGCCCAGGAAAATAAAATCTGTCACTACCTCCATTTCTTCTCCATCTATTTGCCAGGAATTGAGAGGGCCAGATGCCATGATCTTGGTTTTCTTAATGTTAAGTTTCAAGTTTTAGTTGAAACTAGCCCCATATTACTTGTGGTTAAACCTGCTTCCAAAATATCATCAATACTTATCCTGTATCCTTAGCTTATATACAAACATGGGCATTATTTTCTACTGGCCTAGTGCTATTAATACAGAGTGGCAATATTTTTTTCAGAATTTTGAGCAAGAAATTTTTCAGCTCTGCATCAAGAAGTTAGGGATTGAGATTTTTGCATTGGAGCTGTGGAATCTGGGTTGCAAAAATCCAGAGGATAGCAAAGAGTATTAAAAAATGGTTACCTTTTTGCTGCCATCCAGCAGTTATCTGAACATTTGCACCTGAAATTTACTAGCTGCACTCTGCACGCAAACCATATTAATTTTGCTGTTATCTAGACCACAGGTCTGCAACCCGCAGCTCCAGAGCCGCATGCGGCTCTTTCAGCCGTCTCCTGTGGCTCCCGGTCCTCTGCCATGTGCAGTCCAAAAAAAAAAGTGGGACTAAAAAGGTTCAACCAATCAATTCAAATATGCAGGGTAGGTGCATATCTCACCTTGGCTCCACTCTTCAGTCAAACCCTGTTCTGCGCATGCACGCATGTGCGCATGCGCACATATTTTTGCGGCTCCCAGTTTTTCCTTTTGTGAGAGAACCGGTTCCGAGTGGCTCTTTCACTGTTTCAGGTTGCTGACCCCTGATCTAGACCAATAAAAAATGGCTCTGTTACCTAGAATCATTTATTTAATTGAAATGGTATAGGATTTCCTGCCTGAGCAGGGGATTGGATTAGAAGATCTCAAAGGTCACTTCCAACTCTGTTATTCTATTATTCTGATTTTAATGGTCCTACCTTTATTCTGGTCAACTCAAGATAACCTACATTTAGTGGTGTGCTAGAGTCTTCTACTCACGATAGTGCATAAGAGTGCATTATTAAATTTTCTAGAATTTGCAAACCAGTAGAGAGCAGGTTTGAATCTCTACATCTAGTGCACTGATCAGTGGTGTAACCCGCACACCACTGCACACATACCTAATGTTCCCCCTTCCTATTTTCCTCACCAAAAACCTTTGAGATGGGTTGAGAAAAGGTGACTTTAGACTGTGTGTCGTACTTAGGGAAGAATGAGAACTCATGTTCTCTTTTAGCCACTATATCAAACAGATTCTCATTTAGATTCAAACAGATTCTCATTTAGTTGATTTTAGGTTTATATTAATTTTGGCTCAATCTGTGATTCCAAAAACATTCACAGAGCAATTTACAAATGACAGAAATCAGATTATTTCAATCAGTTTTACAATTTAAAAAAGACAATACCTGGAAAAATGGGGTCATATACAAGAGGCAAACTCATCCATCAGCTCTTACTGTTACAGTTGGTTTGATTATCTATTCTCCACCTTTACAGCAATAGTAATATCACTTAGACTTATATACTGCTCCATAGTGCTTTATAGCATTCTCTGAGTAGTTTAAAATGTCAGCATATTTGCCCCCAAACAATCTGGGTCCTCATTTTACCAACCTCAGAAGGATGGAAGGGTGGGTCAGCCTTGAGCCAGTCAGGATCAAACTCCTGGCTATGGGCAGAATTAGCTTGCAATGTGGCATTCTAACCCCTGCACTACCACAGCTCTACCAAAGGGGTGAACATAATCAACACTACTTCCTCCTATTTTCCCCACAATAACAAAGGTGGCTGAAAGGGAGTGACTGGCCCAGTACCTGTTCTTAAGACTCTTAAGAAGATGAGTCATAGTAATTATGAAAATACAAGCATGGGCTATAATGTCAGTAGTGTGGAGAGTCTACAGTCAGAAACTGCTGAAGAAATACATCCACAAAGACCCGTAGTAAAGTTAGAACATTAAAGAAAAAGGAAGCTAAAGTATTTTTGTTTATATCTCCTAGAGTTTGAATTAGTTAAAATATGGAGCTTCAAATCTTATTAAGAACAATATAAAAATATTTACAATTTAAAAAATTAAAATTACTAGCTTCTCTTATCAATATTTGTGTTCAACAATTTATATCAACTCCATCTTGCAAAACTGGAGAATTAAGATAAATCTCTGAATGTTGTACAATAACATTCTGTTTCTAGATTCTTAGCAATGAAAAAAATCTGAGACATAATGTTGCTTCATTGTTGAATTTTCTAAAGGAAAATTGTTCTGCTATAATATTTTGTATTGTTTGCACGAATGAGAAGTATCCGGTCAGCAATGTTACCTGCCAAAGTATACATTAAATATATCCATGAGTAATCTTAGTTTAATTATGCAATATTGAAAGATATTGGTTCTGTAATTTCATCTCTAGTTGTCATTTGTAGGCATATTAGTAAACAGAAAGGCTGGGACAACAGATAGTTTGGAAATGTCACTCTTTTTGTGGACACATTATTCCTAATCACCAATGTGGTTATTCAGAATAAGAAAATATGCCCTAATAACGCCTTTAGATCAATGTTTTTCAAATTTGACAACTTTAAAATGTGCAGACTTCAGCTCTCAGAAATCCCAAGCCAGTAATTCTGAAAGGTGCCAGGTTTGGGGGAAAAAACTGCTTTAAAGTTTGCAAATGACCAGCTGTTTGATCCATCTGTATAAACTAACTCCACAATTTTATTTAACGTTTTTTTCCCCTTTGCAACAGTAAATTCAATAATACTGTTTTAGTATTCAGAAATATCAATCTTTTGGTTTTAGTAAAAGGTACATGTTTTTGTTTTTAATATTAATATGTGTTCTAACCTGAGGTTTCCAAAAATTATTGCAGGTGATGGGGAAACAAATAATTTAACTCTGTTCATCTTTTATATATTATATTCAATATTATTTTCCAATCTAATTTGCTTCACAAACATCCTTATTTAATATAGTATTATCTGAATTTTAAAACGGGGACTTTTGTATGAGTGTAATACAGAAACAGTTGTATTTTTAATAGTCCTTGTTATATAAATTGGATCCTTGACAGTCACAAGATATGTTAAAATATTTTCAGTGGCATGAGCATTACAAAAGCTTTCAGTTACAATGCAATAATTTACATGGCTGGCTGGCAAATTCTGGGAATGAAGTCAACATATCTTAAGTAGTCAAGGCTGAGAAACACCGTATTACATTCAACAGAAATGAACAATATATAGATTGCTGCTCGTTATGCAAGTAGTTATTCACCCATGATATTCAAGGGGTGTACACAGTATATATTTGCAATGCAAAGAGTGCTGAACTGTATATTTATTCAAGTACTCACTTATAAACTGCACAGGAATTTCTAGAAGACAATTCAGCATCATTTTGCCTACTGAATAGTATTTTTTCATACTTAAAAATATGTGATATAATATTGTAATCCAAACATTACATATTCGGTTTTTTTAAAAAAAAATAACAATCAGTAGAAATGAGGAATACATAGATTTTGAGAATATTGGTTACTTCTTGTAAATAACTCAAGCAGTTACTCATATAAGTATTGCAGTTACTAAATGTAGGTATTCTGGGGATTGTGAGTTACATTTTCTGTTCTATCTATAACAAAACCATGTAAGTAGTCTAGCTGTAGGTCCCAGGAAGCCTGTCTCTCAAGATTCAAAAACAGCTACTTAGTTTTATAATTATACAGGTGTATGAACCAGTGATGGACCCTAAAAAAGTGGTTGATGAATTCAACATCACAATAAGTAATAGAACAACACCAATGAAGAATGTTCTAATAACTATTGGCAATTTTAATGCAGAAACTGAAGAGGAGCTTACATCAAAAGGAGTTTGAAAATTTGGCCTAGGAACTCATAGTGCTGTAGGGAAATGACAGATATACTTCTGTGTAGAAATGGAGTATGTAACACAATAATTTGACAACATAAAAATAGCTCTCCACCTACACATCTTCAGAAGCTAAGCTTGTAAGCCGCCCTGAGTCTTTGGAGAAGGGCGGGATATAAATGGAATTAAAAAAAAAAAGATGCACAACAGCACAATGAAATAGATTGCATTTAATTAAGCAACATATGGAACATTTATGTAGCAACTTATGGAAAAGCTATATGCTGAATTGCAAAACATTGTTGATTAATACATTCTGTGTATTAATCACAGAAATACATATTAGACTAAAAAAATTCAATTGTAAGAAACAAGCAGAGAAAGAAATTAATGATGAAATGTAATTTAAAAGAAGGTAAAAGAAATATATTGAAAAGCTGTATAAGAAGGTAAAAATGGACAACATCATATTTACAAAAGAAGAATATCAAGAGGAAACAGTGGTGCTTGAGGAGGAAGTCAGATGGGCAGAACACAAATAGGAAAGCCCAAGAGTTATTAAAGGGAGGGTGGCATGGGAACAAACAAGAACATGAGAATCCTCTGCCAACAAACATGGGAAAAAGCAGCATGGCCAAAAAACAGGAAAAGGTCTATCTATATCCCAATCCCTAAGAAGGGAGATTTAGAGGAATGTTCTAATTACGACCTAACAGCCCTAATACTACATGCCAGTAAGACACTGTTGATAAATCTCTAAAAGAGTTAGGGAGAAGTTGAACAAGCAAGCTTCAGAAAGATAAAGGAAACACAAGACCATACAACTGATATTAAATGGATGGATAGAGGAAGTGAGTATCAAAAAGAGTCCTGTTTTACGGCCTATGCCATTTTTAAAATAATGTTAATCACTGGAATTCATTCAAAACAATTGTTATACCCTATAATCTGATTTTTCTGAAAGAAAACTCTACATAGCCAAAAAGCCACTGTGAAGGCAGAATTGGCTAACACCAAATAATTTATCAGTGGAAAATTCTCCTCAATTTATAAACCAAATATGGGTCACAGGTTTGGAAGAATTAAGGTTGGAGTCAATCAATGGAAGGAATGTCAATAATGTAACATATCTGAATAATACAACTTTGGTTGCAGATAGAGAATAAGATCTAAGAACAATCATTCTAAAAGTGAAATAAGGAGACCAAAGAGATGGAGCTTTCCTGAAAAAATGGAATGGCTGGGAATTGAGGAATTTCAATCAAGCTGACAGGTGTAATACAACCTATATGAATACAAGGTCTGCACAAGTCTAATTTCTTAAACATCTTTTAGATGTAATTAATTTATAGTTAAAAGAGAAGAGCTTCATTTTACTCTTTCCCTTGCAATTGAAATACTTTCATTTTTTGATTACAGTATTGCAAGTAAAAAAAAATAAAAGCAGAGAAGAGGAGAAGATCACTAGAGCAACTTCCAGAAAAGCAATTACGGTACTTCATATTTGTTCCAGAAAATGTTTGAGTAATTAGACAATAAATTAGCTGAATCATTTAATACTGAATTGGCCGCTTTGGAAAAAAAAAGAATGGATCAAGGACTTTTAAAGATAAAAGAGGAGATGAAAAAAGTTAGGAAGATGGAAGCTCTGTAGAATAAGTATCTGGAGATGTAAAACAGATTAATGGCACATAGAAATTCTGGAGAGTAAGACAGAAGTTATAGATAGGGTTGGAAAGAGAACTAAATAATATGGCCCTACTGGAATTAAAAATGAAGGAATTTTGTTTGAGATTTAGAGCAATCCCAGAGGAAAAAGTAGACACATGCTACTTTGGATGAGATAATGAGAAAAGAAGAATTAAATACATGTTCAAGAGAAGATAAGTATTTCTCAATAAATTACGGTATGTTTGTACAGATAGTCTTCGACCTATGACCACATTTGGGCCCAAAATTTTGATTGCTAAGCAAAACAATTGTTAAGCGAATTTTGCTCCATTTTATGACCTTTCTTGCCACAGTTGTTAAGTGAACCACTATGATTGTTACGTGAGTCTGGCTTCCCCATTGACTTTGCTTGTCAGAGGATCACAAAAGGTGATCACATGACCCCTGGGATGCTGCGACCTGTCATAAATACATGCCAGCTGCCAAGCATCCTAATTCTGATCACATGACGATGGAGATGCTGCATAATAGTCAAAAATGTGAAAAATGGGCTCATAAGGTAGTTTTTCAGTGCCGCTATAACTTTGAACAGTACTAAACAAATGGCTGGAAGTCAAGGACTATCTGAACAACAAAAGTTATCTATGTTAAAAGTAAGAAAAATGGGGGCGGGGGAGGGAAATGAAGCAGAAAACTAAAACAAAAAAACCCCTGAGTTTGCAAACAAAACCAGGGAAAGTGTTTGGCCTATAAATTATTAAATAAAAATAAAAGAAAATGATATTGAATTTGCAGAGAAAGGTACTATGTTAATGGGTAGAGTCGCTATACAAAAAGCTTTTTATTAATATTACTTCAACATGTATAAAGGAAGTGACATTTCTCTGAAGACAATAAAGGAATATTTAAAAACACAAAATTTATTAAGGATTACAGAGAAACAGAAACAGGTTATGAATGGTCACTTGCAGGTAATATGGCTATTGAATTGTAAATAAATAACATAACAATATAACATAATGTAACATAACATAAAAATACCACAACATAATATAACATATCATATGAATCTGTAACAATAAGAGCAATTTCTAATGCTACAAAAGATTAAACTAGGAAAGATGCGTATGGATGGATTACCAGGTTCTTATATATTTTGAGGACGAGCTTTTAAAACCTTTACAGAACATGACGAATTCTATTCTAGAAGTAGGAAAGAAGCCAGAGTTGGAAAGACGCCAACATAGAACTAATACCAAAAAGGGACAAGGTTTGATTTTAACAAGCAACTATAGGCTGATACAAATAGTGAATAAGACTACAACTTAGTCTTAGCTAAGTTGATTCTAGCTGATAGACTGAAAATAATTTTGTAACAATTTAATCATGAAGATCAATGCATGTTTTTGCCTAAAAGGCAGTTAAATGCAATTTTAGAGATTTTGACGTATTTGAAGCAATATAATGAAAAACAAGCTGCATTTATTTTCTTAGATGCAGAGAAGTCCCTTGACAATTTAAACTTGGTTTTCTTGTAAAAAATTGTTTTGAAAAACATGAACTTTAAAGAAAACTTTATAAAATGGTAAGATCAGTTTACAATTCACAGAATACATACCTAACTGTTTTTGGAGATCTATCAAAACCTTGAGATTTTTAAGATTGAGAATAAAGTAGATATTTGGATATCACTAGGACAAATGTGAATTGTATGTTATTTCAAAATAACTATCTGGTGACATGGAATGAAATTAAAAAAGATAAGTTAAGAAAATACAATTGACATTGCTAAAAATGAATATGTTGCCTAGAATGTTTTTGTTTCAGACAATGCTTGTTTTAAGAACTGATATAGAAGTGACAGAAAGATCCATTCAAATTTGTGTGATGGGAAAAAGCCATGAGTTCCATATGAAGGGCCACAAAATGCAAAGAAGAGAATTGAGTCTACCTCAGTGGTTCTCAACCTGTGGTCCGTGGACCCCTGGGGGCTAGAAATGTTATCACAGAGGGTCGATGAAGGTTTGAAGAAATGTTTTGATTTAAATGTTGAATTAAGTCTTGGGGTTCTGTGGCCATGGTCTGTGGTCACAAAAGGTATTTAAAGGGGATCCTTGCTGAAGAAAAGGTTGCAAACCATTGGTCTAACTCAGGGCTTTTCAACCGGTGGTACGGGTACCACCTGTGGTACATTGGCACCTGGCAGGTGGTATGCAACCATCCTAGAAAAGTGGTAGCAGGGGAGGGGAATGAGCTGAACTGGTGGCAGCACCGTACAAGCCTGAGCGAGAGACGGCTGGAGCTGCAGGGCTGTCAGGGCTCAGTGGAAGGCCAGGATCAGTGCCAGGCTCCAGCTGGAGCTCGGTGCTGATCCTGGTGCTTCTGAGCCCAGAAGAAGCGCTGAACAGATGCTTGGCAACTGATTCATATTTATGACGGTCACAGTGTCCCAGAGTCATGTGAAGTGACCCAAACCTGCTGCAACCACCCAGCAGATGGGGGGGGAATAAAAACCAAACACCCCCCCAACACACACACCTGCTGCCAATCCTCAACAGAAATACTCACAACAATAAAAACCTCGGACAGGAGGAAGAGCTCCACTGGGCGGGCAGGCAGGTATCTTGCTCGGCTGTGGCTTGGGGAGCACTTTTTCAGTGCCATTGTAACTTTGAACAGACACTAAGTGAACTGTTGTAAGTCGAGGACTACCTGTACTTCATCACTTTTTTCCTTTTTTTTTGGTCATCAAGTTTTTGACACCTTGCTAGGCGACTGGTGGTACTCGTATGTTGCCATATCCTAAAAGTGGTACAATGGGTGAAAAGGTTGAAAAGCCCGGGTCTAACTTATCTGAAATTTTATTTTGCAGCTTGCTGTTTGGTTTGGATGAAAGAGTGGGTGCTACCAAGGAATAGAAAGCTCTTGGAGTCAGAAGAACACAATCTAACATTTGGGAGGTATGGATATTTGTGATATGATAAGACAAGGATAATGTGGAGATCGGAAGATCCGGGTCACTGTGAGAGGGTGACCATGTTTCGGGAGTCACTGTCCAGCTCTGTGGACTTATTATTAATATGCATTTCATCCCAGCCGACTCGTTCCTTTTGCTTTTATCTTTTGATGGCTTATACTGTAAGTGAGCTGCTTGCCCTGAGAAATTCCCCCCTCTCTCAGATGTGGCCATCCAATCTGTGCCACCGTTTCCTTAATGACGGGTCTTGGGACCCAGAGAGGTGGCCTGGCACAAAAAGGAGGCTTTTGGGTTTTCTTTTAAAAAGTTTTGATGGGTTAGGGAGGGGGGAGGGTTATCAGGCCCAACAGAATGAGGGGGGGTTGCCAGACCTATTTCAGTCTAGGCTGGCTGATGGTCGTGGCGATAAGGGGACCGGGGAGATTCCCGGGGCCCGGGGGGGATGGAGTGGGGATAGCGATCCCCACGGTGATTGGGAATGGCGGCAGATGGATGAACAGAGGGCCATATCATAATCTGGGATCACTCCCCCACTATTTTCGAGCTGTGGCACGCTCCGACCTTCTGGCTCTCACCTGCTTTCCCGGGGAAGGGGGAGGGCAGATACCTGAGCTCAGGCTGATCTATTTGAATGCCAGGTCTGTTGTGAATAAAGCTCCCCTCATCCGTGATTTGATCAAGGAGGAAGACGCAGACCTGGCATGCATCACGGAAACTTGGTTGGGCTCAGAGGGAGGGGTCCCTCTGATTGATTTATGCCCTCCAGGTTTCCGTGTGCTGCATCAGCCTCGGGCTCAGGGTAGGGGCGGTGGGGTGGCAGTCATTATTAGGGAGGCCCTTTGTCCGCAGGAGGCCACTGCCCCTCAGATAGGTGGATGTGAGTCGCTCCTCTTAAGGTGGGGCCCTGGTGGTCAGTTGGGCCTGTTGCTCACATACCTCTCTCCCAGCTGCGTGAAAATGGCTCTGTCCGGGCTACTCGATGCTCTCTCGGGATAGGCGATTGAGTTTCCCAGACTCTTGGTTCTGGGAGATTTTAACCTGCCTTCCCTGGGCAGTGCATCAGGGGTGGCCCGAGAGTTCATGGCTTCCATGATGGCCATGGACCTGACCCAGATTATTCAGGGTCCGCCTCACGAGGGGGGAAACACGCCCAACCTTATTTTCATCTCTGGGCAGTGGCTTAATGGTCTGGGTGGGGTTACTCCAACATCTCAACCCCTTTCATGGCAGACCATTATCTCCTGCGGTTGGGCCTCCGTCATGCCACCCCCTGCTGCTGGGAGGCGGAACCGACCAGGTGGTTCTGCCCCAGGCGCCTGATGGACCAGATAGTTCCAGACGGTGCTTGGATTGATTCCTACTTCCTTTTCCCACAGCCCGGTCGAGACCTTAGTTGACGCCTGGCAACGGGCTGCTTTGGAGGCTCTCGACCACATTGTACCTTTGCTGCCTCTGACCCGGCGCAGATCCCGGCTCACTCCTTGGTTCTCCATGGACCTGCGGGAAATGAAGCGCCAGAGAAGGGGCCTAGAGAGCATTTGGAGATTCAGTCGGTCCGAGTTTGACCGAACACAGTTAAGATCCTTTTCTAGATCTTATCTTGTGGCAATGGAGGGGGCGAAGCATGCTTACTTTGCCACCCTCATTGCATCCACAGATGGTTGTTTAGGGTGACCCACTCCCTTTTAAATCAGGGGACAGGAGAGGACCCCTTGCGGGGATGGGCCAAGGAATTTAGTGAGTATCTGGTGGATAAAATTGCTCAGATTCGGGCTGGTCTGGACTCCGACTGGGCAGTATCTGATGAGGGGGAAGCGATGGGTTTGGCCGATATTATTTGGGAAGAGTTTGATCCTGTGACTCCAGATGAAGTGGACAGGATCATGGGGAAATTAAGGGCCGCCACGTGTTTATTGGACCCGTGTCCCTCCTGGCTGGTTTATGCGGCTCGGGAGGTTACACGAGGCTGGCTCCTGGCAGTTATTAATGCTTCCTTGAGTGAGGGGTGCTTCCCTGCCACCTTGAAAGAGGCGGTGGTAAGGCCCCTCCTCAAGAAACCTGCCCTGGATCCAGCTATTTTAAATAACTTTCATCCTGTCTCCAACCTTCGCTTTCTTGCGAAGGTTGTTGAGAGCGTGGTGGCATGGCAGCTCCCTTTGGTCCTGGAGGAAACTGATTATCTGGACCCGTACCAATCGGGTTTCAGGCCCAGGTACAGCATGGAGATGGCATTGGTCGTGCTGGTGGATGATCTCTGGTGGGCCCGAGATAGGGGTTATTCCTCTGTCCTGGTCCTATTAGACCTCTCAGCGGCTTTTGATACCATCGACCATGGTATCTTGCTGTGACATCTTGAGGGGTTGGGAGTGGGAGGCACTGTTTTACGGTGGTTCTCCTCCTACCTCTTGGGCCGTTCGCAGCCGGTGTTGGCAGGAGGGCAGAGATCAACCCCTAGGCCCCTTAGTTGTGGGGTGCCTCAGGGGTCGGTACTCTCGCCCCTCCTGTTCAACATCTATATGAAGCCACTGGGTGAGATCATCCGGGGTTTCGGGGTGAGGTATCATCAATATGCTGATGATACCCAGCTTTTCATTTCCACCCCGAACCAACCCAGCGATGCCCTCGATGTGATGTCCCGTTGCCTGGAAGCGGTACAGATTTGGATGGGGAAGAACAGGCTCTAGCTCAACCCGGCCAAGACTGAGTGGCATCTCGACTTGTCCAAGAGGTTCCATCTTTGGTTATGGGAGGAGAGGTGTTACCTCCCATTGATAGGGCACGCAATTTAGGTGTCCCCTGGATTCATGACTCAGTTTTGAAGATCATATAGGAGTTGTGGCCAGGGGGGTATTTGCCCAGGTTCGCCTGGTGCACCAGTTGTGCCCCTATCTGGACCGAGATGCCCTACGTACAGTCACTCACACACTCGTTATCTCCCGTATAGATTACTGCAATGCTCTCTACATGGGGCTGCCCTTGAAGACCAACTGGAGGCTCCAGCTGGTGCAGAATGCGGCCGCGCGGGTAGTGATGGGAGCATCCAGATACTCCCATATTACACCCCTCCTGCGTGAGCTGCATTGGTTACCGGTTGTCCTCCAGATGAGATTTAAGGTGCTGGTACTTACCTTTAAAGCCCTACATGGCCTAGGCCCGGGATATTTGCAGGACCATCTGCTGCCAGGAACGTCTTCCCATCGCCCAGTGCGCTCACACAGAGAGGGCCTCCTCAGGGTGCCGTCGGCTAGACAATGTCGGCTGGCGACCCCCAGGGGGAGGGCCTTCTCTGTGGGAGCGCCAGCCCTGTGGAACCAACTCCCCCTTGAGCTCCGGATGGCCCCGGATCTCCGGTCCTTTCACCGCGGCCTTAAAACATTCCTTTTTCATCAGGCTGACCTGGACTGACGACAGGGATTTTTAAAATGTTTTTTAATTTTTAATTTATTAATTTTATTTTATTGGGGCTGTTATTTAATTCTTTTTAACTTTTGTATTGCTGTATTTTATTGTTGTTAGCCGCCCTGAGTCCTTCGGGAGATAGGGCGGCACATAAGTCCCAAAAATAAATAAATAAATAAATAAACATCATTATGTTATCATTATGTTAGACATGCCATATTGAGAAAATGGGATAGATACAAATCCAAGTCATGCCCAAAACACTTTTGTGGATCTCAGTCCAAGAAGAACTTTATAAGTGAGGAAAAAAATAGGCAAACATAAATGGTTAATCTATTATGAGATAATAGAATTTTGTCAAGAGGAATACAAAATAAAATCAAGAGAAGTATAGAGGCAAAGGAATACACCTGGCAGTGGTTTTCTTATTTACAATTGTAAGAAAATTTTAAAGTACACAAAAGTGTACACTTTGGAATATTGTAAGACTGAGCTTGAAATAGAATTGTATTCAAATGATGAACATGGAATTGCAAAAATATATAAACTTTTGAGGGACACCATAGCTCAGTGGTTAAAGATGCTAAGCTTATCAGCTGACTGCCTGGGTTCAAGACCCAAGACCCATGCAATGGGGTAAGGTCCCATTCCTGTTCCAGGTCCTACCCATCTAGCAGTTCAAAAGCATGTGAATGCAAGTAGATTAATAGGTACCACTTTGGTGGAAAGGAACAATGTTCTGTGCATTTTTGGCATATAGCCCTGCTGGCCACATGATATCAAAAAATGTCTTCGGATCATGCCCTAAAGTCGGACATGAGTGGACAGGGAAACCTTTACCTTTACGTTAATAAACTTTTACTGACATTTTAAACAAGAACACATGAAAGTGGATGTTTTTCATAAAACAAAAAAAGATGAACATAGTTTATTTTGATTATAGAAAGAAGATATTCATATTGTTACCTTAGAGCAGACATGTCAAACACAAGGCCCGGGGGCTGGATCCGGCCCATGAAGTGGTTTCATGCGGCCCACGAAGCCATCCTGGAAACAGTGAGGGAACGGCCCCCACTGCCTTGGCCCTGGCCCAGAGACCCTCCTCCTGCCAGAGACCCTCAGATCTGTCCCACTCCTGCCCAGGCCCCCATAGGCACCCTTGATGAGCTGGCCACGCCCACCCATTAGGCCATAGTAATACACACTCTAGCCACGCCCACCCAGTAGGCCACGCCCACCCTGGCCATACCCACCCGGCCCCTTGAGGGCAACCACAATGCTGATGCGGCCCTCAATGAAATTGAGTTTGACACCCCTGCCTTAGAGTAAGAAGAATGTTTATATTGTATTTATAATTCTTTAAAGAAAATCAAAACTAATTTCTTTGTATTTTTTACTTTTCTATTTTTTTTCTTTTTCTTTCTTTCTGGCACTTTTAGCTTTCTTTCTGACTTCCTTCTTTTTCTTACTCTTCTTACTTGATATTGCATTAGTTTTTATCTTCCTTTTAAAAACTTCTAATACATATACATATGTACATATGCATGTGTGTGTATGTGTGTATATTTACACACAAGAAGCATGAAACAAAACCTATCAAACTTTGTACACTTCACGAGGGTTGATGCATCTGTGGGAAATATAATACATGACAAGATGGACAGAAAGAGGAGAAGTGGTCGATAAGATATAAATTGATAGATGAACTACTGGAAGCTACATGAATCTCAGGTAAGAACTGTGTAATTGCGGCAAGAGACAGGAGCTTTTATCCGCAGAATAATTAAGAGTTGGCTTCCAGCAGAATTCTGGCAGTTGACATCCACACCTCTTAAAGCTGTGAAGGTTGAGAAACACTAGCTTAGAGAGAGTAGTCAGAGAAGGAGTATAGAGAGAAGGCTTATACCTCCCCACCCCCACACTTATGTCTATTCATTCAATCCCAGTTTAATACAATTTGCCAAATTATTCCTGGTTCATTGTCATCTTTTTTATTTATAGTAATTAAAGGGGCTAATCTCCTTTTCCTTCAAAATTTCTGAGTGTCAAATGCTGAAATTCTTATTGCCTCTTAGCAGAGCCCTATCATGCTCCAGCCCCCACATTCTGTCTTGATTGCATAACACTGCCTCCAATTTATTCCCCGTACACAAGGTAGATTGCCTTAAGCCGTCATCAGCTGTACTGGCATAAAAATAGTGTTTCCCTTAACCCAGCAACTATGCAAAAATAGTTTAGCATGCTTTTTAAAATGTTGTGTTTTACTTCCCATTTCTTTGGAAACAAATATGGATTACCTGTGTGGGAAATATAACTGGAGTTGTATTTTCAGAGTATTGGGCAACACATGCCAATCTTGGTAGCTTTAAGATGTGTGGGCTTCAGCTCCCAGAATTCTCCAGCCATCATGAAGCCCACACATCTTAGGGTTGAGAAATATAAAATATTGGGAGTTGAGTACACACCTTCTCTGCTCTGATCACCACCCTATTCGCACTTCAACCATTTCTTTTTCAGCCTTTGCCTTTTCCATTAGCATGTTGTGTCCTGAAATCCTTTTATACTGTCCCTCACCATCCTGTCTATTTTAACACCACTTTCTCTCTCTAGACTGCAAGCAAAACAGAGAAAGCAAATACAACTCCCATCATTTTCATTAGGGAAAAAGAGGGGTATATTTGTAACTATTTGTCAGTTTCCCTGTATTTGTCATTTGTCATTTCTTCTTTCAAAGCAAGAGAGGTTTTGCTTAATATCTATGCAGTTTCAGTTCTCTCACTCTATATATACTGCAACTGCCTAATTGTACAATCGTTGGGCCTATTTCTCCCCTGCTATCTTCCTTGTTTCTTTACTTTGTGTTATTTTAACTTGGAAAATGCTCAGCGGTTTTGGAAGAAGAGACAGATAAATTAGCCTTGAAAAGCAGAACTCTCCTGTTGGAGTGCCATGACTGAGTGCAGTTTCCCCCCATTAGTTGGTGACATACTAAAATAAGACACTAGCAAAGCCAGAGAGAAAAACAAACTATTTTGCCTATAGTAAGTGATACAATTACAAATCAGAACACATGATTTGTAAACAGATGGAACAAAATCATTGGCAATAGAGACAATTCTGTGATAATTACCAGGCAACATTCATAAGAAAAGGCTGTGAGAAAGTTTTTCTGGAAAGGCTATGAAATAACAAATGGATTAATCATTAGAGAAGCAGACTGGGAGCAAATATGACTGGTTGGCTAGCTCATACACAAAACAGCATCACTCCACAATGCAATATTTACTTTTTTTGCCATTAACAGTATAAATGATGTTGTTATTTAAATACACTGAATATATTTTTCCAATAAAATCAGTGTCACTTCTTTGTTTTCTTGTCCATCATCTGTAGTACATTAGACTGAACATTTCTGGAAGCTTCATGGCAAAACAAAGATTTGAACTAAGTCTTCTTTGTAACTCTGTCATGTCCCATTTTCCTTGAGTTGCAAGAAACTAACCTAATTAGGTTAGTTTCTCTAACCTAACTAACATAATTCTCAGCTAATGACTGAGAACCTCCATGACATCTAACCTAATTAAATTCCTTTAAAAACATTTATGTGCCACACCTTATGTTTAATTGACACAGATTCCAGGAATATTAACTTTGCTCATATAACTCAGTAGTTCTATTACTTTTTCCAATGGATCTGAAGATTAAACAGTTCTGGTCTCTCAAGAAGACCCTTCATGTTACAATTTACAATGCATATTCCATTTTAAAACATTTTAAAAGATAATATATAACTTTAAACATGTATCATGAATATGTTCAGAGGCTAGATTAAGTATTAAGAGGATGGATTAAGTGGAAAAGTTCTTACAAAGCCATGGATCTAGTGATAAACATTTATAATTTATTACTGGAAGCCATCTCCCAAAGTATATTTTATGAGACCAGCATCTTCTTCCTGGAGGTGCACAAGAATTTGTTTTTCATGCTGTCCTTGTTTATAATTTTCTTCAGCAGCTGGAAAGAGCCGGAAAAAATACACATGACGATTATGTGTCCGTGAGGAAGGAACAATGGGGGGCCAGAAAAAAGTGGGAAGAGGAAACAGCTGGCACTCAGAGAGGGTGAAGAAGCAAGTGTGGATGAAATACCAAAATAAAAAAAATTAGGTGGGGAAGATTGAAATAAACCCTCAGATTGGACCTTCATGTTGAGATTTCAGACTGCAGTACACTTTTGATCAAGTGAGTAAATTTGGAAAGGAAGTGAAGATGGCATGTGGAAAATCACTGTTTGGCTGCCTGAGGAATTCTGGGAATTGAAGTGCACTCGTCTTAAAGATGCTAAGGTTGAAAAACATTGAAGTAGATTCTTGGAGGCTAGTTAACTAAAATGATAGCGGTCAGAGAGGTCATGGCAACTCTCTTCTTTAATGTCATGGATATATCTCAGGTTTCCTGCTCTGCATAAGAAACCAAAAATCCATCGGTAAGTTCAAGCAAAAATTCTTATTCAAAACTCTTTATAGAGAAGAGAGAAACTCTTGAGAAACAAATCAGCTTGTTCTATTTAAAAATAAATAGATCAATGTGGAAATGATTTACTCTTTGTAGAAAACTTCAAGGGATTTAAGAATTTTGGGAAAGGAACTTTCATACAGTATGTCAATATCAAATTTATTTAGCCCAGCCTCCTTTACACTGACCAGCAATTGCTCTCTAGTTCAGGGCTTTTCAACCTTTTCACCCACTGTACCACTTTTAGGATATGGCAACATCCGAGTACCACCAGTCGCCTAGCAAGGTGTCAAAAACTTGATGACCCCTCCCCCCCAAAAAGGAAAAAAGTGATGAAGTACAAGTAGTCCACAACTTACAACAGTTCGCTTAGTGACTGTTTGAAGTTACAATGGCACTGAAAAAAGTCCCCCCCCAAGCCACAGCCAAGCAAGACATCTGCCCACCCGTCCGGCGGAGCTCTTCCTCCTGTTTGAGGTTTTCATTGTTGTGAGCATTTATGTTGAGGATTGGCAGCGGGGGTGAGGTGGGGTGGGGTGTGTGTGTGGTTTGTATTTCCCCTCCTCTCTGCTGGGTGGTTGCAGCAGGTTTTGGTCACTTCACATGATCCTGGGACACTGTGACCGTCATAAATATGAATCAGTTGCCAAGCATCTGAATGTAACTCACAAGACCCTGGAGATGCTGCAACATTCCAGCTGAACGGCGCTTCTTCTGGGCTCAGCAGAAGCGCCGGGATCAGCGCCCAACTCCAGCTGGAGCCTGGCGCTGATCCTGGCGCTTTGCTGAGCCCTGACAGCCCTGCAGCTCCAGCCGTTTCTCGCTCAGGCTTGTACGGTGCTGCCACCAGTTCAGCTCATTCCCCTCCCCCGCTACCACTTTTCTAGGATGGTCGCGTACCACCTGCCAGGTGCCAATGTACTACAGGTGGTACCCGTACCACTGGTTGAAAAGCCCTGCTCTAGTTTTCCAGAAAAGTTATCTTTTTCAGCTCACCCTCTGGAAATGTCAGACCTGGATCTTGATTCTTCCAGTCATGCCCTCCTACACTTTTTTGTGCTCCTTTTCCCTTGCATATTATTATCTTATTCTTTTAGAGCCACAGAAGAAAAGGAGATCATGACCAATCATATTCTTCCTCACAAATTTATAACACTTTCAGGGAAGAGAAACCTACTACTGTCTTCTAATGCTAATCAGTTCCCTCTTAGCAGAGGAAGTTTATGGGGTGATCTGGGACCAATTGTTCTCTCTTAGTCCAACCTCTCTTACAGGACAGTTGTTGTGAGGAAAATAGGAACAATTGTTGCCTCCAGCTCCCAAAGGAAAGGGGATATCAATCTATCAAATAAACAAATGGACATGGTGTGAACTTTAATGAATGCCTAATTTAGAAGTCCTATTGAAAATGACAACTCTATGATTGCCAAAAGAGAAGTTATGATTTACTCAAGGAAAAAAAAGAGGAGCGGATCTTCAAAGAACTACCAATATGTCTTACTCCATAGAAAGAGGGGAAAAAAACCATTTTCTTAAGGCACCCCTCATTTGGAAGCATTTAGTCCAAGACATAAAACCACAAGGAAGGTCAGAATGTGTCCATTAACTTGTGTCACAAACCAATCAAGTATAACAGTAGTCTGATCGCAGACTTTCTTGTTATGGACAAATGCATAACAGTTGTTTGTAACTATTCCACAATAAATATACATATGCACATTCAATGGCGTAAGTGGACATGCCAAGAAGAAGTCTACCATTCAGAGACACTGATGTTGAGGAATTTAGTCAGTGGTGGGATTCAGCTGGTTCTCACCACTTCGGCAGAACCAGTAGCTATTTTTTTTGTTGCCCAGGCCCAGAATGGACTTGCAGAAGCGGCATCCACACAGAGAACTGGTTGTTCACATATTTGAATCCCACCACTGAATTTATTATATGTTACCTCTGAGATATGGCTTTACATTTTTTTCTACTGTATTTTCTTCAGGAGCCTGAAGATAATCATTGAATTTGCTTCACCAATGAACATTCTAAAAGCAATATATTAAAATATGTACAATCAGGTGGCTGCAACAAAATAAAGTATTTCAGTTTTTTAAAGGTGTTCCTTCTCTTCAGGATATCACAAGATACCATGTATTTTTAATCCTAACAGACTACTTTGAGGAATAAACTAGATGAGATAGTTACTATGAAATTTGGAATTACATAGACTTCCTTAAATTATAGAACTGTCACATTCCAACAGGCTAAACTGTGTCTGGTGGTAGAAGAGTTATGCTCTGATCTTTAAATGGTTGCTCACTTCTTTGGCAAATGGCCAGCATGCAATAAGAGAGCCTAATAAGCCTAATAAAAAGAGCCCAATAGAAACTTGAAAGTTCAATGGATTAAAATTATGTCTCCAGATTTGTTTATAATTCAGTTCCCTTTGCCCACCAGTGACTAGTTCACGTCTTTAAAATCTTCAAAACACTTTTTAAATACTCTTAGAATTTGGCTTTAATAGCCTTCCAGGGATTCCTTTAGTAGTATTAGTATACACTCACAACAAAATGTACTATATTTTCAATTCAGGGCCTTCCCTTGTGTTCATTCTTCTGAATCTGAGCCTTAAGTACCTTCCCTGATGGTTCCACTGGCTTGGCTATGCAAAGCCAATAGTGTGAGAAAGATCATAACTATTTAGTTTCCCCTTGAAGTTTAATTCCATAAACAAACACGCCAAATATATACATATACAGATGACCGTGCACCACATGTTTGAATATCATTTGAAGTAATGCAAAAAGAAAGAAAAATGGTGCCAGATCAGTATATCTGAAATTCCAGTTTGCAGAGATTTGGGGTGTTGTTCAGACTGAGAAATGTCTGATACAGACATAAATTTAACCTTTTCCTCAGAAATCTGTTCTCCCTGTAGCACTGCACTTTATTCCTAGTTTATGTGCTGCAGAGAGATACCACATTCGGCAACAGACAGGAAGTTACGTGTCCTTGTCATATCCCCATTTGAAAAGCACCTGCATGTTTTGTCCTCCTTAATATTGTGGTGGCTATTTCCAGAACCTGGAACTTTTGTCTGTATTGATGTTGGTTCCGTATGTGTGTCCCTTGAACTTTAAAAATGTGTGTTTGAAGGGACAAAGGAGCGGAAACGGATGAGGAAACTAAAGGAATGCGTCAAGGAAGGGCCAACTGCTCAGAGCAACTTCTCATAAGTGGGGGATTCTTCACATAAGATATTCCAGAAATGCAATGAACAAAATGTTAAATTCAACAAAGTGTTAATTTCAGCAGAGTTTTCATAAAACTATCTCCTTTCTTTCTTTAAATGAGATAGGTGGGCCTGTGTATGTTCCAAGAGTTGAATCAAAAACATCCGCATATTCCTCGCACACTGACGCGAGGTCTGCAGTTTGTGTCCCATTTATGCCAGTAATCTGAATACCTAAGGCATCAAACTAATCGAGTCCAATAAGACTCGTTCTCTGGCTCCCTACTACTATTACATCCAGGTGCCCCCAAAACCCTTTAAACTTAACCAACAAGGTGGCTTCTCCCTTAACGTGAGCATTTTGAAAATCTGTTAGGATTATATCTGAGGGTCTTAGTTTGGCCCAATTGTTACTGCACCTACACACGAAGTTAAAAGTGTCTTGAGAAATGATTGAGACTGCAGAGCCAGAGTCCAATTCCATCTTACATGGAACTCCTTGTAGCTCTACCAAGAGCTTAAGTTTGGGTTTGAGGGGGCGTCGAGCCCCGGTGTGGCATACACTTCTATGGCTTCTGAAAAATCCCACACTAACTGGACCCTGGGCCCTAGTACCTCTCCTAGTCTGTTCTTCTGACTGGTGTTTGGGTGGCTGGTCTCTCTGGTGGGCTCTGCAAACCACCGTGATATGGCTGGTCCTTCCTCAAGCTCTACATGTGGCGGAACGAAATCTGCAATTGACGGGCTGTACAGTTTGAACGGCGCCCCCGGCAGCTTCATCAGCCATCACCTCATCTTGTGCTTCAGAAAACGTTAAATTTGGCCTAGCAAATAGTCTCTGCTGAAGCGTTCTGTTTGAAGGCCGCAGATGAGCTGGTCTCATAGTAGCTCTTCTAAATTTGAAAATTTGCATAGGTGTGCAAATTAGGCCCGCTATGAACTCCAACGCTGACTCCAACGCTGACTCCCCAGGAAGCTGCACTCGTTGGTCGAATTTGAACCACCAAGCCATTTCAGACAACTTGGGATGGAAGTGCCCGGTTAGCTTCTTTTTGAGATCTGCGTAGGAGACCGCTTCGATTGGTGTCGGCGCGAAAAGGTGCTCTGCTAAATCAAAGGTAGCTGGGCCGCACATGCAGAGTAGCGTTGTGGCCTTCAGTCCTTCCGTGATCTGATTGGCTCTGAGGTAGTTTTCTACTTGTGATAGATATGATGGCCATTCCTCCAGGTGTTTCACATCGAATTCTCTCAGTTTGCCAACCTTCGGCATTCTTTCTTGCTGGTTCCTGTGTTCTTCCGGATCCTGCTTCAGGCTCAGGGAATGAGTCCAATGAGCACGAGATCGCTATCGTAGTTGCTAGCCGACCTTGAGAGGGGGGGGGAAAATGCCTCTTCCCTCCAGTGTGTGCTGCCTTTCCCTCAAAGACTTCAGCTCTTTATTCAGTGAAGCAGGATCCCACCCTTGTCGCCACTGTTAAATAGCGGGTTCTTTGGTGCAGGAATGAAGACGCGGAACAGAGTACAGGATAACTCATTGTTTATTTTGTGCTGGAACTGTACTGGAGAAATGTCTGTGACTAGCCGCAATATATAGTCTAGCCCCAAGACGGTAGCCAATAGGTTTGAATCAACCATTGCCGCCTGGAAATAGCCAATTGCAGCACAGGAGGCTTGTAGTCTGGGTTGCTGGAGAGCCGTTAGCTGCTCCAGCAACCCACGTGGTGTTTCACAAAAGCCTAGTACATAACAGTTCCCATCAATGAAGAGCCCAGAGCTGCTTCAAAATTTCTAAACTTTGTGATTATTCTTAAGCAATAGCCAACAAGAAGTGAATTGATTTGACTTCCTAAAGATTTTAACATGGGATCAAAGAAAGACAATACCACTCCTGTAACATGAAAGGCCTTTTTGAGTTTCTTCCCTAGAATTCCACTTTGTGCTAGAAAGAAAAGAATTTAAGTGACCTGGAAAACAAGTCACCTTGGTGGCTAGACTGGCCTTCCTAACACCACTACAAGCTGTGAAGTAACATATTGTGGGTAGCTATGCACAGTGCTTCAGATAGATGGTGATGATAAGAACAGAAATGCTAAGCCACTTCCTGAACACACAAGCTGACCTTATTATCAGGCTAGTAGGGCAGCTGCTAGCTGACTGGCAGTTATATCAAACAAAGGGAGCAAATGGTTTGTTCTTTGTAATTATTTATCTTTAAGATGAGTCCTTTGTAAGGTTTCTTATTTGGCTTGGGGACATAGTGCAGTTTGATTTCTGGTGGCAGTGGGGGATACTTTTTGCAATTCTGCCTCAAAAGCCACATAATTTGAATCATCTGTTTATCTTTAAATATCGTCTTTTAGACTTTAGAGCCTAGTTCCTACCTGGCATTTAAATACCACCTCCCAAATCTGCTGGAATCAGTAGGCAAATATTTACTTTAGATATAGCATTCAGGGTTTTTTAAAAAAATTAGGTTTGTGCCATCAGGTCAACATCAACTCTTAAAGTCTATATAGATTTTCTTCAGGATAATCTGTATACTGTCATGCCTCTGTGTTACATAACATTTGAAATTTGGCACAATTTGAGATCAAGAAGGATGTTCCCAAGCTTTGTAAACCACAAAAATTACATGTTACATGTTGCAAGGATTGTACTAAATCTTAGGAAACTTATTGATTTTTTCTCATATTAAGGGACACATTTCTACAACCAAAGTTGGAAAGCTTTCTCCCAAGACGTCATTGTTTTATAGTTCTCCGTAAAAACTTTAGCTTGGATTTAAACTAATTAAATCATCTGTAGATCATCTGCATGAACTGAACTAGTTATCCATTTGTAAGCAATTGATATCACATTGGTTTTAACAGAACTACTGTGTAATCATGATCAAATCTTTACCTCTACAATGATTTAATTTTCCTTATTGCTTTATTTGGTTCTCACAGTATTTGGACATATGGTGGTATCACAGGTAGTCCTCAACTTACAACCACAGTAGAGACTGGAATTTCCATTGCTAAGCAAGGCAATTGTTAAGTGAGCTATGCATGATTTTATGACCATTTTGTCATGGTTGGGAAAATGCAGTCGTTAAACAAATCTGGCTTTATCCATTGACTTTCTTTTATTTTTATTTTATTTATTTTATTTTTATTACATTTATATCCCGCCCTTCTCCGAAGACTCAGGGCGGCTTACAAGCTTAGCAGTAGCCTTCATTCTCTGTATATGCCTGCTTGTTAGGGCTTAAGTTTGTCAGAAGCAGTTGGGAAGATTGCAAATGGCAGTCACATGACCGCTGTAAATCCATGCTGGTTGATCACGTATCTAAGGAGAAGTTGCAACAGTCATAAGTGATGATCAGTTGTAAGTTACTTTTTTCAGTACCATTGTAATTTTGAATGGTCACTAAATGAATGGTTGTAAGTCAAGATCTACTTGTATCTTTTTTCAGTGTCTCTCCATGATATTTCCTTTAACAAACTCTCATCTATATATGAGACTTAAGTTGTCCTTCCCTCTGCTAATTTTACAAGTATAACCCCCCCCCCCCGCCATACACAGACAGACATTATTCCAACATTTGTTCCAAGCGTTCCTGGCTGAGGAATTCTGGGAGTTGAAGTCCACAAGTCATAGAAGGGCCAAGTTTGAAAACCCCTGGTATAAAGTCTGTTAGGTTTTGTCACATTACCTGGACAAAAAGGAAGGTGTTAAAGAGACATGGAACAGAAGCTGACTCAAGGACAGATGACTGCATTAACATGGCAGTGGGGAAGGCTCCTAGAAGAAAAGATCTAGAACATTGTTTCTCAGTCTTGGTAACTTTAAGATGTATGGAATTCAACTCCCAGAATTCCTTGCTGGGGAATTCTGGGTGTTGAAGGCCACACATCTTAAAGTTCTCAAGACTGAAAAACACTGATCTAGAAGAACACTATGAACCAGGAATGAATTGTTGATGTTCCTTAATGAGAAATGAATATGTCTTGATAATGCTAATATTAGACTGTGTTTCTGATACTGAGATCTGAATGGTATGTTCAGAATAAAGAAATTATCATAAACCTTCCCTGAAACTATTTCACTATTCTTTCCTGATGTATTAAACAAAACCTGACAGGAAAAGAGAGATCTGCATTTAGTCCACTGCTGAAGCAGAAACAGAAAATTCTTGGAGATTTATTTTATTTTTATTTTTTTTATTTTAATCCCATTTATATCCTGCCCTTCTCCGAAGACTCAGGGCGGCTTACAAGCTTAGCAGTAACCTTCATTCTATGTATATGCCTGCTTATTAGGGCTTTTGGGGGCCCCCAAGCGGCATTATTACAAAGCTTATTGCCCCCAACAATCTGGGTCCTCATTTTACCTACCTCGGAAGGATGGAAGGCTGAGTCAACCTTGAGCCTGGTGGGATGCGAACCTGCACTAATTGCAGGCAGCTGGTGTTACTTAAGGAGGCATTAGCCCACTGCTCCACCAAGGCTCCTTGATAAAATAGTTTAATGCAGACATGTCAAACACAAGGCCCAGGGGCCGGATCCGGCCTGCGAAGTGGTTTCATGTGGCCCGCGAAGCCATCCTGGAAACAGTGAGGGAATGGCCCCCACTACCTTGGCCCTGGCCCAGAGACCCTCCTTCTGCCAGAGACCCTCAGATCTGTCCTTCTGCCCAGGCCCCCATAGGCACCCTTGATGCGAACGATGTAGAGCTGGCCATGCCCACCCAGTAGGCCATATGCACTCTAGCCACGCCCACCCAGTAGGCCACGCCCACCCAGACCATACCCACCCAGCCCCTTGAGGGCAACCACAATGCTGATGCGGCCCTCAATGAAATTGAGTTTGACACCCCTGGTTTAATGTATAAAGTAGGTATTTTAAATCTCTTAGAATGTAAGATTCAAGAGTTTCATCTATACTATTTCTCCAGTTTATGAAATC
Source organism: Vipera ursinii (assembly GCF_947247035.1). Classification (NCBI taxonomy): domain Eukaryota; kingdom Metazoa; phylum Chordata; class Lepidosauria; order Squamata; family Viperidae; genus Vipera; species Vipera ursinii. The sequence continues at coordinate 28,263,400 of NC_139517.1, forward strand.
TCCATACAATAAATTTACAAAGAGAGAGAAAAAATAAGGAAGCTATAAGCTGAAAAACGCATGCCTCCACCGAAATATAAACAGAGAATTTCCTTTTTTAATAGGTCTGTTCTGTCTATATCCCTACACATTTTAAAAAATAAAAATAAATAGGCTTAGGTAAATAAGCATAAATATTACAAAAAGTGGGTAACTTCCAGTTAATTCTCATCTAAAGGAAACCAAACCTGGGTTAAACACTTCCTGTAGAACTTTTTACCCCTTGGAAGTAATGGAGGACAAATAACATACATGGGCCAGGAATACCCATTGTGTTAAATACTTGTTTGAATGTGTAGAATAAATCATAGGATCTGAGTTCAAAGAACATGCCAACCTATAAATAATGGTCAACATAACATAGGAGCTGGGTTCAGTGAAAAAAACTAGGCTTGGCAGAAATCACATTAGAAATCATATTAGAGCTTAATGCAATGTGTGAATTACGTTAAGCACTAAGGACAACAGCTGTTGAAGCAAGTTCAATCTTTTGAATTTAACAGTGTTGGAATCATGAAATCATTGGCTTGATTTAATACGTGCAGATTTCACCTGGGTGATGTTACCACTTTTCATAGTTATACGTGCAGGTTTGCATTTAATCTGATAAGAGATGTCTTTCCCAATCCATAAAGATAAATATGGAAGACATGAGCTGAAAACAGTGAGATTAGGGTGGGGAGCGTGATTGTATTTTATAAGCATTTGTTAAAGAAGTGCCCCAGTAAATAATGGACCAGTGTTTATGTCACCCTAGTGTTTGATTTATAATTATCTCATGCTGGTGCTTTGGAATTTGAAAATTGTCAGCCTAGGCAACTTTAACCTGGCTACCTGGATATTTAAGATATCTCACACTGATTTGAATGTATTGGATTGTTTGCATGTTAGGAAATGCAGTCTTAGCTAATAGTTAAGCCCTTGGATAGTAGAACAAGACAGTCTCTTCCAAGTCCTACAGCCAAAGGTCAATCTGTTTACCAAGTTCATTTAGGGAAATAAACATACCTGGATTATGCCAGGAAATATTTAACTTTTTGCCCTTGGCCTATTTGTGACTGGAGAGGAAGGATATCCAGTCCCATTTTCCCCCCCACTTCAGTCCCCCTTTGCTTCGCCTGGAAAGCCCCATGGTTATAGGACTCGCCTTTGAAGGAATTGTTCTCAGTTCCGAGAAAGGCCGCTGGAAAATTCTGTTTGTATAACCTCTATATTATTTTATTTATTTAAAATATTTATAACTAACCCTATGTTGATGGATCTTACAATGGAAAATGGTCTGTCAACATATAACAAAAGTACCACATGGGGCCAAATTAAAACTAAAATATGCCCTCAAACAAGCGATTCCATACTCAAGATTATGAAAAAGCCTTAAGTTTTAGGAACATGCAAGGTATTTTGTAAATGACCCTCTACAAGTAATCTCTTAACTTTATTCATATTTTGCTTGATTTTCCTTTCTCTCCCAAACCAGAGAAAGAAAGAAAAAAGGACAGTTTGGTGTAATGGTTAAAGTTGTGAACTAGTGAACTGAAACCATGGGTTCTAGGGATGAAAGCCACCTGATTTTGTGCCAATCATTGACTCCACTCAATCCATCTTGGTGTTGGTGTTGTGTGGAACACAGGTGAGTTATAAATGTAATATTTTTTAAATGCCACTTGATACATTTTTTTAAACAAAGAATTCTATTTGTCATCTAAGTAAGCAGAGGTGTGAGGAAGGAAAGAAGTTGGTAGCAGACTTTTAACTGACTTTGGTGGCTAGCCTTGAAAAATTAGTATGCGAGAGGAGACAAGTAGAAAAATCTCAGGAATGTAGATAGATAGGGAATAAAAAAAAACAATCCTTGAAGAAGACCATGGCAGAACATGGCAGTATGGTGGACAAGAAAACAATATGACTTGTCTGCATAATTACCAGGAGTCAGAACTGAACATTCAGATAGTTTATCCTCAACAAGTATCATTTTGAGATTGCTATGAGAGATATCAGGAAGAACCTTAATTAACTTTAATTAAGTTCTTCAAAATTGTTACCTACTGTACCTATAAATGGCTGCCCTCTAGTGGCCACACACTTATTAAATTACACTCTGGATTTGCACAAAGCACTATGCAGCTATCTTCACACAATCCTCCAAAAACTTGGCCAGGTATTTTGCAGGTTGTTTGAATGAGGCCACTAGGATTATAAATGATCTGCTAAGAATGTTGTGAACACCGCAATTGTGTCTTTAATATAAATCTTTCTGATTCTTATTGAGGATGTTCAAATACTGTTAAACTGCAACTCTCAGTGGCCCTGAGGAATGATGGGAACAGGCAAGCCCAACACTCTTTGAGACCAGAGATCTATGACAAACTGTGCCTTGGTCTTGCAGATCTTCTACTGCAGGGGTGTCAAACTCAATTTCATTGAGGGCCGCATCAGCATTGCGGTTGCCCTCAGGGGGCTGGGTGGGTGTGGCCAGGGTGGGCGTGGCCTACTGGGTGGCCGTGGCTAGAGTGCGTATGGCCTACTGGGTGGCCGTGGCCAGCTCTACATCGTTCTCATCAAGGGTGCCTATGGGGGCCTGGGCAGGAGTGGGACAGATCTGAGGGTCTCTGGCAGAAGGAGAGTCTCTGGGCCAGGGCCAAGGCAGTGGGGGCCGTTCCCGCACTGTTTCCAGGATGGCTTCGCGGGCCATATGAAACCACTTCGCGGGCCAGATCCGGCCCCCGGGCCTTGTGTTTGACATGTCTGTTCTACTGGCACACTCATCACTGACTTCATTCACCTTACTAGAGGCCGTCCTTCTTTATTTCTACCTTTCCTAGAATTAAAGCCTTCTCCAGAGAGCTGGGTCTTCACATAATATATCCAAAGTGGGATAATTTGAACCTGGTTATTTGTGCCTTAAGGAAGAACTCTGGGATGCTTTATTTAATCAATCTATAGATTAATATTATTCATTTTGTTTTGTTCACGCCATATATTAAACTAGGTTAAAGATTTGGTGACTGAGTTTGTTCAAGATACTAAGCTTTGTTGGCATTAAATCTGAATAGATTATTACTATTATTGTTGGCACAAGATGTTGTCGTTTGTGATAGTTTATGAATCCAGAAAAGGGATTAATTTGGTAACCAGCATAAGTGTATTACTGTTAGCTGGGGAATTCTGGTAATTAAAGGTCACATATTTTAAAGCTGCTGTATTTGAGAAACATTGTTCTAGAGCAGAGCTTTTCAACCTGGAACCTGGCAGGTGCTACGCGACCCTGCCCAGCCCAGCCAAATGTAGCAGGGGGAGGAAATGAGCTAAAGCGGCACAGCAAAGGACTTGCCCTGAGAGAGTCCTCAGGAGCCGCAGGGCTGCTGGGGCGAGACAAAGGCCCCAGGATCGGCACTTCCGGCTCACCTGGAAAAGAAAGGAGGAGGAGGGGGTGGAGACAGGAGAGGCTATAAAAGGAGGCAGTTTTGGCAGGAGAGAGAGAGAGAAAAGACACAGCCTTGGAAGGAGGCGGAATCAGCTGGAGCTGTACCAAAGGGAAAAGAAGGAGGGAAGAGAGGAGAGGAGATAAAGCAGGCTGGCCGGGATCTGATCTACAACTTCATGGCAGCCATCAGTGCTGGGCACACACACAGGTGGCAGCGAAAAACAGGCAAGAAACGCAGTGGGGGAGGGGTCGCCCTCTGCGAGGAATGAGGGCGTCCCCTGAAGAAGATCAGCAAATGGCCCTCGCCCACTTCACACACCCAGCTCTGTGGGCTCTGTGGGAGAGGACGCCACAAGCAGAGTGAGTCCATGTTACTTGTGCTATGCTGCTCAGCCCCCCTGCCCAGCCAGCTTCGGCAGGCAGCAGCATGCTCTCCTCACCACGCAGAGAGGCTGGGCTGGACAAGGCAAAGCTGGTGAGAAGCCGAACCTGCCTGGGTGTGGACCACAGGAGGCGACAAGCGCTCGGGGCTTGGCTTCCTGGGTGAAATGGCTCAGAATATGGTCAGCCTGCGGGGCAAAACAGTCACCTGGGACACCAGGCCCCATGCATTCTCCACCTCCTGTGTGCATGCCCAGGGAGATTCAGCTTCTCCCCAGCTTCGCTTCACCCAGCCCAGCTTCTCTGCATGGTGAGAGAGCACGCCGCTGCCTGCCGAAGCTGGGCATGCTGCGAGGGGGGGGGCTGGGTGGCATGGTACAAGTAATGTGGACTCTCACGCCGCACGGCATCCACTCTCCCGGAACTCACACACCCAGGTGTATGAAGTGGGCGAGGGCTGGTCTCCTTCAGGCGATACTACCTTTCTTCATTCCTCACAAAGGGTGCTCCTTCCCCCACTGCATTTCTTGCCTGTTTTTCTCCCTCACTCATCACAAATATCTTCCTGCCACTCTGCTTTTAAGCTGTGTGGCTCTTGTCCATGAATTTACAGTGCCCTTTCAAGCCATGGCAATTGGCAGCACAGTCATCAGCCATGCTGGCAGCCTCTCCCCCTCCCCTTGTCCCTTCCTGGGCATGGAGGGAGGAAGAAAGGAAGGAAGGAAGAAGATGGGAATGAGAAAGGGAGAAGGGAAGGAGGGACGAAATAGGAAGAAAGGAAGGAAGGAGGGAGGGAGGGAGATTTGAACGAGAGGGAGGGAGGCTCTGAGGGAAGTCCCGCCTTAGCACCTGGCCACCAGCAACCCTGCTGCCCTTTCGCTATCCTCTTGCCCCCTCCTCCTGGCCTATCCTGAGGGTATCCCATCCTATCACTAAGGATGGTTTGGTTACAAAGCCAGGTCTCCTCACATGGAGGGGGATTGGGCCTCCCTCTGACCCAAGCAATTTGCCCTCCTGCACCCACCATGAGCAACCTGGCCAAGGAGAGTGGGCACATCAGCAGCAGCAGCCTTGACGAGATAATCACAACCAGGCGTCCCCTCGGGGAAGTGGGGCTGGATTGGATTGGGCTGCAGGGTTCTGGTACCCTGGGAGTTTGAGGGCCGGGCTGGGTGCTTGCCCTCCACTGCCCAGGGCTTTGGGCAGCCCATGCCCCTGACCCATCCATGGCCCAAGAGGGACTGCAAGGCTTCTCCAGTGGACCATGCTCTGGCACCCACCCCAGTCCATCCCCCTCCACCAGACACCCGGATCCCCCCCCAGCTCTGCCCACACTTCCCACAGGTGCCCCGCAAACCTGAGCGACATTGAGCTGGCCACACACACACACAGCCATTGACTTTGCTTGTCAAAAGGTTGCAAAAGGGGATCACATGACCCTGGGACTCTGTGACCGTCATAAATATGAATCAGTTGCCAAGCACCCGAATATAAATCACATGACCCTGGGGATGCTTGCAACAGTCATTTGTGTGAAAAATGGTCATAAGGCAGTTTTTTCAATGCCATTGTAACTTTGAACAGTCACTAAGAGGACTGTTGTAAGTCAAGGATTACCTGTACTTTATCACTTTTTTCCCTTTTTTTTTTGGTCATCAGGTTTTTGACACTTGGTTAGGTGACTGGTGGTACTCGAATATTGCCATATCCTAAAAGTGGTGCAATCTGTGAAAAGGTTGAAAAGCCCTGTTCTAGAGGAGTGGCTGTTTCCTGTTCATTTTCTTTTATGTTTCCGTCATTCTCTAAGGACAATAGGAGGCATGTCCAATGCTGTGGTGAATATATTAGGGACAGCACCAAAATAGAAATTATTTACTGTGGTGCTGGTGCATCCATAGAGGTAGTGTAGCTGGGCTCTCCAAAAACTGCTGTACTTTCCTACAACTCCTTGGGAAAGCTAACATAGCCACTTTTATTTCAGAGAAACATTCAGTGCCCCCAGTTTATCAATGCAGCATCCACCTTTCTGCAGTAACCTGACAAGAGAAGTATATGTTAAAGTCTAGTTCAACGTCAGAAAAATATTAGTTGAAAAGAATAAAAGAATGAAAAGAGAAAGGACACTATCAGCTTAAGGAATGGGTATTCTCATAGTCCTGTGAGAAGTTCACATAAAACAGATCTCAATCCGTTCAATAAAACAGATTCAATACCTCAGCTAACTTCACTGGTCATGCTTGTCCAACTTCACCAGATCCAACCACCAGATCTTGCCAAGGGAGAAACTTCCTTTTGTGACTCACTTGCACAGCAAGCTTGTCTACGTGGGAAAATGGACCACTAGCCATTTGTTGAAGACATGAATGCACAGTCATGTCCTGAGCCTACTCCCAGCCCATTGAATATGGTATCCTCCATTATCTTTTTCTTGCTCTACTTCAAGAGTTGAGTCTTTCATTTTCCGCCAATGGAAACCATGTGGATTGATCAGTCTGCAGCAAATCCTTTGAAGGGGAATTTGGGACAAGAGAAGACCCTGTTATTATTAGTCATGTGAGGCCACTGCAAGCATACTATTCTGATCTCTCGCCACCAATTTTAAAGGCCATTTGTTTTTGGGTGGCAGGGTAGTCAGATGCCCCCCCCCCGTTTTTTTTGGCCAATGATTCAGAATTTTCCAATTGTATGGAATGATCAATTTATGGGATTGGGAGAACTAAACATACCCATTTCCTCCCCATGGCAAGAAAGTGGTGGGGAGAGAAAGAGGGAATAGGTTTTTTTTATCCAGTTTTCCATGGGAAACAGGAGAAGGGGGGGGGGAAGGAAGAGAGAGACACACCCAAAAGCATCTACTTTGGAGCCAGCCCTCCAATCTCAATAATTAACCATTACCTAGAACTGGAGATCAGACAGCAGAAGAACCCACAGATACTGGTATCAACAAAGGCATCGGCCTCACCCCACTTTCCTCCCTTTCCCATTTCTGCTTTGTTGCCAAGATAAGAGTTCTTTACAGTGGCATAATGTTCAGCTGCATCCTGCACTGGGTGGTAGGTACCTTTTAAAAAGCCCATCTTTAACATTTGCCGCTTGAGGAAAACCCTTCTTTCTTCCTAATAACCATAGAGCTGGCTACTTGCTAATACAAAATGGAGGAATTTTGCTAAGCAATCATCAAACAAGCAGAGCCAATGATTATTTAGAGACTAAAGCACCACAATTATTTTCATCAGTCAGTCTGAAGCCAAAATCCAATACAGATTTAAAGTAAACCCTATTTAATTCAATTGTGTTTACTTAGACAATGATAGTGCAATTTCTAGAAAAGGCCTCCAGGTGGCAACATATTACCAGAGAAAAAAATAACCACCCCATGATTTTGGCAATATTGTAATTTATTTGCAACAGGAATACAATGGTCATTTACTTCTTTCTTTCCAAGATATTCAACTTCAGATCTGCTTCCAGGGTCATGTTTAAAGATTGGAAGAGTTAAAAATTTCCCTCCGGATATAGATATATATCTTCACAGCTCTAAAAAAGGTAAAGGTTCCCCCACACAAGTGTGCAAGTCGTTTCCAACTCTAGAGGCCAGTGCTCATCTCCGTTTCAAAGCCAAAGAGACAGCACTTGTCCGAGGATGTCTCTGTGGTCCAGGGTCATGTTTAAAGATTGGAAGTTAAAAATTTCCCTCCGCATATAGAGTATGATCTTCACAGCTCTACTTACCAGCTATTTTGGCATAATTGGACTAAATAGGGCAATGATTTAAATAGGAATGGGAATTGGGTTTATATAAGACTGTATCCTATTATACATATAAAGTTCATTTCGTATTGACTTAGTGCTATGAGTGAATTCAACCAAGGGGAGAAGGAATTAATATGGAAAATCCCACCATTCACTGACGACTAATGTTCCTGAGTAAAGACAACAGTATCAGGCTGAAGATCAAATCTGAAAACTGTCTTGAGGCATGAATGCTTTCACAAGGCTAATTAAATTAGATTTTGGGAGCAATCTGCTTGTTAACACTGCTGTAATTTTTGGTTAAATCTGCACTTTTGGTTTACTAGTGAAGCTTTGGGTTACAGCCATAACAATAGCGCTTACTTATATACCGCTTCATGGTGCTTTACAGTATTCTCCAAGAAGTTTACAGAGTCAGCATATTGCCCCCAACAGTCTGGATCAGGGATCTTCAAACTTGGCCCTTTTATGACTTGTGGACTTCAACTCCCATAATTCCTCAGCCACAAGTCATAAAAGGGCCAAGTTTGAAGACCCCCCCAGTCTGGGTCCTCATTTTACTGACCTCGGAAGGATGGAAGACTGAGTATCTAGAATTTTTATTCTAAATTGTCACAAAATCTTTTAATACTTTGAAACTGGGATTAGAGAATTGTTTTTTTTCTTGAAAAGTGTAATAGAACGTTTTAAATAAACTATGAATGGCTTATTTTCACTCTTCCGAGTCCTTTGGCTAAGATCGATTAGGTTGTCACCCCCATGGTCATGCTGGCTAGGAATTTTGGGATTTGTAATCCTAACTCATCAGATTATGTTGGGGAAAACTATGTGTGATAGCATTTTGGTGCATGCCAATCACCTTGACCTACACTACACTATCTTCAGATCACAAGCAAACCATCCATTTTCACTTGCACGCTTATTGCCACAATCATACAATGTTTTCAAGCTCTGGTTTTCTGTCCTAAAACAAACATTTGTTCTCTTTCTGCTCCAAACTAAACCAAAAGTAAGCAAATCACATTCTAGCTTAATCCGATTTATGATTATTTGCTCTGTGCTGCATAAAAGCTCTATGGAGCTGCGATCCCCTTGATCCCTCATTTCCATCCCATTCTCAAAAACATGTAGCCATTATTGGCAGAGCTCTCATCCATCTGTTATGTGGGTGCAACACCCTAAACTCTTTTGTGTACTCTTCCACTAAACAACAGTAATTTGTTTGGTTCTGGCTTAGCATGCTCTAAGAACCCAGGAATTTATGGTTTATTCCATAAATTATTTTGAAATGTTGAAGGAAAAGTCTTCATCATGGTTCAGTCCAAGCCAGGGATAAACTACATGGCAACTGCTTTAGAAAGAAGGTTGCAGTTTACTGAAAAGGAGAGCCAGACAGAAATATGGCTCTGGGAAAAAAGAAAATGAGCACATGTAGGGAGTGGGTTTTTATACCCTCTGGAGCCTTTTGTTTGGAGTTGTTTCCTGTTCCTGTTTGAGGCTTTGTATTTCCTATCTCATGTATTTTGACCTGTGTCCCTTTGGCATCTGTGGGTTAATCCTATTATGTCCTGTCTTAGACTTTGGGTGGGGCATGTAGATTTTAGGTGTTTTTGTCTTCTTAATCTTCTAGCTTCAACTTTCATGAATGGTTTACATCTGCGTTTCTATAGAGCTGATTTCTGCTTGTGGGAGAGAGACTCAGGGCTAGTAAGAGGCATGCTTTTCTGCCTCTTTAAGATCCTTTGAGGAAATATATTTTTCTGCCCTTTTAACATTTCCTTCTCTGGGGGGCTGACTTCCCACAGAAATAAGTCCAACTCAGTGCTATGGGTACAACTCAGCCTCTCTTATGCTTTCTATTCTTACTCCCACCCAGGGCTTTTTTTGTAAAAGAAAAAGGTGCCGGAACTCACACATGTCATACAACCCAGGTGCCGGAACTCCGTTCTGAGCGTTCTATGAGAAAAAAGCCCTGCTCCTACCCCATGTCTATCCTTAAACCCCTTCAAATACAACTCATTCCACCCCAGCCCAAATCACAAGTGAATCCCTCTGCAAATAATCAACGTCTTTATGTTCTAGTTGCTTCAGACAGAGAAACATTTATTTTGCTAGCTGGTCTTTCAAACAAGGGGCTATATGAAAGCAACGAGAGATTTTGCCAGGCAGTTGAAAGCCAAAAAGTGGGTAGTAATAGAAAGAGTTTTTTTTTCCCCAGGGTGGTGTCATGCTCTCTGCTTTCAGTACTGGATGAAGGTCAGGAAGCTGCTGCCGATGGTCTTTTTCTCAGGTTTAGAGAGGTCACCCAACTTGGTAAATATATAAATTCTGTTGTAAAACCTCTAAACCACTTCCCCTTCCATCCTCTGTACCAGTAGGCATTACAACTGACACTGGTACAAGGGTTGGGAGAGAAAGGAGAAGAGTTTGGAAATCCTTCTCCCTTCTTCAAGTAATGGGAAGACACATCCATCAGAGTGGATTAGCTGTAAGAGTTGATAAATGAGGGGGGGAAAATAATTAGAAAGTTTTAAATCAGAGAACCCAGTTGCAAATGAAATCTTGAAACACAGAGGAAATTGCAAGATTTCTTTAGATATCAGAGCAGTATCATGTTTAGAAATCCATGGGTAAGATGGCTGTGAGGATTCCTTTATTTGAGGGGGCTTCCAGTCCAGTTTAGCTGGATGATAAAGAGGGCTGAAGAGGAATAAAAACATATCAAGTTAGCTGTTCAAAGTCTTTTCCATTATAGTCAGTCAATTGACTCCTGGTGATTGTTTGGGCTAATCCCTGCAGTTTTTGGGAGTGGTTTGCCATTGTCTGTTTCCTAAGGCTGAGAAAAAATGGATGGCTCGAGGTAATTCAACTGGCTTTGTGCATAAGGTAGGACTAGAATTCAGTCTTGTGGTTTCTAGACTGATGACTTAACCACTAGACCAAACTGGCTTTTTTCTATCAATTATAATATGTATTCTAGATAAACCTGTCTTTTTTTTTGGTGGGTGGGGAAGGGGGGTGCGTGCAAACTTCTGCTTGTTGTAGCAATGTGCTTATTTTATCTGTGGGTAATCTAAGGCTAGTTACACTTTTGCTCATCTTAATCTACAGTTCTTTGCAATGTTAAATGGTTGCGATTGTAGGCTACTATAGATCACTAGAAAAAGGCAGGTAGTAAATATAATCAATATACTGAAATGTAAATAATTATCAGTATTTTAGAACTGTCGGGTTTTTATTTAATGGTTAGAGGGTTACACCATTTGCAGACAATTACACACTGCTGTAAGGTGGTCTCACATTTGAAGATGTACAATAACTTTCCAGAGAATAGTTTACAGTACAATAACTGAAAAACTGAAAAATCAGTGAATCTAACCACAGATTTGTTGTTACCTTTGCCATGAATAAATACCTTTATTCCAGGGGGCAGAGGGAGGGTTCTTTCAAGTTCTAGATAAAAGTGCCAGAAATTTTAAGAAAGGAAGAGCAAATTTATATCTTCAGTCCCCACACTTTCCCTTTTTTATGTAAAATGTCCAAATGTTCTTCAGCTGAAGTTCAAACCAGAAACTGTACTGGAAACTCATCTTCAGGATGGCAGACAAGAAAACTCAAATTCTGTCTTTGTAATGTAATACTGAACTATTCCGGGTAACATTTGGACAATGGATGTCACATTTTGCCCACCTTTTGGTATACTTGTTAAGGCACAGCTTAGAAATTTGCAGAACATAAGCCTTAGTCCCATCTTAGGCACAAAGTCAGATAACTCTCTTTCAAACCATATCAAAATCTTGCTAGATAAACTGCAGGGACTTGTTCAGGCATTTGTCAGGACTCAAAGGCGCGTGCACACAGAAAATCATGTTACGCTATACCTCTTTGGTTTTTTAAAACATATACTGTACTATATTTTTATCTTGCTCTGTTTTTATGTTATACAGTACAAAAATATAATAAAGCCCATGCCTTCCACAACTCCCATCATTTCTGTGGAAGGGCACAAAGATGGGGAAAATAGTAGCAAATCTGGATGCTGGATGGGGAAGGTGAAGTTGGAGTTCAAACTAAAATTCCAGGTTCAGAAAAGTTGGTCTAGAGAGGCAGTCTGTAAAGAGTCAATTTAGCCAAAGGAAAGAAAAATAGATCTGTTTTTATTTGTACTCTTTCAAAGTCAGCAGGATCAGGACCACTATATTCCCCACTTCTGCCTATTTACTGCACATTGTGCTTACTAAAAAAAACCAATTTCTTTTTGTCTTTTGATCATGTTTTCCCAAATGAACCAATAAAAAGAGGCTATATAAATAAACAACATATGAAAAATAAAAACCGCACAAGGACTTTTCAGTAAAAAGCATAAAACAGATTTCAATTAAGATCAAATGCTTTCCACAGGAGGTTAGAAATTAGTTTAGCCCAGGGGTAGGCAACCTCGGCTCTTTTATGACTCATGGACTGACTCAGGAATTCTGGGAGTTGAAGTCCATGAGTCATAAAAGAGCCGAGGTTGCCTACCCCTGGTTTAGCCTAACATCTAAATCAGGGTTTCCCAACCTTGGCATCTTTAAGACACATGCACTTCAACTCCCAGAATTCCCCAGCCAGCCATAGTAGCTTTGCTATCTGGGGAATTCTGGGAGGGAGTCTTTGCACCATTGAAACAGATCTTTAGTATATCCATTCGGTCAGTCCAAATGCAATTTATTGGATGCAAGTTTCTGAATAATTAATTAGCGGAACGGCTTGCCTTCAGAAGTTGTGGGAACTCTATCGCTGGGGGGGGGGTGTTTAAGAAGATATTGGACAGCTGTTATCCAGAATAGCATATAGTTTCCAGCTGGAACAGAAGTTGGACTTAGAAGTCCTCTAAGATCCCTTCCAATTCTATTATTCTGTAATTTTGCAATTTATGGTGAAAAGAGCAGCTTGATTGCCATGAGCTTTTTCTTCTATATTATAGTTATCTGAAGGGTAAATGTGTGTGTGTGTGTGTGTGTGTGTAAGTTTCTGTGTATGTTTCTGCACTCCATGGACCAGATTCAGATAGCTTCCCTACTTCACAAGTGATTTTTATAAAAATAATAATAATAAGAGAAGATATATTTGAGCATAAATTTCTACCTCCTTCTTTGGGTAAGGCTGTGTTTGTTTCTGCCTTTAATAGTATGCTAATGCAAAGAAATGTCTTGTTCCTAGGCACTGCAGAAGTCGGTAACCACATCAGCTTCTTTGCTTGACTGTTGTGCATCATATTTGTTCACAAGTAACCTTCCTCTCCTACAAGAGACTATTTATTTGCAAAATTTTAACTAGATAGGATGAATTTCTGTGCTGCAATTTGACCAAGGTAATTATGTAAGGGATTCATAATAGAGTAAAGATGAAGAAAGTCAAATGAGATGAGTGTTGGCAGTCATCTTTAAGCAGCGTTAGTTCTTAAATGTAATAACAATTTCCCTGCCCTCCCTATCTCCCATCCCACTTTCAGCCATTATGCTATTCTACATCAAAACTGTCTTGCTATTTTCCCCAAAAATTAAATTATAAATTTAAATTCTTCTGCTAGCATAACCCACCTGCATGGATGTATAGGATTCAAAAGCTGGACCCTTCCAGAAGTTGTTGGATTCCATCGGACAACATCTTTTACTTAGACTATGCTGCCTGGGATCATGGTGGTTTGTAGCTCAGCTACACTGGGAAAGTCACACATTCTCATCCTTGCTTTCCAACCTTTCCTAAAACAGCATTTCAGGAGACAGTTACAAGATGATCATTAAGGAAAGACCAACATCATCAACTAGCAGGCACCAGGAAAAACAGCAAAAAGAAACTGCGGGATGATGGCTGGATTTGACAGTTACTTGTGGATTTATGTCTCCTACAGTTTGGCACAGAAGGGCCTCAATCACAGAGAACCAGACACCTGCAGTTCATGGGTTTGTAGCCTTGCTTTTATAGTACAGCTGCTTTGGCTGTAGCGCAGGTGGGTGCTGAGGAGTCCTTTCCCCCACAGACATCAATTTCAACAGAAAATCAGGAATGGACTGCCTGCAAAGTACCATCAGAACAAGTCCCTACTCAAAAACTCAATATAGGAATGATTGACCTTGAAGTCTGAAGCTGAAAAATATAATTTTTGAAGTGGAGCAGGAAACCATCTTCATGGTGCTACAAAAGAAGGTGAGGATTGTGCATTCATGTGGCTCAAGAAACAGTTAGTGGGTCACTTGCTTGATTCAGTAAAATATACATAGGGGGGAGATTATTAGGATACTCAAAAGAAAAACATGTCTTTCTTTTCATTCTGGAGATTTAATACTTTGCAAATAGCTTTAGTTTGTATCTTCATACAAGAAAAGAAGATCAATCAATTCACAAATAGTAGAATCTTTCCATTGCAACCCTACATGTTATCTGGGACAAAATCTTGTTAACTCATCAGGACTTGTTTTTGAGAAGACATGTATTACTCTACTAATAAAAAACATATCCATTAATTCACTACCACAAACATTCCTTTCATTTGATATTGCTTGCCATCTGTACATTCTGTAAGTATTTGTGTAATTTTAAAAAATTAGGCACAACTTTTGATCTGATTAATTAAACTGATCAATTAAATATTAAGTTTGTGCAATGCTGGAGATTCAGTTTTTAAAAATGCTTCACCTCATGTGAAGGCAGAAATTTAGTGTCTACAGCTTTTTAAAGCAGCTGTTTCCCCCCTCCCCAACCCTCAGGATCAATGGCTGTTAACACACATTGAGGGGAAAAATAATCCCACTTTAGGTTGAACACTGTTTAGGAAAGGCTTTCTGAAGGTTCAGCCTGCAGCATTTTCATGTGACATGGGGTTTAGCAGCTCCCATTCACCATGCATTTAATGTGTGAAAATGTTTGCAAGCAGAATAGTTCAAAACGCATAGGCTTTTCCAATGTAGTGAGGGTGCCTTGCATAATTCTAAATGCGTGATTACCATGCAGATGGCACTTGTGGGTTTACAGTAATTCCCTATCCCAAACTGGCTGAAATCCGTTTTGGTTTTCCCCTCCTCTCACTTTACAAATTACAAATCAAATTTTTAGAGTGGCTATGAGGATCTCAGCCAAAGGTGTGGGAGATTTCAGCCTTGAGCTTTGCCTGTTTGGTTTGGGAGAAGGAAAAAAAATATATCAGTCAAAGACCCTTTGACTGATAATTCATGCTATTGAACCACTTGATAGAGAAAGATGCCCCTGCTCAGAATTATTAAATGAAATTGGTTGGAAGTAAATTCAAAATGGGGAACCAAGATATATATTCTTCAAACAATATACAATAATGAAATTGGACCAATTTGGGGGCCATGAAGCTATCAAAGGCAATTATTCATGTTACCTGCTGTATCTTTTGGAATATCATCTGCAGAAATCAGCAGCAGAGATAGAAGCTTTTCTCTGAAACTGCCTAAAACGAGAAGCTGAACTACAGAAGTCACTGGCCTAATCCAGAGGAATCCCATAAATAAAGCTTGCTCAAAGTCTCTAGATCTGATTCTGAGCAGTAACTCTGGTTCCCAGCTCTCATTGCTAATAGGATAATTTTTAAAGACCTGTTTGGCTCACTAGAAAAACAGTATATGCACATTAATCCCTGAAACAAACAAGAAAAACAAGAAGAGCTAGGAATATACTATAATAATCAGGATTCTCTCTATCATAAGGCAGAATAAATTGCTTGACAGTAGTTGGCAAGTTTGATCTTTACAGTCCTAGAAAAATGCAAGTCATTTTATATGAATACATATACCTCATGAGTAAGTATGTATAAACCCAAACAAACATCATTTTATATATCCCATTACTGTAATTCCAGTAATATATTCCAGCAAATTTCAGATTAGTCCTATTGTCCACAAAAAACACATAGATATAAATGAGGCTTAGCTATGTATGATAAACTATTTGGGAGGGGAGAGTCAACTTTTGGAAAATAATGAAAGAACTGAAGGCAATCACAACATCAATACTTGAAGAACTATCAAAAAAGTAAAGTTTTTGTTCTCTTCATCATCATAAGACTCTAGAGCTAATGACCTTAATGTCCAAGAGAGGACATTTTAGTTGAGTGTTTGGAGTAACTTGTTAAAAAGAGCAGTCTGACAATTAGAAGAGGTGTTAACCATGATAATTGTGGGATGTGAGCAAGCAGAGACATCTATCTTTTGCAGAAGCTTTAGGGCTGTCTTTCCTGCTTGGATGACCTAGAAGGTGTTGCACTGCACAGTCGCTTCCTACTTGCCTCTAACCACAGCACAAAACATGTCCTGCCATTTCCCATGACATTGTCTTCATTTTCTTCCCAGCTCATAAGTGAGACAGTAAGTCATTCTTAGATGTAGCAGTGTTAAAATAATCTTTCACCCTGTCCTATGCAAGGGCAGCTTGTTAAGTGTTGTAGTTGTAACTGCTTAGTGGGCAGTGAGGGATTGGCAGTGATTTCAGATTTTTTTTTCCTATCAAGACAATCTTAATATATAGTGCTGCTATTTTTTCTTTCCTCCTTAATGGACTTTATTTGGGGGAAAGATGGCAAAGCTATTAGGAAAATCCAAAAGAATCACACATGAGTAGTGACATCTCTGACCCTGTCTCCTCAAATACTCCTTTGTGCAGGACACATTTGATGAGGATAATTTTCCACAGTAGAATGCAAGTGTGTCTTCTAAGCTACTGTTTGCTTTTCATACCTCCAGACCGATTGCAGAGACCTATTCATTAAAGCTATTCATGTTCAAAAATGATTCAGAAGAAATTTTGGACCCGTCCATGTGCAACATCTCTGCTATTTAGCAAAACAGTTCAAGTACACTATGAGCCTGAAAAAAGGCTTTAATAGCACCATTAAGGACTGGATTCTTAAAGCAGCATGGGGAACCGTTTAATGTTAATTAAAATTAAATAGCAGTTAATGTTTTTTCTGGCCCTGAATATCTGGATCCTGAATGACAGTTCAGAGATCTATTTTGGAAGAGCTCTGGGATTACACCTCAAGTCTGCCCATTTGTCCCTTACATACAGTATTTATTGGACATTCAGCCTCACTAAACGTATTAAAACTGACTAGACATATATTGGGACTTCTTTATGAAGAAGTTATACTCTACCTTAACAGAACAGTTATGTTGGAGAAATCTATTTATACTGTAGAGTTACCAGATATGGAATTGCAAAATAGGGGGCATTAAAGAGAAATAGAAAGAATTCATTACTGCCTTCTGGTCATCAGCCAGGTTTGTTGTCCAGATTTGAGAGATCTATCTGTATTCCTCCACATGATTATACCTAACCCTGTACTGTCAATACTGAAGATGGAGAGGCTTAGATCAGGAAAAGGAAAGAAGGAGGGAAAACCAACTATGTTATTAAAACAAGAGACAGCCAAGAAATGTAATATACCACATCCGTTTTGACCCAGAGGTCATTATCTTTGAATATACAATAAAAAATTGCAATTGCAACCACATTCCCCTTTTGCACTAGTTTCTTTTTAATATTTTAATATTCCCAGTTAGCTGATAGTGCCAGCGTGCCTCATCTTGATGATCATCAAACAAATTATTTGCCAAAAATGCTATTCTAGAGAGGGTATTATAAAGCAACAGTGTGGAAGCTGTTGCCTCCAGATGCTGCTCAGTGTAAGTTACTGCAATTCCAAGCAATATATTTGTGCCAAATGGCATCTGTTTGAAAAGCTGGGTGGAAATTCTGCAAGGAAACAGTTACTATATTTAAGATTACTAGTGTGCTACTTAAATACCAGCATTGCTTACCAATGTTCATTTCATTTGATTTACAAACATAGTTGAACCCAAAATTTTTGCTGCTAAGCAAGACTGTTAAGTAGGCTTTGCCCCATTTAATGAACTTTTTTGCCACACTTGCTGAGCAAATCACTGCAGATGTTAAGTGAACCATGTGCTCATTAAGTGAATCTGGCTTTCCCCATTAACTTTGCTTGTTGGACTCTGGGAAGGTTACACATGGTGACCCCGATTCCAAGACCCTATATGCAAGTTGCCAAACGATTTTGATTTTGATCATGGAACCAAGGGGATGCTGCAACAGTGAAAAACAGTAATTAGTCATTTTTTTCAGTGCCATTGTAACTTCAAATGGTCACTAAATTAATGGTTGTAAGTCAAGGACTACTTGTATTACAAATCCATTAGAGCAGTCTTTCTCTACCTCAGCCGTTTTAAGTGGTCTGGACTTCAACTGCCAGACTTCCCCAGCTAACTATGCTAGCTAGGGAATTCTAGATATTTATACCTCTCAAAGTCGCTGAGGTCAAGAAACACTGCCTAAGAGACTTCAATAATATTCTATGCTTACACTGGTTTAATCGTGTGTTGTTGTTTTTTGAATTGCAGCACAGAAATTCACTCTGTCCAGCTAAAGGTTTTCAAATGAGCAATTATTCATAGGAGAGGAGGCTAGTTGTGAGCAAATGCAATGTGCATCATTCAAGCAAGGAATCTGAAAATTTTGACTTTGACAACGTGGTTTACTTCTGCAATGTCTAGGAATAAGAAAAATCAATATTTAATTCAACGAAATGAATGTTTGTAGTTCAATAACATCTGGCCTTCTAGTCATTGTATTTTAACATTTTGTCTGTGGAGCCTTCCTCAGAAAGGCTCCTCCCTATATACCTTATGATTATATTAGGGATTGTACCTCTCATCATCTGATCTGGCATGACTGTGCTGACTGGGGATGATGGGAATTGTAATTTAGATGCCTGGTTTAAAAAAGCCGATTGAGAGGCTAGGAAATAGTTGCATCTTATACATCAGGAAAGAAATGATGAGAAGATGCAGTGGTGGACTCTTGCTAGTCAAATACATAATTGGGCAGTACTTCACTATTGCTTTTTAATGCACACCCTTTCTTTAAATAACATGCAGTAGCATCTTCTCTTATTCTAAAGGTCACCTGTATACACAGGGCAAGCTGACTGAACTGCATGACTGAAGCATGAATTAATTTTTTAAGATCAGAGCCTGTAACACACCAGCCCAACATTTGTTAGTTGGTGACTATGGCCCTTAGCTATTTGTCAGCAATCTAATAACATCTTCTCCACTAAACAAGTTTGATTAAAAGGCATAAGCTTTTTAAGAAAATACACTTGTTGAAAAGCTGCTACTAAATTTGATTTCTTGCCTAGATTAACACAGCTGTCATTCTACTTATCGAATTTCGATAACATTTTAAATGGGTGGAGGGTAATTGTTTTACTTTTTCTTCTCCAGATGATTCGTTCGTTCATTCATTCATTGAATCTATATGCCACCCATCTCACTATCCAAAGCAACTGGAATTATACCCCACTCGTCAATCTATTTTCTTAATTAGCTACAGGAAAAGAATAGCTAGTCTAAGAGGGAATCCTGGGCTTTCTAAATTCTTCAAGATCTTTCTGATCACAGATTCAGCTCAATAAAAAGTGCATTCACTTTAAATCTTACAAATATTTATGTTAGAGCAAAAATACCGGTAACTTATTTTGGAAAATTACATTTGGCTTGGTCAACTATCTGTAATTGTTATTTGACACATAATTTAGTAACTAACACTTTCCCTAGAATTCATGGAGTAAATGATTTTGCTATTAAAGATGAGTTATACTAAAAAATTTTTTTTACTAAAAACAATGAAAACCAAACCTGCCTCTGTTTATTTGTTCATTTGTACGAATCATCTCGAAGAAGGCATTCAATTGAATTTGGACCATGCAATCCTGGGAAAAGTAGATGCATTAACTTTCATATAACTGTAATTTAGAAGAATATAATTCATGCTAATTAAGCTGCTTTCCCCCCATCAATAATAATTTATGCAATCTGTAGTTAAGAGAATAGAATTCTAATTATGGATCTTCAATTTGACTCTCAGCAGCTCGACAGGAGTGACCAATTTGGTGTCTAACAAGTAACTTTCATAAAGGCAATTTAATTATTGAGAGGCAATCAGGCAATTTGACACCCTAATATTTTAGGGCTGTATTTTTTTAAGGAGGCAGGAAATCAAGAATCATCTGAGATTCTAGAACTGTGAATGAAATTTACTTAGTAATATTCCAAGAATTTGTCCCAATAGAATTATGTCCCAATTGGAGAAACATATTAATACTCATTTTGGAAAAATAATATCAGACAGAACAGCTACAAAATAGGCTGGCATTCGTTTGCATTTAATTAGGACAAGGGAATATCTGTAAGCAGCATTTTCAACATAGTTCAAAGAAGTGGCAAAATTTGCCCTTTTTTTGCCAAAATTTTCTCTCCTGTAGCACTCCTCTATAAATGAAGTTCACAGCAGTTGGTTTCACAGAATTTATTTATCCTGGGTTAATAAATTACACTGAATTATAAATTAACCAAATGAGTTCACATAACATGCTAAGCCAACTGTTCAAGGAAAACAAGAATTAAAACCATCCAGGCACTGCATTTTGCGCAAATACAGCCACTGTACTTCTAACTGAAATGGTTGTTTGCTTGTTAAATCTTAACAATAGGACTGAAAATGTGAATTGGGTCCTAAGATCATCTCTGCACGCATTGGACAGCTGATGAGCAAAGAATCTCTCTGCTAAATTGGACTCTTTTCAGGTTTCTATTTATGGCAAAGAAAGTAGGTGTCATGGATTAAAATTAATGAGAAGATTCATAGAAAAAAAACATCATTTTTTTTAGGCTCATGGAGGTACCTGAAAGACGTTGGGCTATATTAAGGGGCAGCATAAAGGTCTCTAAAGCACATTTTTAAAGCATGTGCAGCTCTATTCAAAGAGTTATCAGCAGCTAAGAAAAGGGAATAAGGGTAGGGATTTTCTTCTGAAGATAAAAAACAGGCTATAAACAGACTTTTCTCAATCTGATCACCTTCCAAGTATGTTTAACAATTAAGCCCACCCTCATCATCGTATAGGAAGTACATCAGATTAATGAAGGGTCATTTATTATACTTATACCCAACCGTTTCTCCAATCTATCTAGTTCTGCCACCTCTAATCCTTCCCTACACCAACCCTGTGAGGTAGGGTGTGCTAAAAAAGTGACTGGCCCCAAATTGCTTTGTGAATTTCCACGACTTAGGAAAGATTTGAACATGATCCGCTCGGGTCCTAGTCCAACACTTTAACCACTACACCACCAATTTAATAAACTATGGGTATACTTGCGGGGGGGGGGAGAGCTCATTTTCTTGGGAGGAAGAAAAAAAAAGGATGCACATTATACTTAAAAGTAAAGTCGATTTTCCCTTGAATTGAGCGGAACATGCTTCCCAGCAATGTCATAGATTAAAATCTACAGAAATCATACATGCAGCTTTGGGGAGGGGGGTTCTGAAACCTCCCACCCCCCCACCCCCAGTCTAGCAATGAATGCGATATTTGTATGGCTAAATTAGGAATACAAAGCAGAGAGGCCCATGGTGGGTAGGTAGGATCCTTTCTGTAGAAGAAAACGGGAAAAACAGCACGCCAAAATCTCCTAAACTACCCATCTCCAAGGCTCGCCCACACCCTGCTGCCCTCCCGGCTCCCTGTTCTTACCCTTTTGTGCCTCCTGCGTCTTTGCTGCGTTCCCCCCACATGACAGCAGGTTCGGCGCGCAGCCCTTTAAAGTCACCCCCCACCTCACTCTCTTCTGCCCTGTACCCCACCCCACCCCAGTCGACGCGGTGTGGCGGGAAGCTGTGTCCTGCAGGGTTTCCTGTTGGGGGGGAAGTGAGCTCAGAAACCCACTGATGAAAGCTCCCGCTCCAGTTTGTAAACAGGAAACAGCAGTCGAGGGTGGGGAGAGATTACTTGCGGGAGGGGGTCAAGGGCAGGGTGGGGTTAAACTGGGTCCTCCCAAGAATTTTCATCAAACGGCGGGGGAGGGAGAGAATTGAGGTTCAGGGGATCTGGGATCCGGGTCTGCAAACTTTTAACTCATCTTGGTGTCCTGTCGTTCCGAATACGTTTTACATAAATGTAATGTTGCAAGCCGCCCAGGAGTCGCCATATGGCGAGATGGGCAGCAAACAAATTTAATAAAATAAAAAATAATTTTTCCACAATTACTCCCTTTTTTCTTTTATAAGGGTTTTTTTTCATCGTGTTGCACAAGCCCCTGACCAAATACAGGAAAATCTGTCTCACTGACTGACAAATACATAATGCAAGAGATAAATGGATGGATACTAATCGCTTTCTAAAAACCTGTTTTAAAAGCTGGATTAATTTCAATCCTGAGCTACCAGCGGACAAAATGCAGATAAATGCTTGTGTTTTATTCCAGTCTAAGGCTATGATAAAGTACCAATTTGTACCTAAGAACCCACATTGCTGAGAGTCAAGCTGTAACTTGTACTTAAAATTTAGAGGCTGTGCTTATATATTCCCAGGGTGAATTCTAGTCATGTGCAGGCAAGACTGTAAAGTTATGCTTCTGAAACCATAGAGTAGTTTCCCCTAATTTAGTACCTTTAGATATGCTGGGCTTTAATTTCCACCAGTTTGAGCAACACTGTTGCCCAGTCACGAGACAATATTTATCAATGTTTTTCAAAAATAACTTTTCACACGTGTGGGCTTCAAGTTCCAGAATTCACCAAGCCAGCATGGACTGTTTTAAATAGTTTCATATGTTCATTTTTGCTTGAAAATGGGAGCATGACTTGCTTTCCATCCCAAATACAAGACTCAGAGTTTAGTTGGCTAGGGCAGAGGTTTATGAAGTTCATTTTCTTTGCTTGCAAGACATTCTCACTTTCCCAGCCCCACCATCATCCTGTGCCTATAATCACATGGGAAAATGATCCGTCTGAGCATGAGCTACATTTGTGGACAAGCTAAAAGCAACATCCAAAGTTCTGCAAAAGTTTTGATATATCAGCAAACCATAGTGTTTTTTTTGGCTAGGAAGCTGCTTAAGTGTGAGTTAGCAGGCTTGAAAATAATACTCAGAGCTTCTGGGTAGTTGCTTATCACAGCGGATAGCAAACGAGATCCTGAAAAGATATTTTTTCCCCCTTCCATTCAATCAAATCTGATTCTCAGAGGCTGCTGGACAAGTCCCTGCAATTTTCTTGGCAGCATTTCACAGAAATGGTTTGTCATTGCCTCATTCCTAGGGCTAAGAGTGAGTGGCTGGCCCAAGGTCACATTGGTAGCTGTGTTCCTAAGGTGGGACTAGAACTCTTTGTCTTCTAATTTCTAGCTTCATGCCTTCACCACTACACCACACTGGCTCTCAGTTTCTGTTACAGGTAGACTTGGCCTTACAATTATTCATTTAGCGACCATTTGAAGTTACAACACTACTGAAAAGAGACTTACAACCAGTCCTCACACTTACAACTGATCAAAATTTGGGTGCTTGGCAACTGGCATGTATTAGGACAATTGCAGCATTCTGGGATGGTGTGATCACCCTTTGAAACCTTCCCAGTTGTTTTCCAGCAACAAAGTCAATGGAGGAAGCCAATTTGCTTAATGACCTCATGATTCACTTAACAACTGCAGTGATTCACTTAACAACAAAAAAGGTCATAAAATTGGGAATGACTAACAACTGCCTTGCTTAACAACAGAAATTCTGGTCTAAATTGTGATCATAAGTCGAGGACTACCTGTACTTTATTTTAAAATTTTCATTAATAATTTGGATGAAGGAAGTAGAATTTTACAGATTACACAAATTGAGAGGGATGTCCAGGGGTAGGCAACCTTGGCTCTTTTATGACTCGTGGACTTCAACTCCCAGAATTCCTGAGCCAGCTGGCTCAGGAATTCTGGGAGTTGAAGTCCACGAGTCATAAAAGAGCCAAGTTTGCCTACCCCTGGTCTATACCCTGTTGTTGTTCAGTCACTAAATCATGTTAGCGGACCATAGCACACCAGCCCCCCCCTTCCTGTTCTGTTCTTCACTGTCTCACGGAGTCCAGCCAAATTCACACCCACTGTATCAATGGCAGCGTGTAACCATCTCATCCTCTGCCATCCTCTTCTCCCTTCTCTTCTTCAAAATCTTTCCCAGCTTTCAGGAATTTCTCCAAGGGAGTCCTCTCTTCTCATTTGATATCCAAAGTATCTGAGCTTCAGCTTCAGTATCTGTCCTTCCAAAGAATGGTCAGGGTTGATTTCCTCATGGGTTGACTGATTTGATCTCCTCGCAATCCAGGTAGTCCCTGTTTGTTTAGTGTCCATTCAAAGTTACAGCAGCACTGAAAAAGGTGACATGACCATTTTTCACCTTTACAACCAACCCGCAAAGCATCCCCATGGTCACGTGATGAAAATTCAGCTGCTTGGCAACTAACTCGTATTTATGACAGGTTGCAGTGTCCTGGGGCGGGCCCGTGATCCCCTTTTGCGATTTTCTGACAAGCAAAGTCAATGAGGAAGCCAGATTCACTTAACAATCGTGCTGCTAACTTAACAACTGCAGTGACTTACTTAACAACTGTGGCAAGAAAGGTCATAAAATGGGGCAAAATTCAGTTAACAAATGTCTCACTTAGCAACAGAAATTTTGGGCTCAATTGTGGTCATAAGTCAAGGACTACCTGTGCCACAGTTAGAAAGCACCAGCTCT
The DNA here is from genome assembly GCF_947247035.1 of Vipera ursinii. Classification (NCBI taxonomy): domain Eukaryota; kingdom Metazoa; phylum Chordata; class Lepidosauria; order Squamata; family Viperidae; genus Vipera; species Vipera ursinii. Next base: position 28,287,640 of record NC_139517.1, read on the forward strand.
TCAGCTCTCAGCCTTTCACAAACATACATAACTACTGGAGCCCATACTCTACAAGACCGAAATAATCTTAAAAATATCTTTAAGAGACTGAACAAAGGCAGGAAGGAATTTATAGAAAATGTTTTTTTCTTTTTTCTTTAAAAAAAAAAGAAAAATTAAATAAGCAGATACAGGATGAGGGATACCTGACATGGTACAGGTTACCTATGAGAAAGCTGTCACAGGTAGGATAATAAATCACAGCAAACTGAATGTGAGCTGCAGCTGTGATGTGGCTACAGAAAAGTCAAATACAATTTCAGGCTGGATCATAAAAGTATGTTTCCGAATCACAGTATTACTATTTTTATTTGATACATAACAGTAGCAATGCAAATAAAAATCACAGCATATAAAATTTCCATATAATTTATGTAACCCAACCTTTTTATAATTAATTCAGTATCAGATACAACAATCAAAAACATTAATTCTTCCAACTTCATAAATATATTGGGGGGGGGAAGCAGTTATTCTCCTTTATTTTGTTTAGCCAAATCCCATCTAAAATGCTATTTGGGGCACCACGCTTTAAGAAGATTCAGAAGACAGTTTCCGAAAAGGGCAATGAGAAGGTTTGAGAAGACTACAAATACGTCCTTTAAGGAGAACCTTAATGTACTGGGACTGAATGGCAGATGAGAAGAAATATAATAGTATTTTTCAAGCAACCAACAATATGAAGATACTTTAATAATAATTTTTGAGGGACACGTCTTCATGAAGTTGCTTTCATCTTATCTCTTAGCTTCATTTGTTCCCTTGTAAAACAATTCATACCAAAGTTTTCCTTCTTCTCCAAAATATTGCCATAGAGACTGTGTATAGCACATTGGTGATGCTATTGGTGATGATTTGGTTAGGGGTTGCAAACTATGCAATTCCTTATTAGCTGTTTAAGTCTGCTTTGGGCATGCCCCACCCAGGACATTCAGTGGGCATTGACCTCCTTGGCCATTTTCACTTTATGATAAAGGGTTGGAAAGGAGGTTTCGTGGCACAGTGGTTAGAATGCTGTATTGCAGGCTAATTCAGCTCACTGCCAGGAGTTCAATTCTCACTGGCTCAAGGTTGACTCAATCTTCCATCCATCCAAGGTCAGTAAAATGAGGACCCAGATTGTTGGGGGCTATATGCTGACTCTGCAAACTGCTTAAAGAGTGCTGTAAAGCACTATGAAGTGGTATGAGTCTAAGTGCTATTGCTATATAGTAGGGGTATAGTAGGGTAAGGGACGCAGTGGCTCAGTGGGTTAGGACGCTGAGCTTGTCGATCAGAAGGTCGGCAGTTTGGCGGGTCGAATCCCGAGTGCCGCGTAACAGAGTAAGCGCCTGTTACTCGTCCCAGCTTCTGCCAACCTAGCAGTTCGAAAGCACGTAAAAATGCAAGTAGAAAAATAGGGACCACTCCGGTGGGAAGGTAACAGCGTTCTGTGCGCCTCTGGCGTCTAGTCATGCCAGCCACATGACCACGGAGACGTCCTGGGACAAGCGCTGGCTCTTCAGCTTTGAAACGGAGATGAGCACCGGCCCCTAGAGTCGGAAACAACTAGCATGCATGTGCGGGGGAACCTTTACCTTTACCTTTTAGGGGTATTCAGACTTGGCCCTTTTATGACTTGTGGACTTCAACTCCCAGAATTCCTCAGCCAGCGTGCCTATATAGGAATATTTATCTCACAGATAATTGAATGTGGATCTTGTGAAACCAATATTCCCAGTTTCCAGACAATAACCAACCTCCTAAACCCTTTAATCTGTATTTAAGATTTGTGACATGTTCTGCAGTATATTAGAATATGATACCTAGCATAGAGTCATTTGTCATCTAAGTTCTCCCTATATATTTTAGATAAAGAAAAAGCAAAAAGCAGATGAAAGGATAATTGGGAGAGAGGAAAGAGTTATTCTGTTCTCCTTCAAAGAGAGAAACTGATCCTAGGCTTCGTTATTGGGGATGGTAGGGGTGGGGGGAGTATTCTGGATGACTAATTTTCTCCATACATCTAAATCCCTTGGCTACTGGTCCAGGCAGCATCCTTACAAGCCTTGGGCCACAACATCTGACAAAATAATTGCCAAATTGTAACTGCAAATCATGCCTCAAATATTGGCAGCTCTCTTTAACTTGCTTTGACATCTGTGGTATTACTACCCTTCCACACAACTGGGAGAGGCAAGCTTTAGCACCAAGGCTTATGACTAATTATTATTGTAGTGCTGTATTTCTCCTGGGATTATCTACACCCTATAATGTTTCAGTCTTTTTTTGGTGATCAAGTTGTACATGTTCTCCATACTTCCTCTGTGGATCATGTGTTCTTCCATGCATTCTTCCTGCCTGGTCAGATCACTTTGAGAGACCAGATCATGTCTATAGCAAGGCAAAATGCTACTTCTGAATTCCAGTGAATCTTAATTTGGAATGCCATGAATGATAGGAATGAAAGGATTTTAAAGCAGTTCTCTCTCAAAGGCCAGATTTCTAATTAACTCCAGGACCCAACGTATCCTTGAAAGGGAAGTCACTGCCAAGAGTGACAGTTTGTGGAGAGGCTCTCAGAGGAATGAAAGGGAGAGAAAACAATCCATAGACAACAGGTAAAACAGTTGACATCTTATCTCATAAACAGCCACTTGGCCCAGGTGGAGAGAAAGTGTTTCAGATCCTTCAAAGAGGCTCTGCCATAACGAACTGTCTTTAAATGAGGGTTAGAAATTCCTCTTACAGTTTCTAAGGCATGCATTAACCCCAGGCTAGCATCAAAGATATCTTAGTGAAATCCATGTCATTCTTGATTCTCGATCTTGCCCATCTGTGTGGGACTTTACACAGCAGAGTGTAAATTTATTATTAAATTTATTATTAAATTTATCTCCAAGAGAAATACTGATTTCTTGAGCTTCCATATCTTTCTATCTTTCCTGAGATAGAAAGATCAATATGCCATGGCTTCTTAAAAGATTGTGATTGTTGCAGTTGGGAAACAGATTGATAAAATTATCAGGGAAATAGTTCCTCCATTCCAGAGCTCAAAATGTGGAAGACTGGGTTTAAGTGACAGGAAGGCATATTCCAACGAATGTCTGAGACAACATACTAAAAGGAAGAGCAGTTTGAAGTACTGAGGGGGAGGCATTGGATGTATTTGAGTGGAGGCTAGAGAGCCAGCAGCAGCTGCTTCTCAGCCTGAAGCAAATACCAGTACATTACTCTGCAGTGAACAGGATTTCCCTTCTGGGAATCAAAGGCTCAAGCAAGCAACCAGAGGAGGATTATTCTTGCTGAAGAAATGGCAACTGACTACATGTTCATGAAAATAGGAGAGTGACAGCCTGTCTACAAACATTCATTGGGGAGGTAGGAAACCATCTTGAGTTCTTCGGAGTCTCTAGTTTTGCCTATTAATATCAACCTCCTGGCAGACCTGGAGCCAGTCTTCCAAAATCAAAATATACATGATTGGAGGAGGAGGAGGAGGAGATTGTGCTAGTGTGGTAGTCCAAGTGGTCTACTTTTGAAATAGAGCATTGTACTGGCTCTTGGGTAAAGAGACTTATTCTTTAAATCTATTAGCAATCTCCTAAAAGATCCGGCAGATGTTTTACCCATAAGCCTCTGCTCCAGTTCTCAAGAGGGCAGGTGGAGGACACACTTATCTCACCCTTATTTACTGCAGCTCCAACTGAACTTGATGCCATTATGGGAGTTGGTACCCAATCCCTGCTGCTGTCCACCTCCCCCCTCCAGCCTATCTTGGCAGATGCTCAAAAATACATCCCACACCCTTGGCCAACTGCCTCCAACCACTTCCTTCGTGCAGGTGCTCCAATCTCAGGAGGGTGCGGTGGCTTGTGGTTCTCAAACTAGCTCTTGGGAGAGGGTGGGGTCTCTGAATAAACAGGAACTAAGAACAGAGCCAACTCTGAGAAAAAAAAAATCTTAGTAAACAGAACCACATTTCCTTGGCCAGAAAATTGGCTCAAGTGTGGACATAACTTGAGAATCCACAATTTGGAAGTATTTACCAAAGCATCATGCTAGGGATCTAGTATGGAGGGAGGCTTATAATTCAACACACAGATGGCACCAAGTTTTAAAAAGCTGGATTAATCAGTTTAAAACAGTGTGTATTTTCAAGGAATTCATTTTCAAGGAAAATTCAAGGAAAACATTTTCAATTATTTAAACATGTTTTTTTAAAAAAAATGTTAGTAATTTTTAATACAAGTTCTTGAAAAAAATGATAGCTGAGAAACTGGTTCAGCATTAGCTGTTGAAATCAGAACATATCTAATAAAAATGCAAAACACAGAGATATGCACATATGCTAGCTTTCCATTTATTGTCCTATGCATATGTAAACCATTAATTTGATTAAAAGAGAGATGCATAACTTTAAGGAAAATCTTGAGCAAGACCCCTAGAGACTCCCCAAAGTTGTCCTTGAAATTTTAAGTGTGAATAATAAAGGGGAAAAAATTAATTTGATGTTGTGGTATTCATGTCTTAATTTTTCTCTGAGAGTTCAGTATGAATTTTATAGAGGGTCCTTATAACAAAAAAACTTTGCCAGGTCAAGTTAAGCCTAATTCGAAGTTATCAATATATTTAATTAAATATAACACCAATGTTAACACCAATGTTTCACTTTTTTATCCTACTCTTACTATTTTCAGAGTATGGCACCTAACCAGTCACTTAAGACCTTGAACAACATTTGGTCTAGAAAAAACAATTAACACAATGCTCACAAAAACGTAATATGCTTTTCCCATAAATAATGCTTCTGGCACCCATCCCACCCCCACTTTCATTGGAGATATATATTTTACAGACGAGAATCAGAAGGAAACAGCCCTATGCCTTATTCAGTGGAAAGATCCTCACTGATGAGAGATTAATTTCTAAGGCAAGAAAAACATTTCACAATGATTTTTAACCTTCCCTTATGCTATCAAAAAGGCTGTTGCATTGTCTGCAGTTCACAAAGGAATTGATCTGCAGGGTTCTATTTTTAAATCAGAAATGGAAATGGAATATGATTACAATATATAAAGATGAGGAAAATTATTCCATTTCTCCCTCTAATCTTGGATTCTCCACTCCCAGAGATCAATGTGAGTTAATGTCTGGAGGCCCATTGGGTTGCCATACCTGCACCCAACTTCAGAACTCCATAGCCAGATAGCAATGGCTTCTTATTCTTGTTGCATCCAATCTCCAGTGTGAACTCATCAGACCCTTGCTGAACTAGCCTTAACACTTAAAACCAGGAAAATATTTTAGTTCTCCATCACCCTTTCTGTGTTCTTCATCCTGGATACAAGCCCATTATCTTTGCATAATTTCATAACTTTTTTCTTGCCTCATTTATTCTTGTTTTCTGTTATTAAAAAAAATATCTGGAGCAGACTACAATTGCTCAGCCCTTCAAGTATTATGTCTTGCATCAACAACAGTCTTCATGTGGTTTAGAGCCTAAAGAATACAGCTCTCTCTGTTGTTCAGCACCCCAAACCACAGGCCTTAACTAAAAGCAAGACAGACCAAGGTGGGAGATGTTTGCTGAATAAAAGATAGGGTAATACAAGAGAAAACATTCCTGATAAACTGAGGTGGAGGAGGCACTGAAAAAAGCTGAGAGAGAGTAAGAGGCAGCTTTAATACTAACTTATAATGGACAGGTTCTAAATCTCCTCCACAACATCCAAAGCTGAAATCAAACTGAATGCACTTGCAGAAAAGTTGACCTTGAGTTTTTTTAATGAAGGTTTTTTAATGAAGCTTTAATAGATGTTTACTACATTTTTGCATTGTAATAATACATTCTCTCTCGCCCTACCTATTCTTTTATCTTTCCCATTCCACCCCACTACCCCAGTTCTGGCATAAGACCATATTGCATAAAACTGGGATGATGTGACTATATTGTTCACATGAGCATGCATGCATGTGGACACACAACGCACACATACAGAGTATTATGTACATAGGTCCTTTATTAGCACACATGAAACAGTTTGAATTTACAAGTACCGGTAGTATGTGTGTTTGTGTAAGTGGTTAGAGGGAGGGCAGATATCCCAAGCTCTGAGACCCATGTAAAATTCAGCTAAATGAATGGCATGCACGAGAGAAAACATGTGGGACAGGGGAGATAGCAGAAACTAGGTTATGGGAAATGAGTTAAAGGTCAATTTTGTAAAAAAAAAATCACACATCAGTGAAGTAACACTAGTAAACTTTGCACCACCTAATTTTTGCATGGCACTACAGGAGGGTTTTTCACCCTCACAATCCTTTGCAAAACTTGCCCATAGTAGGAATGCTATGCTTTCCCTACAGACTTTTGCAATAGGTCAAAAGAGGATTGGTGCATACTTTTCCTCCCATTAACTTTCTTGTGCTTCCCACTACATGAATTCCATCTTTTCACAAGATTCCCATATGAAAGGTGGGAATCAGAAGTCTGATAAATAAATAGTATGAAAGTAAATGAATGATAATCATTGCCACCCTTTTCAGATTTTGCTAAGCATTACTGTCCAAGGTTCCAACTTTCTTTTATATCTTTCATTATTCATTTCCTGCCATTTGCAGCTATTCCTGCAAGGGGCACTTTGCCCCTCTCCCCTCTTCCCCAAGTCCTTTATGCTGGATTCATCCAAAGATGTTCCTTTCCTATCTTTTTCCTGACCTGTTTTTTGTTCTGATTCTCACTGTTCTCGCTGGGAGCCAAACAGAGTGTCTGCAAGGTCTGGTTAAAAAAAAAAGAATCAAGATGGAGGATACAGCAGTTTCACTGTAGCTTGGTCTTCATCTTGACTTCTTTGAGTAGACCTTGCAGATACTTTAGAGCCAAACAAGAAGAGGAGGCTCATGGGACAGAATGCCAATTGGGCAAGGAAGGCAATAGAACAGCTATAGATGCTCAGAGATGTTGAAGAAGGCAAGAGAAGCTTTAGAGCAATGTTCTTCAACCTTGGCAACTTCAACTCCCAGAATTTCCCCTGCTGGGTGGGCAATTCTGCCAGTTGGAGTCCACAGCTCATAAAGTTACCAAGGTTGAAAGACATTGCATTAGAAGCAAGACAGTCCTAACTTAAAGACACAAAGAGGGAAGGGCAGGGAAGCTCTCCCTGTGTGCCATCCCCTCCCTGAAAGTTTTTCACCACTCCTGCATTTCCCTTTGCAGAGGAAAAGCCCTTTTCTCTCCATTAATCTTCCCTTCCTTTTTGTTTGTTTGCTTTTTTTTCCTCCATCACTTTTGTGCTCATTGCAGTCGTGGCCAATACTGGGCAAGATCAGGATCCCCACCTGGGACTTGTACAGGAACTGACACTCCCGGAGAGATCAACCCTAGAAAGAGAGACAAAGTGTCAGTGGGGGTTGGGGAGATGGATCCTGCCAGAACGTTACAGAGTGCAAAATTTTGAACCCTGGATTTCAACTCAGCAACTGTAGGAAACACCCTGTGGAAGTTGGGGACAAAAACTGAAACAAGTTGAACAATCCTGCTGTACTAATGTTTCTTGTTCACAGACTGCCAAGGCTGTTTCAGATTCCTTTAATATGATGTCTCTGAATGTTAGAGAAAAGGCAACAAAAAGGTTGCTTCTTTAAAAGCTAGAGAGATGGCAGAGCCCCAGAGACACTTCTGGGCCCTGGAATATAATGTGTGTTCGTCCTTCCTTGGTTACTACCTTGCATTCCTAACAACTATTTAAGAGAATGGGTAGACTATCTGCGTTAGAATGGAGATGAAATATGCATTTCTAAGAGCCTCAGCTTTTGCAAAACAGAAATACTCTTGCTTTGATCCCAGATGGATACAGGTGATGTACAGAAGCAAAAGTTCCGCTTATCTTTCAACACCCAGATGAGCAGAGATTAACACCAAGATTAACATTAGACCAACAAGAAGCAAACGATATCCCAATCAAGGAACTACCAAGTAAGCTAACAGTAAACTGACCAGCCAAAGAACCATCCAATCCTTTTCCACCAGGGCAAGCCACTACTGACAGGGCAAGCCACTGGATCAGAATATAAAAAGAGAGCAAATCCCACTCTTTACTAGCACTGAGGATGTTACCTAGTTTGGGTTATGAAACATCTGCAAGAAAACAACCAAACTCAGAGAGCACCAAGGACCCCCATTTAGTTTTCTTCCCTTCCCTTCCCATTTCCCCCCCAAAGATGCTAGTAAAATTTAGTAATAATGAGTTGAAAACAATGAACTGAAAAATGAGTAGAAAAAAAAAAGAAACAGGCAATGCCTTTTGGGATGAAGTAGCAAATCTGTTTCTAAAAATAATTTCTCTCTTTGTCCAATTTATTTGGCAGATTTTGACATTGCTTGTTCACTTCTATATTGTCTTTCTTGAGGCTGAAAATGGCTTTGTGGTCTCTGTAAGTGTAAAGCAAGACTCGGATACCCAATATGGTAGTTAAAATGATGCCTGATGAGTAAATATTGCCCTTAATGAAAGAAAAATGAAACTAGAACATTGAATTATTTTTCCATGACCACAAGGCGAGAAAGAGGCTTCTCCTATTTTGTCTTCAAAAATATTAAAAGAAATTCACACAAGTGAACATATCCTACCCACCACAGTGTAAGAATTACTTCCCAGATTCCCAGATTCTTCATTTGCATTTGCTGTGGCCATTATGATCGCCCATTTCCTCCTGCCAAGTTTTCCTGCAGTCAGCTATGTTTTCCCAAGTGCTCTGCTTCCATCTCACCCTGTCCCAATCCCACTTCCCCGTGTGTTTCTGCTACATTACCAGTAGAGGTCCCACTGCTGGCATTCAGACTGTGAGTGGGGAGCTGGGAGGGTGTGTATGAATCATAACTTCGCACTGTCGGGCTGCCAGGGACCATGCAGGAATAAGATGACGACTGGCTGGCAACTGGGGGCACTGCCTGCTAATGAGTACCAGAGAATGTACAACAGAGAAAGAAAGAAAAAAGATATTAATATTGCTGGGGAATCAACCCCGGTCATCAGCAACCCCCACTTGGCACCATTCAAGAATTCTGTTGTTCCTTTTAAGTTCACCTGAATAGGGAGGCTGTTGTTGGCCATGGAGAAGGGGGCTAAAGGTGGGAGAGAACCATAGTTGTTGCTGAGGACACTTTCTGTATGGCCCAGCATAGCACCTGAGAAAAAAAAGGAAAAGAGATTTGTGATACAGAAGAGCAGTATCCTTGAGGAAGCAAATTAAGAAATAGCCCATGAAGCTTTCAATAGAATGAGGAAGTGTGTTCTTAAAAAAAGCTCAGCTGGCTCCTCAATTTCTGCAATGAATGAATAACAGGCATTACTATCCAAACAAGCGATCTTTTAAGTCCAGAATCTAAAAGTGTCTCATGGCACCAATGTTTCCAAAGGGTACATGATACCTTGATGAATTATGCTGCTTGAGGAAACCCCAGGAATAGGTGGGGAATGAATGATCTGGTTGGGGACAGGGCCCTCACCTGACCCTAAGGGCTGGGGGAGTGACTGGTAGACACCACTGCCTACAGTGCCAAAAGTGCTGTTTATGATCAGGTGCCCCCCAGTGCCACCTGCTTGACGCCTCTGGTTCCGCAGTTTCTCTTCCCGACGCCATTTAGCTCGACGGTTGGAGAACCAGACCTGGAAAATTTTTAAAAAAGGAACTCTGTTGCCCAAGAGAACAAGGAGTGTAGTGGTAGAAAGCCCCTGCCCATTTCTCTCTTGTTAAATGGCTACTAGGTCATCTTATTTACCTGGATACGGGCTTCGGGCAGATCAATTTTTGCTGCCAAGCGTTCACGTGCAAAGACATCAGGGTAATGAGTACGCTCAAATTCTGAAGATTTAAGTTAGAATGTGTCGAGATATTAAAGACATATCCTCCTCTTTACCAACACTTGTAGATCTTAGCAAAATATATTTTCAAGCACACATACTCTGCACACCACATTAAAGGTACATACGTCCCCTTGTAACTTTGATGTTTGGATTCAAAAGTACAGTTCTTTCATAGGTGATCCTTCTTTCCTCTAGTTCTTCTTTAGTGACCAGTAATAAAACATGTATTTTAAAAGGCAGTCTTCTTTCAATATTAGGTTATCATCTGGCCATTCCAGTGTCAGACTTCCATAGGGATTCAGGAAGACTGCAAATGTTATGTCCAGTGCTACCCATTTACTGTTCACATCAGTTGTCTTCTTTTTTTTTTTGTTCTAAGAGCCATACTCTTTGGAAGCCCTGTGTTCTTAACCAGTGCTTTTTTTGTAAAAGAAAAAGGTGCCGGAACTCACACATGTCATACAACCCGCCTTGCCTACCCTACAAGGTTCCATCCAAAAAAGGTGCCGGGACTCCGTTCTGAGCGTTCTATGAGAAAAAAAGCCCTGTTCTTATCTATTACTGCAGTGTTTTTCAAATTGGGCCAGTTTAAGATGGGAGGACTTCAACTCCACTTTGAAGGAATTCTAGGAGTTGAAGCCTACACATCTCCAAGTGGCCCAGTTTGAAAAACACAGATATAATGCATTCTATGTTTTTGGTACAATGTATGATTTTTTAAAAAAAAGAGGGACGCGGTGGCTCAGTGGGTTAGGGCGCTGAGCTTGTCGATCAGAAGGTCGGCAGTTTGGCGGGTCGAATCCCGAGTGCCGCGTAACAGAGTAAGCGCCTGTTACTCGTCCCAGCTTCTGCCAACCTAGCAGTTTGAAATCACGTAAAAATGCAAGTAGAAAAATAGGGACCACTACGGTGGGAAGGTAACAGCGTTCCGTGCGCCTTTGGCATCTAGTCATGCCGGCCACATGACCACAGAGACGTCCTCGGACAAGCGCTGGCTCTTTGGCTTTGAAATGGAGATGAGCACCAGCCCCTAGAGTCAGAAACGACTAGCACGCATGTGCGGGGGAACCTTTACCTTTACCTTTACCTATGATTTAAAAATGACATGGCCAAAAACAAAAAACAAAAAAACCCCACCTTGATGCAAAGGCTGCAATACAGTTTATGACCACCAGATGGTCATGAATGTCTATTCCCGTTCCCATTCTCTCTTTGAAACGGGATTGCCAATTCTGGATGTTAAATATTCGGACCCCATTACGAGAATGCCTCTAAACAGATGGCGTTATTGTTACTTTTTTTAAAAAAAATGCTAATGTCTGGGTTTGCAAAAAAAATAAATAAATTATACCTCTCAGTGTTATTACACAGCAATATTCTTAACAAGAGGTTAGAGGAAGTCAGTGAAATTATTATGTATAATCCGGTGCTCTCCAATTCTTCTAATACAATATATGATTTAAAAATGTCATAGCTTATAAAGTGTGGCAAAAAATGCAGTTTCGTACATAGGCTGCAATATATAATTTCTAAATAGTGTGGCTGACATCCTACTGAAAGGCTTTCCAACACCTTTGGTTTTGCTCAATGTGTAAAGCCCCCGGCTTTTGGTAAAATCCTCAGATTCATTTCCTGATATTTTTAAATTAGAACTGAAAAAAATTCCTATGTGATCTTTGGACGGTCACTGCCAGCCATAATTCTAGTTTAGATGGATTGATAATCTGATGCAATAAAAAGTAATTTCCTGTTTCTGAGATCTTCAGGCAATGTTTTTCAACCTTGGGAACTTTAAACTATCTCCCAGAATTCCTCAGCCAGTATGGGGAGCATTTCCGCTTGGCTGGAGAATTCTGGGAGTTGAAATACAAACATCTTAACTTTCCCAAGATTGAGAAACGTTGTTTTCAGGCTTCACCTGTCAGGTGGTTTCAAAAACAGAGCAACTATGCAACTGGTTCTCTTGAGCTGTGTGCCTGGGCCTGATGGGTTGGTTACATCTGTGATAGGCAACAAGCACCTGGGAAGACTAACTAACTACTAACCTCTTCATACATCTTTTATTAAAGGCCACATGCTAGCAAAGTGTTATGTGTTTGTTTGAATCAGCCCCTTACTGCCATTGCTCAGAATGTATCAGGGCGCATTTACATGTTGGTTTTAAAAACATTGACATTCCCCATGCCTAGTCTGACAACCTCCTCTTCCAATTACCCCAGAAAAGAAATTCCACCCTAATGGCCCTCACATTACAGCACAATCCCTCTTTCCTCTTTGCCTTACCTTTCTCCAATGCCTCTATTTGCTCCTGCGTAAAAGAAGTTCTGTTTCTTTGCAATTTGCGCTTCAGCTGCAAATGGATTTGGGAGTCATCCAGATCTTGGTTGCTACCACTTTGTGGGTGCTCAGAATCCAAACAACTTTCTAGCTGCTGACAGCTGTCTGAGGAGGCAGGGTGGAGAACCATGAGCAGCAAAGAGTTAATAACACTCTTCCCCCAAATTGGTGCTTTTCAGATATGCCTGACAGTGACAGATACATTGACTCTGGGATATAGGAGTTGTAATCCTCTAAGACCATAAGCAGTTAAATGGTGGGTTTAGGAGCAAAGATGGAAGCAGAGACATCATTTCAGCTAATTTTTGTTATTCATGAGTTTTATATGTAGTCTTTATTTTTATGATTCAAAGTGAAGTAATAATGAGCTCTTTTTATTTGTTCCACAATAACTGTGAGACAGGTTGGGCTGAAAATGAGAGGCCCAAAATAACTTAACTGGCTTTTGTGCCTAACCACTGCACCAAACTGTTTCTCCAACCCCTCAGAAACATGGTGGTTATCACCAGCACCAGTCGTTACAGGTAGTCCGCTACTTATGACCATAATGGATCCTGACCATGATGGTTATAAGTTACAATAATCATAAAGTGGGTTATTATGTGACTGGATGACATTTTTTTGTAGCAATTGTCAATTGAGCACCACAGTGGTTAAATGAATCCATTGTTCACCATGGGGCATTTTTGCTGAAAAATGAAGTAAATGCCAATTTTTGGCAAAAACACTGATAATCACATTCACATGACTGCTAGATACTGCAAACAGCCATAAATGTGGGTTGGTTGCTGAGTGGCCAAAATGTGATCATGGGGTTGGCATTGGAACTTTAAATGTTCACTAAGTGACCAATTGCAAGTCGGGGACTACCCACAAATGCTGTAGGAGCCAATCAGCATCAAACCAGCCCCCACCCCAGTTGTGGATCTGTTTTGTTCGGCATCAGTATTGTAGACAAAGTATAGAGGCTTAGACTGCTCCCCCCAGGCACTCCAAAGCTTTGCATGTAGATTTGGATTCAGTGTGTTTGATGCTGAACTGCAGCTGAGATAGAAATAAATGGATTCAGTGCCACCCTAATTATCCTGAAAAATTGTGCTGGTTTGAATATAGTTAACTTTCTTTGCCGCTTTCTCCTATTCCAGGTTACTCCTCTATCCTGCATAGCAACTTGCTCCAATGATTGAGTTGGGGCCACCGTTAACCACTATTGGCCAAGCTTCACGTGATGACCAATTTGTACAATATCTGCGGGGAAGCGTCTTGTTTGAAAAAGGCAAAAGGGAAAATGTAGCCACAAGGTGCTGCAAGGTTAGGAATCCCTACACACTCCTATATTAAACACAACTGCTCTCCTTCCATTTCCAACCACTACTTTTCTTTCTCCCCTTTCCTCTGTAAGATTAGGGTCCAGCTGAGAAATGTCCAACTCAACTTGTTCTTATCTAACTCATCAACTCAGACATGACAGAAATCTGCATAATTTTGCTCCAACCACAGACCGTGAGATTTTAGTGCAGAATGCAAAGCCTTGCAAAAAATCATAGACATCTTTCTTGGTGTGTTTGAAATTTAAAGGAATGGACTGTGGAAATTCTTAAGAGAAGCATCTACAGTCAGGGTTGGTAGCTCTGAGTGTTTGTTCAGCTCCCCATTAATTTTTGCATGGTCCAAGCAACAAGTAACTGGATCAAGCCTCCATTTCAACTTCCCACAATGCTCTGCTTTTCAGTTAGAATCAATAGACATAGCCATTAGTAGCTTTGAGTGTGAGGGAGCTTCACGGCATTGTGGGGAATTCATATGCACTGGAATTCCTGTGCTATGGCTGTAGCCTTCTTTCTAGCCAGTATTATTTGCTGGAACTTTCTCTTCCAATAAACTGTGTCCAGACCATGGGGTCCCTGAACCTCACGTGGTGTCTTGCTTCATCCCCTGATGGAAAACTGACATTCTCCTCTGGCTTCTTAGCTTCTTCCCCCACCACAAGCCTTTTCTTCTTCCTGTCTGACTCTGTGGTGAGACAACTGTTTATTAATAGTTTATAAGGAGTCACTGAATAATGTGTGTTAAGAAATTGTTAATCCATGACTGCACACTCACAGTGGAGATAAATTCTTCTGTCTAGTTCTAATTCACTACAGTGGCAGAGCCATCCGTGACACACGACACACAAAATATAACGCATGCATATTGACTCAAGAACAGAAGGGACAACAAACGGGAAGACATGAAAACAGTTTCAGTTTTTTCTGGCAGAAAAGTGGGGGGGGGAGAATGGAAGAAGACTTCATTTCCAGGATAGCGTGTAGGTTTTGGATATCTGGTGTGTATTGCGGGAATCTTGATCTCTCCGAGACAGGAAGTTTTGTTTGGCTTAAAATAGGGGCTGCAGGGAAACTGGTGACAGATGCTTGAGGCCTTGGAGCCCATGAGAAAGGGATAATGGAGGGGTGGCAACTGACGGTCTGGGGGAACCCACAAGAGGTTAACCTTTTATCCAAGGGGAGCTCTATCTTGAGCGATGACCTTTCCGTGCTTCTGCGAAGCCAAGCACTCAGATTTCCGCAGGCAACACAAAGCCACAGCATCAGCCAGAGTGCCTTAATGTGAGATGACACAGCCTTCTCCCTCCCCCTTATTCTTCTAACTGTTTGCAGTCCCTGCAGCAAAGAGATCCAAAATGCCTGGTTGGTGAAGAATATTTCTGCTTGGCCCTGGCCCAGATGTAGAGCTGTCAGAGGTGGTCCTCACCACCCCTGCCACTCGAACCAGTCTGCCTCTCTCTCCCCCCACCCCCCTCCATCCTGCCATATCGCCCTCAGTTCTATTTTTTGCTGAGATATCTTTGCAAAATGCAAAGGAAGGAAACACGCTTGCATACACCCAAAGGGGAAATGGGGCAGGAGGGCTGGGGGGGAGGGGGTTAAGATGGAGGAGAGAAGGGAAATGAGCGGGGGAGGGGGAGGGGGAGAAGGTTTTGAACTGCGTCTGAAATCACCACAAATGGAGAAGTTGGGCAGAAGGAGGACCTCCAGCTTTTATGCTTTGGCAACCGCAACAGCCATGGCTCTCTCTAAGGATGTGGGTCATATAAATGGGACTGAGAACATTAGAATAGGATACATATGACAGCTAGTACACCCTTCCCAAACTTGTAAGTTCCCAAGTGTCTTGGGCAATTATTCTCAGGATCTGCAAGTTGTGTTGGCTAGGGATTCTGGAACTTCTGTTCCAGGCTGAATGCTCCAGGTTGGACCAAACCAATCAAAGGCATCTAGAATTAGACAACATCCATAAGGACATCTATTGTACCCCAGGTTCTAAGTGGGCAGGATTGTCTATGGACCTCCAGGCCAGGTCACACAATAAGGGCAATCATCAGGCGTGTTTTTAAGAAAATTGACTGTGTTCTCTCTATATATATTTGCTATGTCACGGAGGATGGAGATGTCAACTCAGCTGTGGGGAAAGTCCCCAGTGGTGAATGGGCAGAAGGCCCAATGTAGTACAGCACTACAGCTTTTTATTAATTTTATTAGATGTTCCGTTCAGCTGTTGAATGTTGCTACTTGAGGAAAAGCCATCCCATGTGATTTGACCGCCTGGTAGCAATAGGCAACAAGGGTTATTGTGGTTGGAGATAGAGTGGCAGCACAGTTTATGAACTGCCTCACCACAGAACCATGAGCAACAGGAGCAACCTATTGAGGTGAAAAGACTTTGGAATATCAGCCATAAGAGCCTAATGTTAAGGTCCCTGCTTACCTTAAAGCAATCCAACATTCTGGCCATCTGTTTCCCTAGGGATTACTCTAGAGATTATTGAATGGGGGGAGATTATGGATTTTTATATTATGGAATGTTATTGTTTTAAGCCACTCAGAATCAATGTGTGTGAATTTGACGTCCATATAAGTCTGTTTAATAAATAAGCAAATAATTTTCTGTTTTATATTTCATAAAGATAGGTAAGACTTTGTCAGAATGCAAGAAAGGTCTTTTTGAATCTCAGTGGAGACTATGAAAAAGTGGAGTGCAAAGAACTGTGTTTCTACTGGAATGACTATAAGAGGGAGGGGATGTCAAGACCATAACCATATGATGAAAGCCCCACCCATTTTATATGCACAAAGAGCGACAGAACTTCAGTGGCATGATCGTGATTTCCATCTTGAATTTTCTGACTCCTTCCATGGATAACCTTGTCTGTGTACTGCAAGGAAGCATAAAGTTCAGTTCTAGTAGGCATATCTTTTTATGCAGAAGAGTCCCACCACCTTCTTATCTTACAGTATCTGCTAATGCCCTTAGCTCTGATTTTGAAGTCAGCAACCAAGGTTCTAAAAAAAAATGCGAAAGGAAGATGAGTAAGTCTAGAGTTTCATCTAAAGTTTCTACCTGGAAATAAATGCTCAAGAGGGATGAGAAGGTGCAGTGTGCTTGCATGCTCAGCTCTCTCTTGCAATGAGAATTAGCAACACGCTTTACTGAAAAGTGAGCTTTGAGGAATTCTTAAGAACCAAATAATAGATTGGAAGATATGTGAGATACATATTGGGTTGACTCATCCATGGGATAATTAGCCTATGTTATTCTAATTGAAAGTAAATTGAAGTAATTATTTAAGGTTTGCAACATAAGAAAATAAAATGTGTACTAATTCATGATTCTTAATTCCAGGAGACCCCTAAGCCAGGCATGAAAACATCCATTCTCCATTTTTATCCTTCACAATCATCTTCAGAAAGGAGAATTCAATGACACATCACCTTTAAAATTTCATTGTAACATTAAGATTTGCTTTTAATTTGTGATAACTTCTGAATATTGTGGTGTGGTTCACCAGTGCACTCTAGAGCACATAGGAAGTGATGCAAAGAAGTGTAGGTCTTCAGTTTTGGCAGATAAGAAAGCCATGCTATATTAAACCAAATATATATCTAATCTCAGTGGTTATTTCACATGTCAGTCAATTAGGGCATAAAGTACCCCCCCCTCCCAATCATCCTTGGCAAACTGGGTTTAGAACAGTGAAAAGCCACATATGTCCTAATATCCTCACAACAATCTTCAGCCCATTTTTCGGAGTCTCTGAAGCGTCCAAACACAGACTGTGCAAATCACATGCTTGGGAATTCAAAGCACATCTTATCTCACTGCTCCATCAAGCACTCTTTCTAGCGAGTTTGTCCAAAATGTGAACCACATTCTCATGAGCTCTTTCCTTAGTTGATGGAACAGTCAATTAATAATTAGACAGATGTGTCTGTGATGCTGAGTGAAAGAGAAAAAAAAGATTTACCTGGCAGAGATATGGCCTGGGGAGCCTAGATTTTTTTTTGGTGGTGGTGGGAGGAGAAATCCAAGAGAATTTCCTGCACTGATATTTGATATGAGAAGATTTGGAGGGCTGGACAAATTCCCTTTAGGAGTTTACTTGATCAAGAGGAAGACAGCAGCAGCATCAGATGGCAATGCAAGCTACCATTTACATTTCTACAATGCCTTTGATTGACTCTTCATTAGGCAATTGAAATTGTGACTCAAAATAGAGTCATGCTGACCTGAGTCATGAGTTAGCAGTAGTCCATACCAAGACATTTTTGTGCTCTGGTGAACACCAAAGAATACCAAGTAGCAGAAGTGAAACAAATAACTTGATTTAGTTGGAGAAGGCTGTGAGCTGATCTTGCTCCACTCCTGATCTTTGCTGGGTAGGGTAATTAATGAAGAAATGTTTGCAGAGAATCCTAGAAGGCTAGAAGACTTCCAGCTGGGTAGGCTATATTTAATATC
Organism: Vipera ursinii; assembly: GCF_947247035.1. Taxonomy (NCBI): domain Eukaryota; kingdom Metazoa; phylum Chordata; class Lepidosauria; order Squamata; family Viperidae; genus Vipera; species Vipera ursinii. The sequence goes on from NC_139517.1 coordinate 28,305,663, forward strand.
TCCTACCTATAATGAAGCACAGAATTGTCTATTTGGAAGCTAAAGTAGACATAACCCAGGAAAAGCAGATTGGAGCAACAGAAAAATTCCCTTCTGCTTTGCCCCACTACATTCCCAGATTCAAAGTTGGACATACTGAACTATGTAACTTCTAAGAAACTCAAGGGAAATGGGCAAAACACGTATATGTTTGTCAGTACACGTATAAACATATATATACAGGGGGATTTCATACCAGGGTTGAGTTGTCCTGTCACCAAATTGTCTTGGTACCACTCCTGACGACTACTCCATGTGCTGTTTTGTATATTCAGCATTCTGCTCTTCTCATACATGCCATCCAACCCCATGGGATGGGGCTGAAGATCAGAGGGACAAGAAGAAGGCTGGTGGAGTCTATAGAAGTCCCCCACCTGGAGGGTTGCAAGCTGCAGTTGCACACCCTGCTGTGGATAAACCTGTAGGAAGGAAGGAAGGAAAGAAGGAAGGAAGGAAGGAAGGAAGGAAGGAAGGAAGGAAGGAAGGAAGGAAGGAGGTTTCACTAAGAAAATGTTACTATTTTTAATAGTTCTTCATATTTGCAATGGGCCTGTAACTCTGTGAGCATGTAAGAATTACTCTAGAATTATGAAGACTCAAAGCATCACTTAAGTGTGCACTGGTTACATTATGTTATATCAGTTTAATAATACCTGACACCATTATGTAAATTACATGATTTCTGAGAAGAGAAAGATGTGGGCTGCTCGAACTGTTTGAAAGAAAGTCCAACTTGAGAAAGAGTGGCAGAAGGTAGGCCAATGGTCTGAAGGTAACAGTGTTCTGTGCGCCTTTGGCGTCTAGTCATGCCAGCCACATGACCATGGAGACGTCCTCGGACAAGCGCTGGCTCTTTGGCTTTGAAACGGAGATGAGCACCAGCCCCTAGAGTTGGAAATGACTAGCACGCATGTGCGGGGGAACCTTTACCTTTACCTTATTATTTATTCTAATTGGTATGTCTGTGGAGATTCTCAGTCATCCAACTCATGCTTTTTCAAAAGGCAACTGGACTTTATTTTTCCTTGAAGACATTTCACTTCTCATCCATGAAGAGCTGTTTGGGGAATCTTGAGATCCAGGTAATAGCTATAGTTAGGTACATGGGTGGGGAGGATTGATGCTTGGTCTTTCATCCTGATAACCCCACCCTGGCCTATGTTATGCTGTTTAATGGGCCAACATTTTTGCCTTTGGAAGTTCTGAGTGTTAGTCAAGGCATAGCCAGGCACTTGCAAGCACACATAATCACACACTCACACAAACACTGTTAACACTCAATTCCCACCCCCATCCTAGTTTGCCAAGCTCTCTGGACATTGGAGTAGAAGCTTGGGGCAGGATACTTAAGAAAGGAAGGAAATTGGTCCAAGCATACGTGGCTGGATAAAATTAGTGGATAAGTAAGAAAGAGCAAATGGAACAAAACTGCATATGAATGAAATTTTTGTAAAACATGAATGCAGGACTCAAACATATATCACATAGATATTCTGAGATCTTATTGATTTCTCCTGGGCATCCATGTTTACTTACTTAGGCATTGAATAATATCATTTATAACAAGCTTTTAAAAATCCACTGTACTGTAGCTCTTTGCCATGATTTTTAAAAACTTGATACTCCCAATGTGATTTTTTTTAAAAAAATTCTTGATTTATAATCCTAAGTCACAAACTCTACAGGCAGATGAGAAACTAGTTTGACCTAATGTGACAACAGAACAACGAATCTGTGCCCTAAAGCAATGCTACATTTGACAATGTCACTTTTACATACCTTTCCAGAAGGGAAGCCTCTGGACACTTGGAGTGAGTCTATCTTCCATGTGAAGTTAAATGTGTTAATTAAGAAAGAAAAGATTATTAAAATAAGCTCTTGAGGGCTCATATTTTTCAAGGAGCAACAGTAAATTCCTGGAACTAACTTCCTGGGGAAGGGAACAGTTTTCATGTTGAGTGATGGCAAAGATCACATCAAAGGTCTTCCTTCATCCTCCAGCCACTAGTTATGCTACAAACTAATTGGCATAGATAGAGTAGAATGGGATAAAAATAAAATAAAAGTCTTGTATACTGGATAATAATGGAAATCAATTGTGACTCTGCTTACAAGGGAAAAGCAGTGACTCATTAGCACTACGAGACTCTTTTCTGAAACCACTCAATGGAAGTTGCCTCCTGCAATTCAGCATATAAATTTTATAAATAAAATATTGAACGGCAGCAGATCTTTAGAGCCTTAGTGTTGTCATTTCTCCTCCAGTATTTTATTTTTAAAAATACCCACCTATCTCACAACCGAGTGATTTTCGGCGGCATGCAGCACTTGATTAAAATCACAATTGGGAAAACGTATTAAAGTTTTTGTTTCACATTCTTTTGCTCAACTGGGGGGGGAAAAGCAGATGGGAGCCATCTGAAAATCTGTGCTCTTAATCAGTAAGAGCTCTCTTTTTAGTCGCTCTTAACTTAAAAAAAATGGAGATCCAGCTACAACTTTTTGAATGATACTGTAAGTTGTTCATTAGAAACCAAAAGCATTTTAACAAGGTCATAAGAAATATATTGGAATTTTGCAGCATGCACTTGTGAACAAGCAATTCAGCGAAGCAGAGAAACAGCATCACTGTAAAGTGGATATGCAAATAATTTAAACCACATCTTAAAAAAGGATAAAAGACAAAAAAAATCAGATTAACAAAAAGAGGAACACACATGAATATGGGACCTTCAATTTTATCACAAAAATGTTCCTATGAGCCTTGTAAGAAAATGAAATACGAAGTTTTAGTCCTATTATGAAATATGCTTTACTTCCAAATATCTCAAAAAGAATTTTTAAAATGGAAACCTTAAATTTTGTAGCACCATGACCGGTTTTTCAAATTTCATTCTACTGCATAATTGCAAAAATCATGTAAGATGTAATTAAATACAAAAAGTGTTGTATCAATCCTCCTCTTTTTGGCCTGCAAAAAATCTGGATGACCATTAGATGTAAGCAGTGAAGAAGTTAGCATTATCTTTTTTTCTTTTTATAAGTCAGAATCAGCATTTTCTGATTTCTACCACCTGATGATCAATCAGATTTTGGAGTCCAAGTCTGTAATGCTCTGCCTTGTATACAACAGCAGCCTTGCAAAACATCATTCCAAAGAATAAGATGCACATTCAAACATCATTTGAAGCTGTATCTTACTTAATCATGGTTTGCCAAATGAGCCACTAATTGACTGCTTCGTTATAAGTGCTCTCCCAGAAAACTGCTTACAAGCCATAACTGCTTGTTATAGTTTGAATAACCGCATGCTAAACCTACCAAAAAAGGGACGTGGTGGCTCAATGGGTTAGGACACTGAGCTTGTCGATCAGAAGGTTGGCAGTTTGGCGGGTCGAATCCCGAGTGCCACGTAAGAGAGTGAGCGCCTGTTACTCGTCCCAGCTTCTGCCAACCTAGCAGTTCGAAAGCACGTAAAAATGGAAGTAGAAAAATAGGGACCACTACGGTGGGAACGTAACAGCATTCCGTGTGCCTTTGGCGTCTAGTCATGCCGGCCACATGACCACGGAGACATCCTCAGACAAGCGCTGGCTCTTCAGCTTTGAAACGGAGATGAGCACCGGCCCCTAGAGTTGGAAACGACTAGCATGCATGTGCGGGGGAACCTTTACCTTTACCTTAAACCTACCAAATGATATTCTGCTTCAGGGGACTATATATGAGAAGTTTAGGGTACAGAAATGAGATTCCCCAGAGACTGGATTTTATTCTGCTTCCCCAGATAATCAAATTCTTACATGAATCATTTCACTGTATGTCCATGTAGCATCCAACCACTGTTATTTCTTAATATTTCAAAATACCACCACGTGTATCCAGAAATCTGGTTTGAAATTAAACGCCATTAATCTTTCAGAAGGATTTATTTTTTGCCAAATCTATTCAGCTCATGTTAATTTAAACCATTTCACTGGATCGAGATGCCTCACTTATTGCCTATCTGTCTGTACCAGTACTTTTCAATCTGTGGTACTCTTACCACTGGTGGCATTTCGGCACCTGGCAGGTGATACGCATATGACGGGTTGAAAAGCACTGTAAAAAAGGGTAAAAAAAAGTGTAGCAGGGGGATGAGCTGAAGTGGCGGCAGCACCACACAGGCCTATGGGAGAGTCAGCTGGAGCTATGGTGTTGCCGGGACTCTGCTGAGTGCACAGGATCGGCAGGTCGCTCCAGCTGACTGGGAGCAGCACAAAGCCTTGGATAGAGGAGTCATCTGGAGCTGCACCAAAAAGAAAAGGAGGAGGACGGGGAGAGAGGAGATGATATAAAAGGAGGAGATTTCAGTGGGAAAAGGAGAGGGGACGGAGATGGGGATGAGGAAAGAGAGACGGAGAGGAGAAGAGGCTTCTTTGAGACAAGAAGAAGGAGAGAAGGGGATAGAACAGTGCAAAGATTAAAGTCAGAGAAACAGGCACAACTTTCCCATTAAAACTATGGTAATTGGGTGTACAGATAGTTCTCAACCTACGACCACAATTGACCCCAAAATTTATGTTGCTAAGTGAGAAATTTGTTAAATGAGTTTTGTCCCATTTTACGACTTTTCTCGCCATATTTGTTAAGTGAATCACTGCAGTTGTTAAATTAGTAACACATTTGTAAATCTGGTTTCCCCATTGACTTTACTTGTCTGAAGGTTGCAAAAGGGGATCACGCGACCCTGGGACTCAACAACCATCATAAACGTGAATCGGTTGCCAAGCATCTGAATGTAAATCACATGACCCTGGGGATGCTACAGCAGTCATGTGTGTGAAAAATGGCCATGTCACTTTTTTCAGTGCCGTTGTAACTTCGAACAGTCACTAAGAGGACTGTTGTAAGTCAAGGACTACCTATACTTTATCACTTTTTCCCCCTTGCATAAAATAAGTTTTAGTCCTATTATGAAATATGCTTTACTTCCAAATATCTCAAAAAGAATTTTTTAAAATGGAAACCTTAAATTTTGTAGCACCATGACCGTTTTTTCAAATTTCATTCTACTGCATAATTGCAAAAATCATGTAAGATGTAATTAAATACAAAAAGTGTTGTATCAATCCTCCTCTTTTTGGCCTGCAAAAAATCTGGATGACCATTAGATGTAAGCAGTGAAGAAGTTAGCATTATCTTTTTTTCTTTTTATAAGTCAGAATCAGCATTTTCTGATTCGCTTTTCTACCACCTGATGATCAACCAGATTTTGGAGTCCAAGTCTGTAATGCTCTGCCTTGTATACAACAGCAGCCTTGCAAAACATCATTCCAAAGAATAAGATGCACATTCAAACATCATTTGAAGCTGTATCTTACTTAATCATGGTTTGCCAAATGAGCCACTAATTGACTGCTTCGTTATAAGTGCTCTCCCAGAAAACTGCTTTACAAGCCATAACTGCTTGTTATAGTTTGAATAACCGCATGCTAAACCTACCAAAAAAGGGACATGGTGGCTCAATGGGTTAGGACACTGAGCTTGTCGATCAGAAGGTTGGCAGTTTTTGATACCTTGCTAGGCGACTGGTGGTACTCATATATTGCCATATCCTAAAAATGGTACAATTGGTGAAAAAGTTGGAAAGCACTGATCTATACCACCAGCTGCCAGATACTTCCTTCCTTTGCAATAGTGGTGAATATCTGTAGCTTGGGCATAGGATGAGGGTGAAGGTTCGTTCTCAAGAGCTTGTGGGTTGGTTTCCAAATGTTTCATTACCAGGCTGGGTAACATCTTCAGTGGAGTTTAGGGGATGTTAATGTCAGTGTTCTTCTATTTATAAGGGCTTCATGTGGTCAGTGGGTTTTGTGATGGTGTGGTCACGTCAGGTTAAGGTCCCATCAGGTCAGAATCTTGTGATGGATCTTGTGATGGGTCAGGTGTGAGTCACCAGTGAGAGTCTTATGATGGGGAGGTAACATCAGGTGTGGTTCATTTGCAGGTGAAGTGCTGGTTGAGGGGAGCTTATGTAGGTTGGTTGAGGATTGGTGCTGTTTCTGGTTGGTTGTGCGGTTTATTTGGACTCTGAGGGTTTTGTAGGCTGGTTATAGGTCTGCTGATGGAATTGCTTATGGAGTGCCAGGCTTCAATGAACTCACAAGCATGGTGGGTGGTAGCGTCTCTGATGATTTTTGTATTGCTTCAATTGAACTGGTGCTGTTTGGTGTTGGGGTGGGTAGAGATTAAGGATTTAGGATTGTGGCGTTTGACTGCCAGCCAGTGTTTGTGGCTTTTAATTGATGTGATGTTTGTCTCACATAGAATTGGTTGCAATGGTTACAGTTGATTTTGTACTCGACACTGTTTCTTTCATTCTTCTGTATCTTTTCTTTGGTTGTGGATAATTACTGGTGGAGTGTGACTGGGTTTGTGAGCTATTGCTATTCCTAGAGGTTGGAGAATTCTGGCTGTCATTTCTGACACCCCTTTTGTGTATAGTAGAGTTAGTTTTTGCATAGTGGTTGGCTGTGTGGTGTGTTATGGTTTGGGTGCTGTGTGTTGGAATACAAAGTTTTTGGATAGCCATTACAGAGAAAGATGTCAAGCAGCCATTTTTCTTTCACTTTTTTTAGTGTTGTGGTGCTGCAGTGTGCCTTGGCCCTTCTGAAGAGAGTCTGGAAACAGCTTCTTTTGTGTGCAGTGGGGTGGATGTTTGTGAAGCTGAGGATCTAGTCTCTGGGTGTGGATTTGTAGGTTTCTGATTCTCTGTTGTCCAGTCTCCTTATGTCAATGTCAAGGAATGGGATGCATGTGAATTTGATCCCAGAGAATATGTTATTGAGTAGGTGATGTGTTTCTTCAGTTTGGGAGTGTTTAATGTTTATGAAGGTGTCATTTATGTTGTGTGACCAGAATTTTGGTTAGATGGTGGATAGAGCTATGGATTTGAATCATTGCATGACTTATTGCTTCTGCTATTAGGCCTGATATGAGTCATCCCATCTGGGTATCTTGTACTTCCTTATAGATTTTCCTGTTGAACTTGAAGTATGTGTTGAAGCATAGATCCAGAAGTTTCATGATGATTTCTGTGGTCATGGAGTGTTCTGTGGTGGCATCACCTTTGTGGGTATAGTATTTAGTGAGTAGGTGATGTATGGTTGGTTTAATCAGGTCAATGTCAATCGAGGTGAAGAGGAAGAGTCGATTTCTTCCTTGTTGATCTTGGTGTGCTTCTTGCATTGGAGAAATTGTTCTGGGGAGTTTATTGAGTGGGTTGAGTCATTGACCAGGTGTCTGAATTTCCTTTGCAGGGTTTTTGCTAGTACATCGGTATTTCAGGTAGAAACACAATTGGGTGTAAGGGGATCCCATTCTTGTGTATTGTGGAGAGTCCGTAAAACCTGGGTATGGAGGAGTCTTGTGGTTGCATGTGCTTTCTCTGTAGTGATGTTAACTGTTTTTCTTTTTCCATTTTTCTTAAGGTGTCTTTTATTTTGTTCTCTAGCTGTTTTGTTGGATCATTGTGGATTATTGGGTAGGTCGCCTTTTGGCTGAGTGTTTCATTTTGTCTGTTGGGTTGCACATTGGGGCTGATTCCTTGTCTGATGTCTTCTTGTGTTTCTTGGTCCAGGCGGTGGGTTTTTAGAATGGATTTGAGATTGGCAAGGAATTCAATAAGGTCAGTATCTTTTTGGTTGAAATTAAGGCTCTGTGTGAGGACGGTCTCTTCGTCGTCAGATAGAGGTCTGCTGGATAGATTTCTGATACAGAGTTCTGAGTTGTCATCTTGTGGTTTCGGGATGATGGTATTGAGTTTCTCTTGTGGTGAGTTACATTTTTGGGTTTGCATTTTGTTGGCACTCCTGTGGATTGGGACTTCTAAGGCAGGACTTTTCAACTAGTGGCACAGGTACCACCTGTGGTACATTGACACCTTGCAGGTGGTACGCGACCAACCTAGAAAAGTGGTAGCAGGGGAGGGGAAGGAGCTGAACCAGTGGCAGCACCGCACAAGCCTGAGCAAGAGATAGCTAGAGCTGCAGGGCTGTCAGGGCTCAGTGGAAGGGCCAGGCTCCAGCTGGAGCTCGGCACTGATCCTGGCGCTTCTGAGCCCAGAAGAAGCATCAATCAGCTGGAATGTTGCAGCATCTCCAGAGTCTTGTGATGTACATTCAGATGCTTGGCAACTGATTCATATTTATGACGGTCACAGTGTCCCAGGGTCATGTGAAGTGACCAAACCCTGCTGCAACCACCCAGCAGATGGGGGGAATAAAAACCAAACATCCCCACCCACCCCACCCCTGCTGCCAATCCTCAACAGAAATGCTCACAACAATGAAAACCTTGGACAGGAGGAAGACCACTGCCAGGCGGGCAGGCAGGTGTCTTGCTCGGCTGTGGCTTGGGGGGCACTTTTTCAGTGCCATTGTAACTTTGAACAGTCACTAAGCAAACTGTTGTAAGTTGAGGACTACTTGTACTTCATCACTTTTTTCCTTTTTTTTTTTTTGGTCATCAAGTTTTTGACACCTTGCTAGACGACTGGTAGTACTCGAATGTTGCCATATCCTAAAAGTGGTACAGTGGGTGAAAAGGTTGAAAAGCCCTGTTCTAAGGGATCTGTCAGGTCTTGTCTGATGGAATTGAGACATGTAGTTTTTTGTTCATCATTGGTGTGTTGGTACTTTTCCAGGCAGTTGTGGGCATTAGTTATCATGAATTGAAGCATGTTGCATCCATTTCGGAAGCCCAGCTTCCATGCTTGTGGGTGGCTGATCAGTGGTCAGTAATGTATGCTTTGGGGGGTTGTTTGTTTGTGGAGGCATTCATGGAGAAAGTACAGCTGTTTGCAATTTGACAACTGTCTTTCAGTGAATGTTTTCTAGCAGTGGGCAAGTTTAAACATTGCACAACCATGAAGGTTTACAATAGTGGCCAATCTCTGTAACTCGGGTGGAGGATGAGGGTGGAGGTTTGTTCTCTGGGCTTGTGGGTTGGTTTCTAAACTTTTTGTTACCAGACTAGGTAACATCTTCAGTGGACCCTACCTGTGGACAAGACCCATCATAAGACTCGCACAGGTGACCCATCACAAGACCCTCACTTGACACACCCACACCTGACCCATCACAAGACTCTGACCTGATGAGTCCCTGACCTGATGTGACCTCACCATCACAAGACCTACTGATCACATGAAGCTCTTGCAAACAAAAAACACGGATACTGACATCCCCTAAATTCTGCTGAAGATGTTACCTTCACCCACTTCCTTCCTTCCTTGAACTAGGAAAAGCTTAGCATATAGATTTGAAGACCCCAGAAAACATTTTGATGGCCAACAAATTAAGTGGCTTGAAAAGCAGATTAGCAAATTCATGTCTAATGAATGAAGCAATTAGTTCTGAAGGTTGTATGATACCCCCTGGATTCAGAGTTGCTAATGATACTAAATGACAGAACCTGAGTATAAATCAGGACTAGACTTTTGCTATGCTGTCTTGCTCTTTGAGCAAATGCTGGACTAAGAGCCCTCCACAAATTCCTTTATTTGTAATTTGAAGATATCTTGCTAGTCATTCGTCAAGGATACATTTCCATCACACAGCGTTTGTCTGCCCTATGCCATGGAATCACTTATTGGGAGATGGGTGGCTGTATAAATTTAATAAACAAACAAACAAACAAATCTTCACATGATGGCTAATAGCTTGAATTGCATCCATAAGTGCATCCATTGGTCACCTGTGCAGCTTGTGTAGCATAGGTGTTAAATGGGTATACCAATATGTGCCTATAATTCCTCACATTCTGGACCAGTTTAACTTCCTGGAGGTCTTTAAGGGCCTCGACTTACAGCTATTCATTTAGTGATTGTTCAAAGTTACAATAGTACTGAAAAAAGTGATGTATGGCTGGCTCTTCCACTTACAACTATCACAGCATCCCTATAGTCACATGATCAAAATTTGGCTGCTTGCAACTGGCAGCTATTTACAATGCTTGTATTATCCTGGGGTCATGTGATTGCCATTTGCAATCTTCCCAAGCTTCTTACAAATAAAAGTCAATGATGAAAGTCAGATTCATTTAAAGCTGCATGATTTACCTAACATCTGCAATGGTTTGCTCAACATCCATGGCAAAAAAAAAAGTTACAAAATCAAACTGAACTCATTTAACAACCCCCTTGCTTAGCAATGGAAAATCTGGTCTCAATTCTGGTTATAAGCCATGTCTTATAGGAATAAAACTTCCTAGATAAGACAAGATTGTGATTCAGTCAATTCAACTGGACTTTCCCAGTTACAGTTAATTCCAAGTGAATCCGAGCAACTTTATCCTTGGGTATTCCTCACAGCATCCTTGAAGATGTTCTCCTTTGCATTGAAATTGTAAGGACAACTCCCTCACCATCTTAATTGAGAATGGAGATGTATTGTTGGAACACAGCAAATTGTGCCAGCATTCTTTTCATTCTATCTCAAGGACTGTAAGAGAGCATGTTAAGTTGACTGTCTGTCTGTGCCATAACAAGATCTTTCATTTAACCTTTCTTGAACAAAATGTGCTGCTGCCTCCAATCATGGGAGAGTGAGAATATCCCATGAAGATATTTACCACATCTGCACAAGCAAGGACACCGCTTTATCCGTAAGCACAGATTAAAGTCTAATCAATTAATATTTCCAAATCTGGACACTCTACCTGGGCTTGAATTAAAGCACCAGGCTAGAAACCAGGAGTCTGTGAATTCTAGTGTCACCTTGGGCATGAGAACTGGCTGGGTGACTTCAGGCGAACCACTCTCTCTCACAAGGTTATTGTGGGGAAAATAGAAGGAGGAAAGAGTTTATGTATGTTGGCTACTTGAGTTATTTGTAAAAAATAATAAATATAAATAAATAAACAAATTAAATTGCTGTAACTTAAAACCAGCATGACCAAATAATCTTAGCTGGGAATAATTTGAACACAAAAGCAATGTATCTAAGGGACACAGATTGGGAAATGTTAACTGAAGAAACAGCAGAGAGAGAACATGAACACCCAGTAGCCCTATAGTACAATATATAGTATTCATAGGTTTTGCAGTTCTGCTGTTTTGTTTTGTATTTATACATGGGGAGAGGGGGAGGAAAAGCAAGTAGCCCTCTAGAAATACTTATTGTTGCCATATTTATTTAACTTGCTATGTCTCCAAGATATGCACTACTCCAGGCCACATTTTTGAAGCAAAGATGTGCATTTTTAGGATGATTTGGAAGGAAAGAAAAAATTGATATCCTCTAAACTTTGGCACCCGAGGCCAGCCTTAGATCCATGCCAGACCCAATGTCCAAGCATTTCAAGCAGAGATGGGCTTCCCAGCCAGTTTCCTACCTGAATACTGGCTATGCCAACCTGTTTAAATTTAAAATAGATTTCTATCATAGACTTTCAGACCAATTTTGGGATTACCCTTTTCCTGTCTCCTCTGTCCATTGTCCATGTACTTAAAAGCAGTTCTTTTTTTGTAAAAGAAAAAGGTGCTGGAACTCACACATGTCATACAACCCGCCTTGCCTACCCTACAAGGTTTCATCCAAAAAAGGTGCCGGAACTCCATTCTGAGCGTTCTATGAGAAAAAAAGCCCTGCTTAAAAGTAAGATCTATATATGAGCAGACACATACTTGATGTGCATAGAAAATCTGCTGATCTTTCTTTGGCCTCTTTCAAGGCACAAGATGCAAAAAAGGACACAAAACTAATCATTTTTACATATCTGAGGACCTTGCACACAAGCAAAGTTCTCAATGAAGCGTTAAATAGTCTGAGTATATTCTGATGCTAAAGCACTTTCAAAGTGAGTCGAGATCAAATATATGTCTGAATGAACTCATTAGAAAAGGTAAACCATGTGATTGATAGATTAAAAAAAACCACAGAGGTACCTTACCAGAATTATTACTCTCACACATTCAGAAATATTGCCTCTTATATTATATATTATATAATGCAATATAATGGATATTAAAGTATTTAGGTTCACCTGCATAGCACCCATCACAAACAGTATCGGATGTTTTATAAACACATGTAGAAAAAACTCTCTCTCTCTCTCTCTCTCTCTCTCTCTCTCTCTCTCTCTCTCTCTCTCTCTCTCTCTCTCTCTCTCTCTCTCTCATAAATATACAATATCTTTGCTTAGAAACACCATGTACATGTATCACCACTGCATCTGTCTTTTTATTTTTTATTTTTTTTTATTAATCCCATTTATATCCCGCCCTTCTCCGAAGACTCAGGGCGGCTTACAATTTAAAGCACAAATCAATGTGCTTAGCAATAGCCTTCATTCTATGTATATGCCTGCTTATTTGGGCTTTTGGGGGGCCCCAAGCGGCATTATTATAAAGTCAGCTTATTGCCCCCAACAATCTGGGTCCTCATTTTACCTACCTTGGAAGGATGGAAGGCTGAGTCAACCTTGAGTCTGGTGAGATGCGAACCTGCACTAATTGCAGGCAGCTGGTGTTACTTAAGGAGGCATTAGCCCACTGCTCCACCAAGGCTCTTTATGATAAATGTAGAATATTATTATTTACAAACACAGTCAACATTACTCTGAAAGTGGGTATTCAAGCAACGCCAATGCACTGTATGAACTATGCCACATTTTGGATATGTATCATGCATCTTTCCCTATAAGAATGTATAAACCACCTAATTGGGCTTTCCTCAAAGGTACAGTCAGTGTTGATATGAAGGCAGGAGATTATGCATTTTATAGCCCAACACTTTTAGAGGACATCAGATTAGAGGAAATAGATAAAATCATACTGAAAATCTTATCCACTGTACACCATTTTCCAATAATGAAGATGTTTAAAACAAAGCTTTTGAAGGTTATTCTTCCACCACTAGGAATCTTCCCTCCTCCACAAATCTCAGCAGTCACACTTCATAAGAACACCATAAAACTCCATATTTTCATATTTCTTCAACCTGATAGCCCTGCAATTCATTTTGAATTCAGCCATCCCACATGCACATAAACTAAGTCAACCGCAAGATTGAAAACCAGAAAGGGAAGATGCCACATCACTCTTAAGCCAATAAACACCTCAACCCAAAATGGCTGCCTTCCCTGTTTCTGCTGCAGAACTCATGAATGATGGACCTTTGGCAGGGAAATCACAACTTATGAGTTGAAAAGAAAAGTAGCAAAGGAACAGAAGTAAAGGTTCAGAAATCATACTATAACAATATTTTTTAACAAAGTGAAGCACTTGAGGTTATATAACAAGTAAATTGCACACACATGTATCTGCTCCAAAGAAAATTTGGATGGCAATAATTCCCCTGAACAAATTTCCCATAAATGAATCTTTCTTTTCACTGGCTGGGGTGAATTCTGTTCTCCGCAATCAGTTATTTAGATTGAAACCACATCTCACTCCATAATCCGGTAACCCTTATGCAGGCATACATACAACTGAGGCATACTCAGTTTCACAAACTCTGAGGATGCATTTGTCTCTTAATAACTAAAAAACCCACCTCACTCCATTCTATTTCTTTGCTGTCTTCCTTCTCTTTGCATTGTTTCATATAACATACATATTAGCAGAATTATTATAATCATAATTACCTGGAATCCTCTGATACTGAAATTTGCAGTTAAACGGAGCAGGACAATGCTTGAGTAAAAGTGATGCTGAGGCAGTAATTGGGTAAATTAGCTATGTATGAAGTAGGTTTGATCCATCTGCAATGATTGAAAATATTATGTTATCCAGGGAAGAGAGGAGAAGTAGAAAAAGAATATTCTCAAAGAATCCAGTGTTAAATGCAAGTGAGGCTACTTATACAAATATGTGCAATATTGTGTCCAAATATATTAACCAAAACTTAACATGAGGGCAGGAAGGGAAAGGGGTCAATAAGGAAAATGAGAAAGAAAGAAAGAAAGAAACATATATATAAATCCAAAACCATTTGTAATTATTCATTCAATTTTTTTGTGTGAAATACAGTCCTAAAACAACGGATTTCCAATCCCAGTATTGTTCCACACCCATCTCTCTTCCTCACCCATCTTATGTTTCTCAGTCCCAAGCTGTGTACCTACCAGTTTACTCGAAGTCAAGTAGTCTTGTGCCGGCATAACTTTTTCAATCCTTTGTTTAACTTGCCTGCTGCCCAGTTTTAATTTTGCTTCCTTGGTGGCACTTCTTGATGTGCCCCGCCTTGGAGTTCTTTTTTTCCTTTCCCCAGTTTGTAAATTTCTGTGCTTTTGCCAACCTTCCTTGGAAAGCTGATTTTCAACCTCCCTTTCCCCTAGACAATGCCCACCGTGTTGTGCCTTGGTGAGTGCCTGGTTTCTCTTACACATTCACTCAGGGATGCCCAGTTTATATCCCCGCTCTCATGCTATCTTCACCAATACTGTTAACACTTTCACCCTATTAACACTTTAGCATCTTGCCTTTTTGTTCAACACTCCCTTTCAAACACACATCCTTTCTTTGCAACAGCATTATAGAGATCTTATCATCCCCTCAAGTTTTGCCCACTGTCTCCGGGTGCTCACCCAAAGTGGGCTCCCCCAAAACAGAATCGTTGCCCCTTGCGTGCCTACTGTTCATACCCACTCACTCTTACTCTGTGCTATGAATGACTTTGGGGCGGGCATTGTTCAGGAATAAATATCATTTCTGGAAACTGAGGTGGGGGGAGGCTGGGATGCGCTGGGGGGGAATGCAATACTGCTATGACATTTGTGCTAAGTTGTCGTGTCAGATTTGAACTTAATTCCCTCCAATGGATCAAGGGTGGGAGGTGGTAGAGCAGAGAGAGAGAGAGAGATGTCCCCAGTTATATAGCCATGTATTGTTGCTTACAGAAATCATAGAGAAGGAGCCTGTCAGAGCTGGTCAGGGCTAGAGGGTATGGTGAGGAAAGGGAGGGGGGAAATGGGACAGATGCCACAGACAGGCATGAGATGTACCTTGTACAAATGGCTGCAGGGACAGAAGAGAAACCAATATGCTTTTTCTAGCCCTTCCCATCTTCCCGTCTTCCCTTCCCATCTTCTTCCAGCCTTTCCCATCTTTCCCGCTTAGCTCCTGTCTTTAAGCACTGTCAGGTCTCTCCCTTTTTAACCAAAGAGGCCCCAAAGGCTCATCTAAAAAAGCCAAGGAGTCTTCAGCCTGAATTCTGCTTAGAACATCTAAGTTCCCACTACAGCAACTCAGATTATTGATTTTCAATGCCTGGCATGTATACTTGCCCAGTCTTCCTTTCAGATGTCGTGAATGAAACCAGTTTTTATTGTATCTCCCTTAGGATTTCCATTCCCCAAGTCACGCTCTCCCACCAAAAAGCTGAGAATGGGCATCATGGTGCCTTAGGGTGATTTAGGGTAAAACAATGAGGAGATGACCTTGATCAGAAGCAATTAAAATGGAGCTATTTGCTATAGGGCAACTCAACCTGAGGGAAATACAGTACGTTTGAATAGATTACAAACAATTAGCTTGACGGGGGGATGCTTTTACACAAGTGGTAGAGGGACAGCTAGCAAGTAGAGTCCCCTATTCCACTGAATTTGTTATCAGATGGTACCTCGAAATAATGGTGCATTTATCCTCTGGAGCTTTCTGTGCGGCATTTCATTAAGCTGCTGAATGAGTTTTGTTCAAATTATTGTTAACATATGATTTGTCCTTATTTATTTTATTTTGGTTCTTGTAGGTTCACATGGGAGAAGTTGGTCCTGTACGGAAAATCTGCATAAGGCTCCTTGAGCTAGATTACCAAAAAAAAAAAAATCAGCTATAACTAGATAGCAGCAAGGATATTCTGTAATTGTTTGCATATCTGTTGCCATCTAGAGTTCCTCTAAAGTTTTGCAGACTGGAGCTATGAGCCATAGACTGGAGAGTATATTGAAAGAGAGGAAGGCAAAACAAACTCTGCTAAAACAGACAATAAATAGCTGATTAGATGCCTCTGCAAAATCTGTAGTTAAAGGCAACAGAAATTCCCATTGCAATTGACTTTATGTAATATATTCTCTCTAAGTATGGGCATTTATGAGTAATCTGCCACTGGTTTCAAAAAAAAGCAGAAAAAGAAAACAAAACACAGTGGGTTTTTTCCCTCTTCCTTTATTTAATGTAGAAACAATTTTTCTTCCAAATATTTTAAGTGCCATACAGGTTATCCTTACAAAAATTTTATAAAGTGTTAGCTGAGGACTGACTCAAGGATATTTAGTGACTTTTGTGACTGCGTAAATCAGGATCTCACCCATCTAATCCAATATTCTAATCACGAAAACTTGGACAGAATCTACCAACTCGTATGAAATAAAGCATATATGGTTAACAGAGCCTCTAAAGAATTCCCATCAGGCAATCTGGTTTGGTGGGGTGGGGGGACTGGATATAAGTATCATAGGGTGATTCCAAGTTAGACTTCAGATTTATAGAACTTTGTGTTTTTTTGTAGCAATCTAAAGCCCAGTGGAGCTGAGATAAAAAAATGAGTCCATGCAGAATTAAATATATGAATCCAAGAACTGACTCATTAGCTTTATTAATAAAGCTAACAATTTCCCACTAAAATTCCCAGGTATCCCAAGCTGGCTTTATTACAACAGTCTAGTTCTATGAGGAAAGGATATTTCCGTAACCTGTTGCTGCTGCAATGATTATAAGAGTTGGGAATCAGAAATCCTCATGGATCTAGTGCAAACCAATCTGAGATCTACTAGTGGCTGCAGATTTACCTGTGGCTTAAATGAAAGAAAACAGAAGTTCTAATGCAAGGTATGGCATGGCAGGGCAGGGCAGGGAAGGATGGAGAAGTCCTCTGGTCACAACTAAGAGTCTATCGATAGGCATTTTGACAAAACTTGTTTTGTTAAAACTGTCCAGAGGTTGTGGGTCCAACACTGAAGGTCTTTAAGAAAAGATTGGACAACCATTAGTCTGAAATGGTCTAGGGTCTCCTGTGGGAGAGAAGGGTTGGATTAGAAGACCTCTACGGTCCCTTCCAACTCTGTTTTTTTCTGCTCTTCAACTAAGTGTCTACTGATAGACATTTTTGGCAAAAATTGCTCTGTTAAAAGTGTGGAGACAGGGAAATAGGAGTTCTTAGAAAGTCTAGTAGAGGCCGTGGTCTGTACCTTAACATCTTTGTGAAGAGGTAAGAGTATCCACATGACTTCAGAGGCAGAGGGGCTGAGGCTAAGTACATATTTCTGTTGCTGCCAGAGCCATCAATTAAAAATGCAAAGCAGATTGACTCATGTGGAAGGGGCTTGGGGGGGAGGGGGGGGAGCCAGGCAATGTCAGGCTTCATCTATCACTCCAGCAAGACATGATGGGGAGGGAAGAAGGTGACAAGCAGGGTGATGCCTGTAGGTTCTACATAACTGAAGAGGTTTAGCAATGTGCCTGTCCCACTTTTTAAAAGCAAAAGTAAACCACTGCAGATCCAAGATTGTCAAGACCTCCAGAGACCCCAATATTCCCCTCTCTAATCTAGTTATGTATTGGAAATAAAGCTTCCTTCTGACCCCTTTGCAACACAGAAGCACTGTGCTGCACCCCTAAGAAATGGGGCCCTGGCATATCCCTTGCTTCCATTTTTGTCCTTCCTTGGTTTGTGCTGGCCCCATCTCCTCTCTCTCCCTTAACCCCACCGCAACAACTCAGCTCCATCGCTTCAGATCATTTCTTGCTTCTGACAGAATCATGATTTTGTTAATTGAAACGTTAAAGTACTCTCTGTCTTCAGCTAATGCTTATCAAGGATGGGTCAGAAACAAGAGGGGGAGGAAATAGTGTGTGGGGCAAGCACATAAGATTCTCAACTGCATCCCTCGGGGCTGGGGGAAAAAGGATGAGATTTCAAGAGCAGCCAGTGATTTCATGGCCCAGGAATAGTCGGGTAAAGCAGAACCACAACTAGACAAGATGAGTGTGACAGCCAGGAAGTGAATAAATAAAGAGAACCAAAGCTATGTTGGAGACTGAACAGAGGGGAGGGGGGAGGAACAACAATGATAGCAAATACAGCTAGGAAAAAAAATCTCCCTGCACATGGCATTGGACCAGGCTATTTGCAGAACCACCTGTTCATAGGATCTCTGTCAGGCCCACATATTTTAACAGGTTTCCTTTCTGAGAGAAAGCCAGCTTATGAGACCTTTGAGGTATACCTTTTTGGTAGTAGCCCTCTGCTTTTTGGAGTGATTTGCCCTCCCAATATACAATTGGGTAACTTATTTCCTTTTTATTAGTTTATAATATAAAATACAAAAAATACAAAGCAAATTATGCCTTGGTAAGACCACACTTGGAATACTGCAGCCTGTTTTACATCCACCACGATGTAAAAAGATGTTGAGACTCTAGAAAGAGTGCAGAGAAGAGCAACAAAGATGAACAGGGGACTGGAGGCTAAAACATATGTGTCTAGTTTAATGAAGAGAAGGGCTAGGGGGTGACATGATAGCAGTGCTCCAACATCTCAGGGGTTGCCACAGAGAAGAGGGAGTCAAGCTATTCTCCAAAGTACCTAAGGACAAGAAGCAAAGGATGGAAACTAATCAAGGAGACAAGGAACCTAGAATTAAGGAGAAATTTCCTGACAGAACAATTAATCAGTGAAACAACTT
This sequence comes from Vipera ursinii, assembly GCF_947247035.1. Taxonomy (NCBI): domain Eukaryota; kingdom Metazoa; phylum Chordata; class Lepidosauria; order Squamata; family Viperidae; genus Vipera; species Vipera ursinii. The sequence goes on from NC_139517.1 coordinate 28,324,368, forward strand.
GTCTCCAAAAGTTGTGAATACTCCAGCACTGGAAGTTTTTAAGAAGAGATTGGGCAACCATTTGTCTGAAATAATAGGAAAAAGGGGTGAGGGAAAAGGGAAGGGAAAAGTATAGAAAAGAAGGGAAAAAGAAAGAAAAGGTTTTGATGTCTGACTCCCTTTGGTGCAGTAGAATAAGATCGTAACATCAAACCTCAATTTTTAACTTTTCTTTGGGGTTTAATAGGGACGCGGTTGCTCAGTGGGTTAGGACACTGAGCTTGTCGATCAGAAGATTGGCAGTTTGGCGGGTTGAATCCTGAGTGCCACGTAGCAGAGTGAGTGCCTGTCCCAGCTTCTGCCAACCTAGCAGTTCGAAAGCATGTAAAAATGCAAGTAGAAAAATAGAGACCACTGCGGTGGGAAGGTAACAGCGTTCCGTGCGCCTTTGGTGTCTAGTCATGCTGGCCACATGACCACGGAGACGTCCTCGGACAAACACTGGCTTTTTGGCTTTGAAACGGAGATGAGCACCGGCCCCTAGAGTTGGAAATGACTAGCACGCATGTGCAGGGGAACCTTTACTTTTTACCTTTGGGGTTTGATGGAAAAAGACTTGGAAAAAGAATTTGGAACTTTGATGTCATGTATGTTAAGGACAGCATGATTACCTTATGCACAAAAATGGAAGGACATTTCAATTCCCACAATGGACGAATGGATGCAAAAGTTGATGGAGTTAGCAGAGATGGCAGTTATTTTTGTTTTTACTTGGAAACTGTTTCTGGACTTTGTATTTGAGATGGAAAAAATGAAAGTTTGATTTTAGGTTTTACAGATTAGATAGATTTGTTGTTATAGAAATGGCTAATTTAGGCACTCCCAATATACAATTGGTCCAAATGGTCTTTAGAGAGACAGTCAAGACCTAATGTCAGACCCCAAACCAAGAATGCCATCTGGTCGTTCTTCCAAGCTGAGTTCTTTATTATTTCACATCCATACACAAAATCTTGCCAGACTGAGTCTTCTACTATCTGCATCTATCATATAGTCAATGAACTATTAGGGAGCTCTCTTTCTCTCACATGTAATCTCTGAACTGAGTTGCCTCTTACTCCTCTGGAATGCAATCCCTCTCTCCTGGAAATCCACTTCCTTACTACTACTACTACTACTACTACTACTACTACTACTACATTTTATTACATTGGCTTGTTCACCACATCTTTGGATCTGAAAGAGAAGAGTCCCAATTGTTGAATTACAGTATATTTTAGTCTGGTCGCCATATTATGATTTCAGTGGGCTTTTCATTTATTGTGTGGTTTACATTTATTGTGTGGTTAAACAAGCAAGCACACAAAGAAACAATATTCTCACTCTATCTCTTTCTATGTCAAGGAACCACTGAGTAAAAGCTAATGCAAAATGACATCCATAATTAGTTGTCAAAACAAAATATTGGAAAATGTATTTCTTGCTCCACTAGTCACCTCTACACACTCTCCACATCTATACAATTGTAGACCTTTTCATATTTTTTTTCCTCATATAGCCTAAATATGATGAACTGCAACTTCTATTGATCTCCTGTAGTCTGGAGAGGTTGCAGATTGCAATTTACCACCTCTGGAGGATGTCAGATTGGGAATGAGCTATGGCCTAGTACCAGGCCGCAGCCATTGGGCCTCGGGAATAGTTGTTGAGCCCCACCCCACTTGCGTTAGCACCGCTGCACAGGCACTAGCAGCCCCATTTGCATATGCACGGGGATGCTAGCACCTCTGCCAATGTCACGTGGGTGCGGGAGCCCCATTTGCACATGCACATGCATACCAGCATGCAAGCCGTGGCACATGTGACCCATTGCACCTGTGTATAGGTGCCAGCTCATACACCATAGGTGCACGTGGCCCATTTGTGCATGTGTGCACACCCTGGTGCCACCATCATGCACTTGCCCATTTGCACATGCGTGCACAGAGCCATGTGCGCATACGTTTCTCTGCTGTTCCCTTTCCTTCCAGGCCACCAAGCCAGAAAGGTTGGGGACCTCTGAGCTATAACATCATAACTCAAAACATCTGATCAACCTCCTTCAGACTTCAAGACAGTGTTTCTGAACTTACAATCACAATTATGACCAGAATTTTTATTGCTAAGCAAGGTGATTGTTAACCGAGTTGCACCTGATTTCTCATCACAGTTGCTAAGTAAATCACTGCAATTGTTAAATGAATTACAGGGTTGTTAAGTGAATCCAGTTTCTTCCATTGACTTAGCTTCTCAGAAGGTAGCTGGAAAGGTCACAAAGGGGGAACATGACCCTGGGACATTACAACCATAGTTGCCAGATGCTTGTCAGTTGCCAAGCACTGCAATTTTTATTATTGACTGTGCTAATGCGGTGTGTGTGTAGGTGTGAGGCCCAGTTGCGATGATTCAGGCCTTCATTGTTCTGGCATAGGCACAAACAGAAAGAAGGAAGAGATATATACATGCAAAGCCTGCCTAAACGCTAATGGGTCAAAAGCTGATAGCAAAAGCCAGATGCCTGGTATACTGTATCATTTACAGAGATAAGGTATGGAGTTGACTCTACACTAATAGAAGGTCTGCTAGATAGTAACTCAAATGCCTATAAGGTTAAGATAAAGTGTAGAGTTGGAGCTGAGTCAGTAGAGTGCCTGTTAGATAATTCCTGAAGTACCTATTAAACAATATTTCTGTATCCTGCCTTGAGAAACTGTATAAAAAGCTTGTTAAATCCTTTGTTCTAGGTCCTGGCATTTTGCTGGCTGGGACCCCGTTTGCTGAAGTCCTTCAATAAAAGAAAATATTTGGTGTCTTCTTCAGCTTCGGCACCAGGCTCAGATCCAAATTTGGGGACAACAGTTGTAAGTCAAGGACCACCTGCTTACAATGGTTGTAAAGTCAAAAACTACAGATAAGGAATCGACCCTCAATTCCTCTGCTCTCTTTTGCTGTTGAACAGGCCAACTCTCATTCTATGCCTCTTGAGTGGTCTCCCCACCATTGTTTGTTGTCTCCCCACAAAAGTTTGGTTCATGTCAAGCAACCTAGTTTCTTTTTTTCTTTTCTAGTAAGCACATCCTGCTGAGGCATCAAGGCATCCCAGCTGCCTAAAAAGACATGTTTGCCTGGGCCAGGCCAGAAAATGTTGCTGAAGATAAACACATGTTAGTGGAACAGAAACTCTCTTTTCCCCACTTGGGATGGATCTCAACAGCCAGTGCCAAGGGCTGTTGGGGAAGCTTGCCAAGAGCCTGCCAGATGGTGTATTTGATTTTTCTGGGAATGAAATAAGACTGCAAGGCTGGGTGGAGAAGAGACGCTGGCGATGGGAGGACTGGAAGTAGGAAAGATGTTTACATTGAGATGGGAAACTAAACCGGTCAGGAGATAAGACAGATCTGAGTGATGTGCTACAGATGGAGGGAGGTGCAAACCAAAGTAACTATACAAGCAGCCACAGATGGAATATTTGGAACATTTGGAATATTTTTGCACCAATTTCTCACAATACATTAACCTGTGGTAAACTGAGCTATGAATGATTGAATTAGCCCAATCATCTGGATTTGCAAAACACACTGAACTATACACTGAAAAGACTGGCTGGGTTTGCCCAATATATTGGGCACTTTTCCCACTTCTGCCTAACCTTGGGAACATTGTTTGTTCCCAATGACGTTGACTTTAGCTTGTTCTGACCCACAGGTCACACTGGCTCAAGTCATCCTTAGCTGTTCCACTGTTCAGGTTGCTTAACAAGCCCCTGTAAGTCAAGATCCTCATGACAGCCACAGAAGCTGTTGTACTTTGTCACCCATCATATCAGAAATGATGTCAGATTAATAGTAAGGTGGGGGGAATCAGAAGGACACCTGTTTTGTCATTTCTGGCTGAGCTTCAAAGAGTACAATAATATTCACATAGTCCTCAATATACAACTGCAATTGAGATCAGACAGATCAGAGATCTGTTGCTAAGCAAGACAGTTGTTAAGTGAGTCATGCCCGATTTTAGAACTTTTTTTGCCAAGGTTGTTAAGCGGATCACTGCAGTTAATTATTAAATGAATCAGTTTTCCCATTGATTCTGCATCTCAGAAATTAGCTGAAAAGATTGCAAATGGTGATCACATTACCTGGGACACTGGGCGATCATGGGAATGCCACAATGGTTGTAAGTGCGAGGATCGGTTGTAAGTAACTTTTTTCAATATTTTTATTTTGAAAGGTCACTAAACAAATGGTTGTTAACCAAGGATTACCAGTACAATTTGAAATCTTATGGAATTATCTGATGTTGCCCAGAAATAGCTTTGGAACATTATCATGGTTTTATGCAGAACTACCATCAGAGAAAGGAACGTGGGATGCAATGGACCATACAAGCTCTAAAATCCAAAATTCCAGAAAGGACTATGTAATGTACTGGCCTTTTATATGCTGTGTTTGCTTGTGTTGTACTGTTTGTTAATTGCTTAATTCACATGTATGTTTTGTAACGGTTCCTGGGCCGGTCTAGACTGGCTGTCTCCAGCCGGTTAAGTAGGTTTTCGGCGGGAAACTGTTGCTCTGAAACTATTGGTCGCCACCTACCAGCCAACCATATAAATAGCTGTGCAGCAGCTCCTAGTTGCTTCTGTTATGTTCTGATCTTCAATAAAGCTTGTTGCTGTTTAAACCCTCCGTCTCGCTCAATGCCTGCAAGAACCGACTACGCAACAGACTACATTGTATCTTATGTGGACACAGAATAAACCTGGATGATATGTCAGGTTTCCTCCCTTTAAGCTTGGGTGAAGCTTCCCATGTACTTGGCATGACACGGCTTGTACACAAGCCTTACTACGGAGTTCTTGGTGCTCTCTGAACTTGGTTGTCTGCTTGCAGAAGTTTAGTTAACCAATTAGGTAACATCATTAGTGCAAATAAATATGGAATTCACTGCCTGTTTACCTTCAGTAGCCTGTCCACCAGTGTTGATGGAGGTGTGGTTTTCTCCTTGGAGTTTCCTAGATTAAAATATTATTTTCTGCTTGATCATTTGTCTTGATCTGATCCCCCCTTATTTGAATGTTGACTGCTGGACGGAATCCTTTTTTATTTATGAAGACTGAAGTCATGTGAAACAGTCAATTTCTTCTGAATTGAACTCAATGCATTTTCCCAAGCAAGATACATTTTGCTCTTCTCACGCTTAGCATATGGTGGCAATTGATTACTGACATTTTCAAAATTTCTTTCTTTGGAAACTAATCCTCAAAATAGCACCCACCTTAGAGAAAAAAAACCTCAAATACTCGTCTTACACTACACCTCTGTTGTTTTTCAAATTCTAAACATGCTTAGCTTCTTGAGATCAGCAAAAATTCTATAAACTCCAACTTTTTGTTGCCACATAGCCGTTCTATGTATTTTTGCAGCCCAGATCTCAGGGTTCAGTCATGTTCCAAATTCAGTCTGAGATTTTTAGAAATAGTTTGAAAGATTGCTATCTGAACCAAGGGATGCAATCCATTCAGCTTGGTGTTTTCCTGAACTGATTGGCAGGATCTGGCTGAATAAATTAAAGCCTGGCTTGGAAAGATGATGCTAGTCTGACCTCTTCTGGAAGAAAGTATTACTATAGAGATCAATAGAAATGGAAAAAGGGAACTAAGAAGTCAGAGAGCATGCTCAGGGGAATTGTGTTAACGTGGGAATTAATGTTAATGTTAATTTGGAAACATGCTATGCTCCCAAAACCTAACTGTATAATGGCTTAATCTTATGGATTAATTCATGTGGTATGAAGCTTGGATTCCAATAATATGCCGAACCATAAGCTATTCCAGTGATGGGATTCAGCCTGTTCGCACCACTTCAGCAAAACCAGTAGCTAATTTTTTGTTGCTCAAACTTCCAGAAGCGGCATCCACACAGAGGACCAGTTGTTCACATATTTGAATTCCACTACTGGGCAATTCACCCTATTTTGCCCAGTCCATCATACTGGGTGAATCAAGCTGTGGTTTGGGTTGTTCATTTTCATTAAGCATTGCAATTTGCTTTAGCATCCATCACAGGAATGGCCATTATTTGAGGGTTTGGGGGTCAAAGTTAAGTCTTCCAACTTTCCAGAAGGCTCAAGGAGGCACTGGTCTGGTTTTTTTTTAATCTGAGTAAGAACAAGACCAAAAGACCTTTGAGAACAAATCTGCTCCCTTTATCAGTCTTATCCCCTCCCCTCCCCACTCCATTCTTTAAAAAATCACCATCCTGCCATAGGGAATGTTTCATTTAGAACCTCTTGCTCCCTATCCAAACCTTAATTTTGGAAAGAGGGTATTGAAGTATTTTTATTGCTAAACATGAAGCATGCATAATCTCTGTGATTGCCCTCCAGCATTAAAAAGACTTAGCCCCAGACACCAAGTGATGTCATCAGATGTGCCCCATGACCCCTAGCATGAAAACACAAGTCTTAGACTTGTTAGTATCCCCATTGTGGTTTGTATACCAGCCAATTGTGGGAAGTCAGATAACGGTGGTACCTTTATTCAGTGCTTTTTTTGTAAAAGAAAAAGGTGCCAGAACTCACACATGTCATACAACCCGCTTTGCCTACCCTACAAGGTTCCATCCAAAAAAGGTGCCGGAACTCCGTTCTGAGCGTTCTATGAGAAAAAGAGCCCTGCCTTTATTGCTCAGCATACACTAGCAGTAATATCCTTATTCTGGTGGACAGCAGGGGAAAATCACAAAAGACACCCCACTGGCATATCACAGGGGTGGAAGTTGCATCTATGCAGTGATGCTTGTATCATTTTGAAGAAAGCATGGGATCTTGTGGGTGCTGAAGTGTGATGTGTTTATGCCAAGCAAAAAGTGAGCTGCTGCATTTGTAAAGCTAACCTTAATGTTTGGGAAGAAAGCATAAGAAGAGGTAGACAAGCAACAATGTCAAAGATTCATAGCCTCCAGAAACTCATTTCTAATTCAGAAAATTTGAAACAATGTTTCAAAAATCAAAGTCTTCTGCTCACAATCTAGTAGTATCTGCTCCTTGCTGAAAACACACAAGAAGAGATATTTAGCATCTTACATAGTATGATCAGATTCATAGGCATACTTCATTAGTCACTGAATTAAAACATTTTTGGAGGTTGAAATGAAATGTCCCAAGGTAACAATAAAAGTTAGTCTAAATGTTTGACTCAATTACGTCCGTTGTGCAAACAAAGTTAGTGTATAACCTGAACTGTCGCAATCAGCCTGGTTTGATGGGTTAAGGGTTGGGGTTTTAATATGGTTTTTTAATTACTGTTTATATTGGGCATAATATTTAATTGTTTTTTAACTTTTGTACTTCGTTTTTAATATTTATTGCCCTGTACACCGCCCTGAGTCCTTCGGGAGAAGGGCGGTATAAAAATTTAATAATAATAATAATAATAATAATTTTTTTAAAAAAGTGCAAAATAGTTGGCAGTTTTGAAGAAACAAGCATCTGTGGGTTATTTGTCAAATAACCTCTTTTGTGACTCTAGCCCTCCACGTATATCCAGAATTGCTGAATGTGTACATAAAAAAGTGAATCAAAATACAGTTAATACAAGAGGAATATCTGATGGCAGCTGCAGGTTAGTCAAAGAAGCTATTAAAAGCAAGAGCAAAATAATTGCTTTTCTCATGTACCATGGTGGTATTAAGTTCAAGCATATCATCAGTTACCATCAGTGAAACACCCCCCCACCGCTATTGTCTTCAAGGGGTTATTGTTGTAGCAGACTATGGCAGCAGGGAGAGTAATAATAATAATAATAATAATAATAATAATAATAATAATAATGATGATGATGATGATGATGATGATGATGATGATGATGGAAGGGTCATTGGAGGTCATCTAGTCCAACCCTCTGCTCAGGCAGGAAACCTTATACCATTTCAGGCAAATGGCTGTCCAGTCTCTTCTTAAAAACTTCCAGTGTTGGAGCATTCACCACTTCTGGAGGCAGGTTGTTCTACTGGTTAATTCAGGGGTGTCAAACTCAATTTCATTGAGGGCCGCATCAGCATTGCGGTTGCCCTCAGTGGGCCGGGTGGGTATGGCCAGGGTGGGCGTGGCCTACTGGGTGGGCATGGCCAGCTCTACATCATTCGCATCAAGGGTGCCTATGAGGGCCTGGGCAGGAGTGGGACAGATCTGAGGGTCTTTGGCAGAAGACCTGGGCCAGGGCCAAGGCTGTGGGGGCCGTTCCCTCACTGTTTCCAGGATGGCTTCGCGGGCCTCATGAAACCACTTTGTGGGCCGGATCTGGCCCCCGGGCCTTGTGTTTGACATGTCTGGGTTAATTGTTCTGTCAGGAAGTTTCTCCTTAGTTCTAGGTTGCTTCTCTCCTTGACTAGTTTCCATTCATTGCTTCTTGTCCTGCTTTCAGGTACTTCGGAGAATAGCTTGACTCCCTCTTCTTTGTGGCAGCCCCTGAGATATTGGAACACTGCTATCATGTCACCCCTCACCCTTCTCTTTGTTAAACTACACATACCCAATTCCAGCAACCGTTCCCTATATGTTTTAGCCTCCAGTCCCCCAATCATCTTTGTTGTTCTTCTCTGTACCCTTTCTAAAGTCTCAACATCTTTTTTACATCGTGGTGACCAAAACCGGATGCAGTATTCCAGGTGTGGCCTTACCAAGGCATTGTAAAGTGGTATTAGTACTTCACGTGATCTTAATTCTATCCCTCTGTTAATGCAGCCTAGCACTGTGTTGGCTGCAGCACACTGCTGGCTTATATTTAAGTGATTGTCTACCAGGACTCCGAGATCCCTCTCACAGTTACTACTATTGAGCAAGGTACCACCTATACTATACCTGTGCATTTGATTTTTCCTGCCTAAATGTAGAACCTTACTTTTTTCACCATTGAATTTCATTTTGTTAGATAGTGCCCAATGTTCAAGTCTGTCCAGATCCTCCTGTATTTTAAGTCTATCTTCTGGAGTATTGGCTATTCTTGCCAGCTTGGTGTTGTCTGCAAATTTGATGAGTTCCCCATCTATCCCCTCATCCAAATTGTTGATGAAGATGTTGAAGAGCACTGGGCCAGAATAGACCCCTGGGGCACCCCACTACACACTTCCTTCCATGTAGATGCGGTTCCATTGAGGACCATACGCTGAGTACGGCCTGTCAGCCAGCTACGAATCCATCTGGTGGTGATGCTGTCTAACCCACATTTTTCTATCTTATCAAGTAGTAGGTTGTGATCTAGTTTATCAAATGCCTTACTGAAGTCCAAGTAAATTGTATCTACAGCATTCTTCTGGTCCACTAATTTTGTCACTTGGTCAAAGAATGCAATAAGATTTGTCTGGCATGATCTGTTTTTGACAAACCCATGTTGACTTTTAGTGATGACTTTGTTTGCATCAAGGTGCTTGCTGATTTGTTGTTTGATTATCTTTTCCAGAATCTTCCCAGGTATTGAGGTCAGGCTGATAGGTCTGTAATTTCCTGGATCCATTTTTTTTCCTTTTTTGAAGATGGGAACTGCATCAGCTCTCTTCCAGTCCTCTGGTAGTTCCCCAGTGCTCCAGGACGTTTGAAAAATATAGTTCAGTGGTTCTGAGATCACATCTGCCAGTTCCTTGAGAACCCTGGGGTGTAATCCATCTGGTCCTGGTAATTTGAACTCATCTAGGCTGGACAGGTGTTCACTTACCATTTTCTTGCCTATCTTAACTTGTGTTTCTATTCTGTTTTTTATGGCACTGGTTTTGGTAGGTTGGACTGTTTTTTCCCTTTGTGTAAAGACAGATGCAAAAAACAAGTTAAATAGTTCTGCTTTCTCCCTGTTGCTTGTCACCTTCTTGCCACTTTCCCCCACTAATGGACCAATCATTTCCTTCACCTTTTTCTTGGTTTTTACATGTTGAAAGAAGTTTTTTTGTTATTTTTTTACTTTGGTCGCAAGCCTTAGCTTTCCTGACTTCATCTTTGCAGGCTCAGGCTATTTGCTGATATTCTGCCTTAGTTATGTGCCCCTTTCCATTTTTTATACTTGTCCTTTTTATCTTTCAATTTATCAGAGTTCTTTATGCAGCCATGCTGCTTTCTTTTGAGAGCTGTTATTTTTCTTCTTTGTTGGTATTGTGCTAGACTGGCCTTTTATTATCTCACTTTTCAAAATTTCCCAAGCTTATTGAGTTGTTTTCCCCTTGAGGATTCTCATCCATGGAATCCTTCCCAAGCCCTCTCTAAGTTTATTGAAATTAGGTCTCTCAAATCCAAGACTCTAGTTTGACTGTGTTCTACTGCTTGTGCTTCCAGAATGTTGAATTCCAATATTGCATGATCACTTCCTCCCAAGGTTCCTGTGGCTTCAACACCTTCTATCATTTCATCTCTGTTACTGAGATTTAGATCCAATATAGCTGATCTCCTAGTTCCCTTCTCTACTTTTTGGGAGAGAAAGTTGTCTGCTAGGTTTGTCAGGAATCTGTTTGATCTTCCACTTGGTGCAGAGTTTGTCTCCCAGTTGATGTCAGGGTACTTAAAGTCCCCCATTACTATTGTGATGTGCTTCCTACATTCCTTAGTTAGCTGACTAGCAAAAATTTCATCTATTTCCTGTTTGGTTGGGTGGCCTATAGTATACACCTATGGCAATGTCCCTCCCCTTTTATATTGACCCAAATGCATTCAAGACAGTGTTCATCATTGTTGTGCTCTATTTCTGTAGAGGTGTAGTTATTTTTTTATAGAGAGAGCAACCACCTCCTCTTTTATTTGGTCTGTTTCTTTCAATAATTTAAATCCCTCTAGCTGTGTGTTCCATTTGTGAGTTTCATTCCACCATGTTTCTGTAATGGCAACAATATCATATCTGCCCTCATTAACCTGAATTTCTAATTCACCCTGTTTGCTGTTCGTACTCTGTGCATTGATGTATAGACATGAGTCTTTTATGACTGACCCTGTGTTTACTTTCTACATAACCTGTGTGGTGCCTGAGTTTCCCTATTTTCTTACCACCTATTTGGTTAGTACACTTTGTGTGGCACTCGCTATTAAAAGCTTGATTCTGCTTGACTGCAAGCAGATATTGAGATTGATATTCTTATCCACACACACATCTATGAATGGGAAATAATTCTATGTATGATTTACTTGTGAGGCTGGTGTGTTGTGCAATTAGCTCACATGTGTAACAAGATGGTGGGTTTGTTGTCACTGTGAGTTGTGGTGGGGGGGCACGAAGGGAGGCTCAGCCAATCTCACTGTATACATGTTGTACTTTGATAATAAAGGTTCTTCATTCATGTTACATGCACTGATAGCCTTATAATTTTTAGATTGCCGGGCACAGGGATGTTCTGTATCAATTAACTCACTGTCCCCGCTGTTTAGTTTAAATATTCCTCCAGAAATTTGCATCATTGCATCTTTTGCATCATTGTATAAATTTGTATTTAACATTTCTTTACTTTTTTCACAAATCTACTATGCATGCTAAAAAGTCCCTTTTTCCTTTTCATATTTCCAACTATGTTTTCATGTTCCTTTTTACATTTTAGATGATTATATACCACCAATACATCATTTGTAAAACCTATCTCTTAAATAATAACACAATTTAACACCAGTTCCCTATATTTTTCCCATATATCTGGGGTCATGTGGCTGGCATGACTAGACGCCAAAGGCGCACGGAACGCTGTTACCTTCCCACTGTAGTGGTCCCTATTTTTCTACTTGCATTTTTACATGCTTTCGAACTGCTAGGTTGGCAGAAGCTGGGACGAGTAACAGGCGTTCACTCTGTTACGCGGCACTCGGGATTCGACCCGCCAAACTGCCAACCTTCTGATCGACAAACTCAGCGTTCTAGCCCACTGAGGCACCGCGTCCCTTTTAATTGTGATCATACATCGATTCAAAATTTGTTGCAATATCCTCCATGGCAAGATTAGATGGCAAATAATTTAACAAACAAACAAACAAATAATATTTTGTCCGATTGAAGGTTAAACGGGTTCTAGTAGCATATAAATAAATAATAACAACTTCACTATTTCACTCACAGGCTGAACGAAAAGATGGCAGACCAGGAGGAAAAATTCTATTGTCAGGCCATGATGACACCATGGTCACTTGCAACTGCGGGCAAGTTGTCTTTTCTTAAAGCCAGCACACTCTCATTCTTTCAGCACTGAATTTAATTCCCAGATTTTGGATTCTACTAGTGTGAACTGACCTAAGTCCTTTTGCTACTTCAGATGGAGCAGTAATTGACCAGTAAGTTTCAAACCGAGGTGCTCTAGGATCAATCTTACCAAGCAAACTGGACACACAAGGGAGAAAATTCAACAAGTATTTCACCTCACTAGCAAAAACCAGTACAATAATGATCCATTTTATTTCACTGTTACAACTCTTGAAATCAAGGCCTCCCAATGACTAATGACAGGATAAAGTCAGCTTACTGGCGGATACTTTAACCATGATTTACTTAATCCTGATGGTGTTTTATTTATTTATTTTGCACAACACACAAAATGATAAAACCACACAGGCCACATTTACATATGGTAAGATGTGATTAAAACACATCAAAAAACGTGTGAGAAAATCGGTGAGTCAAACTCTCCTGAGTCCCTTAAGGAAGCCAGTGTTCCTCGGATATGATGGAAGAACTTCAAATGCTCCACAGTTGCTTGACTGTGGATAGGAGAGAAGGATGTCACATCTCCTTTCCCTTAAACAGCAACATTATTTGAGCACCTTCACGGAAATATAAACACTGGGAGGCAATTGAAACGATGGAAGGCAATTCCCGTGTCTAAAATCCCGAATCAAAATTAATGAAATACTTCATACAGAATCAGGATCCCCTTTCCCTTTTCACAATCCTGGGAGGCCACGAGGTTTTTTTGGCAGCCATGCATTTCATTTAATTCTAGCATGACTGCCAAAAAAGGGGTGGAGGTAGATTATTGAAGCACGCCGGGGTGGAAGCAGACAGAGGTGTCCTTCTGTAGTTGGCCGATGCGAAGAGGGGAACATGGACGACCCCAAAACGAGCCCGCCCCGCTGGCCTCGCCTTCAAGCTGCTGAGGGAAAACGTGGGAAGAAGGGAGCTTTGTGTCAACGTGGCGCAGACGGACCAGTCTACGAGCGCTCGGCCACGCCCATCATCCCACCACAGACCCGGATTGGATATTGCAGAGATGAGGGGCGTGCCCTGGGGGGGGTGAAGATACTACAGGAGTGAAGAGATGTACTGGGGAAGCATTCCGAGAGTGGTTTTCGTGGTCGCTGCAGCTCCTTTCGGAAAGAGGTAAACGGCGGGAAGAATCAGCAGGAAGAATCGATACTGGCCTGGGGAGAATTAATGGAAAGGGGTTATGGATGGGCAGAATAGAGATGAGGTGAACGAAATGAGGTCCTCGGGGGAGTCGGCTGGCCGTGGAGAACTTAATCGGGAAAGGAAACCTTTTCCTTTGTTAAGCATTGCAATTGGGGCCAAGTCGGGATGCTCTTGATTCGCCTTGCAAGAAATATGAATGGTGAGCGGACCCGATTGTCGGGAGCCACAGAGTAGATCAAAGCATTCAAGAGGGGTGCTGAAGTATCTGGCGCATTGTGGATGGAGCAGAGTGTTGTGGTTAAGAATTGGGAGGAGGGCATCTAAAAAACGGAGCAACGTGGCCACATGCGAGATTTTAGGGGCAAACTCCCGGGGAACATTAAAACCCTCTTTGAAACGGATAGCAGTAACTACCTCCTGCTGAGAAAGTTATTAATTCATCCCCGAGTTCTGCATCCTGCCCTGGTTTTTATTTAATTTGTGTCATCTAGCAGTTTTTTTTATTCCTACCTACTGCCGTCAGATTTTCTCCATGATATTTTATGATATGGAATATCAGTTCTTCCCCGCCCCCCCCTTTCTTTTTTCATTTGATTCCTGAATGAAAGATGCATTTTCCACCATAAGCAATTATAGAGATAATGTTTAAGCTTTGAATTCCACAGATTGTGTCTTCCTGGAGTAGGAACTCCTGTGCTTCCTTCTATCTTGAACCAGGTTCATTTGTCTTGCATCCTTTGCTCTTTCCACCGTGATCTGAAAACCTACTTATTTGAACAGGCCGGCCTGGTCTAAGGGTTTGGGGTATTTTTAATTATTTATTGTTAGGGCTTAATTAATTTAATCTTACTTTTAGCTTTTGTTGTAGCTTTTATTGCCCTGTACACCGCCCTGAGTCCTTCAGGAGAAGGGCGGTATAGAAATTCAATTAAATAAATAAATAAAAATAAATAAATTTGGAGACAATCATATGGGGAGAGGAGATGAAATATGCATTATTTTTTTCTTGAGAGTAAATATATCAGTTTGTTTCACCACAATCCAGTATAAAGTCAGTAGATGTCTATAGGCAAAGACTTCCTAGCTCTAGTTTTCTGTTTCAGCAATTTAACATTATTATTCTGAGTAAAGAAAGAGGCTAAAGGAAAATGAAATGCAGAAAGTGCAGTTATCTGAATAACACTGACCATTCACAAAACAATAGTTGGGTGGTAGTGAATGGTCAGTGTTAATGAGATTGTTATCACTATCTCCACTGTTTCTTCTCAACCTCTTTGTCCCTTTGCCTCTTCACCTTTCTACTGAGGAAATTAATAAATGAAGACTTGCATTTTGGGGGGAGGGATAGGCACCAGTATGGAAGTGCTTCTTCCAGAATGTTTTTTTTCTTTTAAAACTCTGTGATCTTGTCTATGCCTCTAGGAATTCTTGTGTTTTCTTTATCCAAAGTTCAGACAGGTTAACCAAACCTGGCCCTATCTGGCCTTAGCCATCACTTAAGCTGTGCCACTTGCCATAACTGAGCAGAAAGGTTTCCACCATAATAGTTTTGATATTCTTTAAGATGTGGAATTCTTAATCTCTGAGCTTGGTTATTTGCTTGCAGACATTTCATTATCCAAGTAGGAAACATCATCAGAGTAAGTACCCAATCCAAACGAGAGTTGCATTGATGATGTTACCTAATCGGGTACTGAAACATCTGCAAGCTCAGGGAACACCAAGAACTCCCCACATTCAACCTTGGGCTACACATATTCTCTTCTGTCGGTATTCTTCAAAATGCCACAAGACCTAATTGGTTTTTCAGTTTTTATTGTAGTGAAATTACTTGTTAAGCTGACTTTGTGCAATGGCAGAAGGCTGTTGGGTTTCATTCAGTCCAGGATCTGCCATAGTACAAAGAAGTTGGCAATGGAAGTGTCCTTGTTTTACTACAGTCTCAGATGCAAAGCTGTGTTCCCTTTCTGTGTCACTTTGTTCTTCAGTGGCTTTGTTCTGGACAGAGCAGGAACAGTGTTCATTGCTTCAGGAATTGAGCATTTTGTATTCTGGGCTGCAAACTGAGAACTGGCCTAATTTGTTTCTGCTGCTGTGATCTGCTGATGTTTTCCCCCCTTGAAAGCTGCAGCCCTTTTTCCTAATGCCCACCTCCAACAAAGCCTTAGAGCAGTGTTTTTCAACCACTGTTCCGCGGCACACTAGTGTGCCGCGAGATGTTGCCTGGTGTGCCGTGGGAAAAATTGAAAAGTAATTATAAAATACTTTCTTTGTGTTTATTTGATTCCTATTCAAGAGAATTACTTTATATATAGTCAATATAGGCACAGAGTTAAATTTTTTAACATTTTCTAATGGTGGAGTGCCTCGTGATTTTTTTCATGAAACAAGTGTGCCTTTGCCCAAAAAAGGTTGAAAAACACTGCCTTAGAGAATGGTAGAGCTTTATGTCTGAATTAATGGAGTAGGATGAAAGGAAGTAGAATGATTAAATAGAGAATATAGCTGAGAATGGGGACGATGATCTTTGGTAGGGAGAGAGGCCCCAGGACAAAATCAGGTGATTGGCAACTTATCTGTAGCATGTTACTTCAATCCTACATGGCAAGACTATGATTGGAAGGTAAAAAAAATCAGTCAGAACGGGAAAAATTCCAGTGCTGAGAACAAGTAACAAGTTGCCGGATTATATGAGACTTGGAGACCCTGCATCCAACTTCTTGCTCAGACATGGAGTTCATTTGATAACTGGGCCAATCTTTTTAAAATCAGTTGTTTTACAGAAAGATAGTCATGATTCCCTAGAATGGAGTAGAGAACTACCATATAGGTAAAGCATAAAATGGGAGAAAACAGGCTTCGACTCAACCCGGCCAAGACTGAGTGGCTGTACATACTGTCATCTCGTTTAGTCCAAGAGGTTCCATCTCTGACTATAGGAGGAGAGATGTTACCTTCCATTGATAAAGCACGCAATCTGGGCGTCCTCCTAGATTCACGACTCAGTTTTGAAGATCACATTGGAACCGTGGCTAGGGGGGCATTTACACAGGTTCGTCTTATATACCAATTGCGCCCCTTTTTGGACCGAGATGCCCTACGTACAGTCACCCACGCACTCGTTACCTCCTGTATTGATTACTGTAATGCTCTCTACATGGGGCTGCCCTTGAAGACCACCCGGAGGCTTCAGCTGGTGCATAATGCAGCTGCACGGGTTGTGATGGGAGCTCCCCGATACTCCCATATTACACCCCTCCTGCGTGAGCTGCATTGGCTACCAGTTGCCCTCCGGGTGAGATTTAAGGTGCTGGTACTTACCTTTAAAGCCCTACATGGCTTAGGTCCGGGATACTTGCAGGACCATCTGCTGCCGGGAACAAATTCCCATCGTCCAGTACGCTCACACAGAGAAGGCCTCCTCAGGGTACCGTCAGCTAGGCAATGTCGGCTGGCCACCCCCAGGGGGAGGGCCTTCTCTGTGGGAGCGCCAACCCTATGGAATCAGCTCCCCCCTGAGCTTCGGATAGCCCAAAACCTCCAATCCTTTCGCCGCGGCCTCAAAACACACCTGTTCCACCAGGCTGACCTAGACTGACAGGCATTTTAATTAATTTATATTTAGTATTTTTAATTCATTTTTAAATTCTCTAATTTTTTTATTGCACTGATGTTCTCAATTTCATTTTATCTTGATTTATGTACTTATTATATGTTTTGTTGTTAGCCGCCCTGAGTCCTTCGGGAGATAGGGCGGGATATAAATCCCATCAATAAATAAATAAAAATAAATAAACATAATATACAATTTTTAAAAATGGGGGGAAAGCAAATAAAAATATGGAAGCAAGATATTGGACTCTGGTATCTTGGCAAAGAGAAGAACAAAATTATCATGTTAATAGCATCATTAGAATTTGTAGAACTTTACCAAGTACAAAAGATCAAGTACAACTCCAAGGATCTCACAATGTAAAATGTGATAAAAAGAATGGTGGGGAGGAGGAAGGTTTGGCAAAAAGGATAAGCAGAGCATGATGATATGGACCGAGTTATAGCAGGTTAGCTCTCTTGATGTTTAGAGATCCATAATTTCAGATCATGGTAAGACATCTATCTTCAGATCATGTCTAAGACATCTAAAGGGCACCAGTTTGGATATGGACATGATGGGGTATAATCCACAGAATGGTGGATTATACCTTACTCTAAGGTAGCCTTAGAAGAAGGATTTGAAGGAAATTAGGTAGTATTCTCTAAACTCTGGGCAGCATAGGAAAATGGATGTCATATTTTTTGAAAGCAGGAGTTCTCAAAAACAGTAAAGATGGATGGGTATGAGGAGCAAATTTTTCAAAGCCTGATATATCAGGATATGTATATAATGTATGTATTATGTGTTTTCCTTATTCATCATTTATTTATTTTTCCAAGAGGTGTACAATGGCTTGGCACAATACACTTTGCTACTATTATCTGTTGACCGTATGCCTCGTCTGGGCCCAGGCCAAGCCACCCCCTGACAAGAAGGATCGTGTCCACCATGGTCAAGACCTCAGTGATCACCCCCATGATGACAGTCAAGACTTCCGTTATGATCATGAAGCTTTTTTAGGCAAAGAAGACGCCAAGACATTTGACCAACTAACTCCTGAAGAGAGCAAAGAGAGGCTGGGGTAAAGATGCATTGGTGAAACTGAACAAAAAATTTTGCATTCCAAAACTGGGAGAGGAAAATCAAATGTCTAGTTCTGTAGGGTGCAGGTTTCTTAGAAGACAAAGGGTAGATTGTAGCGACTTGCCTGTCCCTACAACTTATAGCAAAACTATAAATTTTTGCAAAAATAATACAATATATACTGTAGATTTGTTTAATGTATTTGAGCATAGGCAGATTACAGAAATCAGTTATTTCTTTTAGTGAGCTAATTGAATATCACATCAAAGAATAAAAAAACAAGTTGCCTAATTTGCAGAGCTAAATGAATCAAGAAACGTGTTTTCCTGATTCCCACTGGCTAATGAAACCACCTGAGAATAGTGATATATTAAGGACAAGAATTGTAAGGTTGTTTCTCTAAGGGGGGATTCTAAGTATGCTGGCTTATTGTGTGCAAATCTGATTAAGGTTTGGTGAAAATGGTTACAAGCATATTTGAAACAGCTGAATTCCCTGTCCTCTAAGCTTTATATCCATTCTTGACATGGCGTTTAGCCATTTCAACTATATCACCAAAAGAAAACCTAACTAAAAAAACAAACCTCATCATAAAGGTTTTTTTCTTCAGGAAGCTATTCTTTTGGTCAAACGCAAAGAAAGAGTGCTATGAATCCAGATAGTATAATCCATCCATTTGATAATTATTTCTCTAAAATGATGTTTCTCAACCCTCATAAAATGTACAGAGTTCAATTTCCAGAATTCTCAGGCACCATTTTGTCAAGGTTGAAAAACACTGCTTAACAGCATCAAGTTCTCATTAGAAAACTGCTCAAGGAAAGAGGCTTTTTTTCTGGAACTATTAAATACTAATAAGGTATAGAAGGAAGTTTTCTATTTTCTGCTTTAAGTCACCCTTTATAAAATGGTGACTGCCTAGAGCAGGGGTGTAAAACTGCCGGCCTGCGGGCCAGACACATGACATGGAAGCCACACCCACCCCATTGCCAGCCATGGCAAAACTGTCCTGATACGTCGTGCGACATCACGTGACATCTCGAGTTTGACATGTCTGACCTAGAGGATACCAAGAAATAAGGCATCATTGATAGTAACTAACCAGACCTTGACTAAAGATCTCTAGTGAGAGAGAGAGACCCTTGTTCTCGTATTACTTCTAGGTAATTGGTTTTTTTGTTCTAACTTCATCTTTACTAAGGAAATACACCTGTGTGGTTCAATTTTTTTTACATATGTTCCAGAATCAAGTGCATAATTAAGATAGAGCTCTAAACCAGTCTTTAAATCATTGGTCTATCGGATCTTAATACCACCCCAAATAATATACTATAGATCACAGGTGTCAAACTCGATCGCATCACATGACATATCACGTTTTTTGCCTTTGTGGAGTCAGGGCGGGCATGGCCGCGGGCCACCAATTTGACACCCCAGCTAGAGATCCTCCATAATTCTCAGTGGTTCTCTCCAGTAACATTAGCACTTCACTTCTCAGAAATCTTAGCCTCCACTCCCAATGTGTTCCACAAATGGGTTATGGGTGGTTTGTTTCTTTATAGCATAGACTAGAGTTGAGCAGTCCTGACAGTTTCTGTAAGCCACTTTCCTGAGTTTTTAGGCTTATTTTTGCAGGAAGATTGTGGACCGAATTGACCGAGATGGGGATGGTTTTGTGACTCAGCCTGAATTGAAGGATTGGATCAAGCATACTCAGAACCGCTATATCTATGAGAGTGTGAACAAGAACTGGAAGGACTATGACAAGGATAATGATGGCCAAATCACTTGGAATGAGTTGAAAAGCACTGCTTATGGGCACTATGAAGGTAAAAGGGTGGGGGAGAAAGGGAAAAATCATGTTTATGTGGGAGAGAGAGAGAGAGATGTTATGCTGGAGGACAGGAGAGCAGAAGGTACTGTAGCCACCTAGCCTGAAAAAAAGCAGATTAAAAGGATAGACAGTATTTTGAGAAGTCAATAAGACTAATCAATAACATTTACTTCCTCATGATGTGCACTTTGCTGTAGATTGCTCAAATTAGTTTCCTCTGTTACAGCAGTTGCTCCAGAAAGGGCCCCAAAGTCAGCATTCTAATACATATTTTAATTTCCTAATGACTACTTCACATGATGAAGACCTCACCTTGCACTTAATATAGAGAGAGGTTTGGTTATTAATCAAGATGTAAGCTCATTCTGAGTAACTGTTTCACGGGCATCAGCTTTTTTCTGTGAGTGATTATGGTCAACCAAACCTGGAAATCCTTTTCTTGTAGAAAAATAAGTGTTAATTATATGCTCAGGTATATTGGGGGCTTCACTGATGCTCATGCTTTTGCTTTCTTCAGGAGAAGAGTTTGGTGATCTTGAGGACAAGAATTCGTACCGAAAAATGTTGGCCAGGGATGAGCGACGATTCAAAGCTGCTGACAAAAATGGAGACATGAGTATGACAAAAGAGGAATTCACAGCCTTCCTTCATCCTGAAGAGTTTGACCACATGAGGGACATTATAGTGATGGTGAGGCTGGATATACTAACATTAAACAGTGCAAATTGCACTGGTTTATCAGGCTGTATGAATCTAATCATTGTGGCTTAGTCAGCAACAGAGCTCAGGATAGCATGTCACAGCAGATTGTGTGGATTTTTCCTAGTCAAGGGAGATTTCTACTTCCTACCTAAATTGCTTTCCCATAACTGTATTTGCATAGAATTAGAATTTCAAATTCAAATAGAATCATCTCCATTTGTTTATTTATCACATTTATATGGCTGTCCATCTCATAAGAAGCAGTTCTGGGCAGCATGCAACAATCGGTAAAAATAAAATGATTATAAAAATCAAAAAAAGTGAAAATACTAAAATTCATAGGTTATGGATCTTATATACACCTACAATGAATGAATTGGAAATTCTATTGAAAACGGAGGATTTATACATATAATAAAAGCAACACTAAATGGTTGCTTAGTGAATCCATGTCTGGATCCACATTCTGTTTTTTTGCCATAGGTGATTTTAATATAGTTTAACCACAGTGTTCTCATTCACGTGATATTCTCTTTTTTGCCAGTTGATTTTAATATAGTTTAACCACCAAGTGTTCTCATTCACGTGATATTTCAGCCATAAACCATGATTTACGAACTCTATTACTCCCAGCATGCTAAGCCAAAACCAAGCAAATTGCAGCTTTTAATATAAAGATCAACAACTTTTTCACTTGGTGGGTATCACTGTTTTTTTATAGTGTATCAGGTAGGCCAAAATATTTTAATATATAAATAATGTGTGTATTTTAAAGACTTAAAAATGTCCACAATGTGAGCATGTAGAGATGTTGTGAGATTTACTTTATCTTATTTTTTTATTATTCAGTGGATGCCATCTACTGGTATTATGGGTTCATCTTCAACTTAACATGTAAATCCAAATACCATATAAAAAGCAATGCTTAGTCAGGTGAGTTTTTCTCAACCATAGCAACCAGAAGATGTGTAGACTTCAGTTCCTAGTCAGCAAACTGGCTGAAGAATTCTGGGAGTTGAATTTTACAAATCTTCAAATTACTATGTTTGAGAAACACTAGCCTAGATTCTTGCCAACCTGACTAGCGGCAAGGGATCAGAGAAACTTTGTTTCAAAACCTCTCAAAAATATAAAGTAGACAATTATACCAAGACTTTCAAATAGTACTTAGACTTATAAAATTTAGGGGGTTGGGATTTATCAAGTTGAAGCAAAGTTCAAAGACCAAGAATTATCTGAATCAGAATAATCTAATTGCGTGCTTCAGAACAGGATTGTCTTGATCTTCCCAGCTCATAGCAGCTATATTTGTGACAGCCCCTTAAGATACTTTGCCATTAAAAAAATCCTGTTTTTTGTGATGGATGGTGTATATATATCGGTTGGGTGGAAAACAAACTTATTAGTTAGCAGATAGATGTCACTTGGGTGACTCATAAAAGAAAGGAGCTGAAACTGCTGCAAGAAATTTTGTGCCAGCTTCAGCAGCTGTTCTTCAAAGTTTATTTTATTAAAACTTCTATTCCTGCCTTTTAGTTTCCATTTATACTGTATTCTCTTTTTCCCCTTTCCTTTAACTGTACCTTACCTCTCTTGTGAAATATTAGATTTTTCCTCTAGAAAGTATTTCAGATGGTGTAAAGGATCTTTCTCTAAAGGATTTCGTAATTACCAAATGAAGATGTAACACTATTCTAGCATCCTATTTTTGAATCCTGAAAAATCTGGAGCTCATTTTTTACATGGTAAAAGGTAGCAATAATCTGCTTTATGCTTGTAATATGATAAGCAAGAATGAAATGTGGCTACTGCTTACCTCAAAAGCTGAAGTGAGATGCTGATTTAAAATGCTCCCTATGTTGTTTTTTTTTTAAAAAAGGAACAAAAAAAATCCTTCTAATATTCTGTCTGCTGTCTAAACTATGTTTATGAGTTTCAGGTAAAAAACTGAGTATTTTCTCCTCAATGTTTAAGAAAGTAGTCCAGTATATTGTATTGCATTCAGCATCTCCTTTCTCCCAGATGCAAAGCTGACTATAAGAGAAGTCCTTCCCAATTTTCTCCAAGATGATAGCACACATGGGAACAGCTGTGTGTTACAGTAGCTGCTTTGCAAGTAGAAGGGATCATACTCAATTCAGACAAATCTGGGGAAAATCTCATCTGAGACCCTGGAGAACCATTGTTGATTAAGAGTACAGGTGCTCCTTTGAGTAATCAAGGCCCAAGCTTAGAAAGCAATTATGACCCACCCATATTTTCCAACAGACATATACTACCAAGCATCTAGGAACAGAAATTGCCTTTTATTACAGGCACGATTTCTTGAGGTTTTGGTATCTTTTTGGCACATCTCTCTGTGGGAAGATGTACTCTCTGTACCATTAAGAGTTACCCTTCTCACTTTTTCAGGAAACCCTGGAGGACATAGATAAGAATGGTGATGGCTTTGTAGAAGTTGATGAATATCTTGGTAAGAATATAAGAATTTCTGCCTGAATGGCAATGGATTACCCCCTATTAAGATGTAGGCTGGTTTGGGGCAGAGCCACAAGCCTTTTTTGAGTGCAGAGGGAGGAGATACTGAAGACTCAATACCCCTCCTATCCCATTCCTTCATTGACTTGGCTTGATTAGAAGATACGTTCTACTTTAGTCCAGCACCTGGGGTTAAAGGGGACTTTTGGTATCTTACTTATTCTTATTGATCAGGTGACATATATGCCCCTGAAACTGGGGAGCCAGAACCTAGCTGGGTGACAAGTGAACGTCAACAATTCTTGGAACACCGAGATATCAACAAAGATGGGAAAATGGATCGGCAGGAAATCGGGCACTGGATCCTACCCACAGATTATGATCATGCTGAAGTGGAATCCAAGCATCTCCTTGTTCAGTCGGACAAAGATCTGGTAAGAACGATCCAGGCATAGGGAAGGAGCTGCAATGCCAGGGGAAGGCAGGAGTTGAGATATGTGGACTGTGTGTGACCCACTAGCACTTTTTTTTTGGACAGAGCCCAGATTGGGTGAGTCCCCAGGAATTAAACTTGATTTGAAGATTTTACTTTAGGTAATTTTAGCTCCAGGCTTCTTGACCTGGATATTAAAGTAGAAGTAAAAGATTTTGATTCTCCCTCAAATCATGCTGGGTATCAATGCATTCCTTAAAGACTTCTGTCCTAGTTTGCTTGTAATTGGAAATTATTACCGAGTCCAATGCAAATTCATGAAATGAAGAAATAGGTCATTTTTTAATTATGAAAGAAAACTATTTTTGGGAAAGGAATATAATTTAAAACAGAGCCGATTCTTTCCTTACTTTTTCCTCACTATCTGTTTCGAAAACTCTGCTTATACTCTACTTTCAAAAAGCTAGTGCAATCCGGTCAAATCTCTGGCAGAAGCTACTTTAGTTAACCTACAAATGGAGGAAGAAAAAAAAGCATGTAGCTCACCAAGCTTTCATTACAGGATTGTCTACTAATATTAGGCAGGATCTGACCAGTACTACCACAGTCACCGTAAAATTTAATACTTGAAGCTCATCTTTATTTATTCATTTGTTCATCCATCTTTTTGTTTATTAAATTTATATGCAGCCATCTCTTAGTCTGAGGTGACTCTGGGTGGCAGCTGCACCTCTAATCTATCCACATATTCAGTTTTAACACAATTTCAAATGAATACTTGAAAACTTGCCCTTGACCATCTCATCTCAATTAAGTGGCACAAGGCTATAAACACATCCGGCTTCTAGGACACTAAATGTATTTTCAGCTCCGCAATATCAGTCAAGACCCAAATTTCATCCTCAGGGAAGCTTTTCTAAAATATTGGTCATTAATGAGAGCATTAGCCTAAGGATTAACCTTGTCTGTCCTCTAATGAAAAACTTCCTTTCCTGTCCCTGAGAATAGAAAGCTGAGTTTCCAAGGTATGCTTTGTTACTGCTAAATTTCTTAAAAGAAAGCAAACTTAAAATTAAAGCAAAATACTCTCTCATTTAAAGGAAGGAGTATGTGTACAATGTCAAGATCCCATAGACATTTGGTTCAGGATGGTGACTTGTGGGTGGCTTTGTGTCACACACTGCCAATTTCTAAGATATGCAACTTCCACTATTTGGCTCCAGTTGTCTATCTTTGTGTTTTGAAATAGCAAAATAGAAAGCGAGCAATTCAGAATGTACTACTGTAGATCTTTTTTTCTTTTTTAAAAATCATTCTGGGGGGAAAGATGGAGCAATCTCTGTAGTGCCACTAAGAACTGTAGCCCTCAAAATGAGGGAAAATAATATTTAATAATATTTAAACCAACTGCCTCCTCTAATGATCTATTGCCGCATGAACTGTTCTAAGAAGCTGGAAACACTCATATTTTAAAACAGTTTTCCTTCTCCCTGAAAAATTAATATAAGTGGCTTTTAAGTTTTATATATAATTCACTAATAAGAATGTTAAAAAATAAATGATTGGGATGTAATTGGGTTGTAATTATGCTCTTCTCTCCTTGCTTTTCTATCTCTTCTCCTACTGCTTCTCCTCCTCCCCATATCGCAGGACGATAAAATAACCAAGCAAGAGATTTTGGACAATTGGAACATGTTTGTGGGGAGCCAGGCTACCAACTATGGTGAAGATTTAACAAAGAAGCATGATGAACTGTGATTGGAGTGGGAGGGGGATATACAATAGCGGGTTCTCCCTTATATGGGAGTGGGAGAAGCACACTCCAGAAGGAATTGCTGTCTATTTATTGTTGGAAGGGCCTGCTTAAACTTTCTTCAAAAAATAGTGTAGCTGGCATACTTGGGTGGTTTTCCCTAGGATCCATTCCTGTTCTTCTGCAGCCTCTATCTCCCCCAAAGCACACTTGAGCCCTTGTCATGTTATGAAGATCTCCATGTTACAGAGGCATTTGGGAAGAAGGAGATTAAATACACCTACACCTTTTTTCATCAGTGCATCTAATCTCTTCTGTAATGTTTTTAATGCATTTCAATTCTTCCCTTCCCTTCCCTTCCACACTCTAGCTCCTTCAAATGTTTCCCTTGTTTTAAGAAGACAAATACAGCTGTTTTCTTTTCAAACACTTGTCTGGGACCAGTTGGGAATAATGAAAAAAATCACTTGGGTTCAAAATTACCTCCAATGTCTGTTTTATATAGATTTTAAAAAAGTTGAATGCAAGTTGAATATATTTTTAAGCATCTTAATGGTAACCAGTACCTTGGATAAATATTGCTTATCTAGGCTTGTAGTTCCTTCTCTGTACCCCTTCCTTCTCCAGGATAACAGGCTTTCCCGGGATGAAGTCATAGAGATGATGAAGCACAGCATTCAAAGCGCCAAAGAGTATAAAAACACAGTTGATCATCTGGGGGGCCGCCAGGAGTTGTGACCTCTTAAATTGTAAAATTTTGGATTACTAATAAAACCATTTCCCAACCTCTAAAAGATATTGTGCCATAGATTGGAAAACAGAAGAAGCAGCAAAATTTTAGGGGGGGGGAGTTGATCCAACAGAACAACATGTCACTTTTTTTAATAGCAATCAATTTAAATGATACACTGAGCCTTTGACTGCATGAACTGCACCCTCTATTTTCCTTTCCAAGGTAGAAAAACTTGACAATTAAAAACTTAACTCCTAAAAATAAGCTACTGATCACATATAACCCAAGTTAACAAATTCTTTCAAAAAATTTTAAGCAAGCCTGGTTCACAAAATTACAGGATACTTCTGTCTTTCTTTATATGCAATATTAGCTTTTTTTTAAGCTAGCAGATGGCAGTTTGCATCAGGTGGAGAATCATCTCTTTCTTTTCCACCTGAATGTATTAAGCTTGCATCACAGGGCGAGATTTCTTGGCTTCCAGCTCCACGCCTGACCCTGCAAATCCTGTGCCACCCTGGAAAAAAGAGAAAGCCCAAGTAAGGGAAGAGGAATGGCATGATGAAGTAAAGGACCACATCTATCATGTCCTTGATGGTTAGGGAGTTTATGTTCTGCTCAGCACTTGGGCTGGGCAACGTTATAATTGAAGCCCAAACTGCTTTGCTTGATAGCTAATCTCAGGGCATGTGATTGTCCTGGGAGGAGGAAATTTTCTGCAAGTGTTCAGAGTCAGTATGTAGTTCCCTGCCCTCAAATTTGCATATCATACTTTGCTCTAAATGTGGGTTAATGAAACATGACTGATGCATTCATGAGACTTGCTATTTTAAAACCACCTGTATCATAGTGATGTACATAAGATATGCTTTATAGAACATGCTAATAGTTTTCTACAACCACAAACTTCAATAGGTGACCAAGAGGTAACATTCACAATCCAAACAATCCCAGAGAAATTATTTCTATATATATCTGTACAGATCTTTGAAGCACTAGAATGTTTCCAAACATCACACGATACAGAAATTACTTCAAAACATAACTGAAGAACTGCAGGATGGTTATCTTTTACAACAAAATGATAGGGAGTCATTGCTTAGAAGGCTAAAGGGAAGCCATCTACCTTACTGAGAAACTTCCCAATAATTAGATCAACGTAAAGATGTTAAGATTGATTTCAGATCAACTCTCCCTCCACCCTTCAGATGTATTGGACCTATACCTGCTAAAACTGCCTATTCTGGAAGCCCAAAGGACATGTGCTTTAATAGTCAATCTCACCCGTTGTAAAACTATGATGTCTTTGTCAGTCAACTTCTCTCCATTCATTGGATCAACCATATCCTTCTTGATAAGTTTTTCCACACATTCCAGAGTCACAACAGAGCCTCTTGAAGAAGAAGAAAAAAAGAGTGTCTCTTTTACATATTAAATGTAAGACAGATTCCCATGCTTGGATCCAACTAGAGATTTCATCTAGTAAATCCCTTTCCTCACTCCAGAAAAGCCCCATCTCATTACTCACGATGGACGGAGCACAGCACAAGGGACAGAGTTTCCAAGCATGTCTCGTGTGACAGCACACACATAGCGGTCCTGCCGGTTGATTAGTCCAACACGATCTACACTAGGATCTACAGGGGTGAAGTGCACTGGGATCAAATCTTTCAGCTTCAGTGGATTCCTACTCATGGGGCAGTACACGCACTTGTCCTAGAAAAAATGACATGAATAAGATAAACTGGGATAAGATAAAATCATCCTAGAAACTGCAGGACTGGGAATTCTAGCCCTACCTTAGGTACAAAGGTAGGTACATCATAAATAAATTTTAAGAGTATCTTCCAGGTAACCTGACATTCTATTCCCCCCATAGGTAATCTTTAATCAGCAAATAAGGAACTTTAAATATCCAGATCATTTAAACATGGATACAATTTTTAAAACATTAGGTGAGCAGTCATTCTGACTAGTTATGGGATTTATGGTTCAATAGTTCTGGACTGGACCAGTTTGGAAAAGACAGCATAAGCTTTTTCAACCAACAGCCATGAACAAAGAAAAACCAGACTAACAGAACAGCCATTAAGTAAATGAATTAAGTAAATTTAAATCATTAGGACTGCTAAGAACTATGAAACTAAAAAAACTTTACTTTTTAGTTTCACAAAAGCTTTGTGAATACAGCACCATATTAATCCAAGATTAAGAGGTTTTATAGTTCTTTATAGACATGGCAGTTAAGCTAGTTTAGTTTTATGTTGTACACAAACTGCACAATGTACATATCCTTACAGAAGGCAATAGAATCTTGAAAAGGAATGACAAAATAAAAACCATATTGATTCAAGCTTAAGAGTTTTTGTTCTTTATAGAAACCATGGCAGTTAAGCTGATTTAGCTTTATAATGTAGCCAAACTGTAAGACAGTTTGGTGAATCTTGAAAAGGAATGACAAAACTGCTCACTGGTTTTGGAATGGCTTTGGTCTTGGCCTCAGGTGTCAGCGAAGGGATCCAAAAACTTGGTAACTGTTTGGCCTTTTCTCCACTGCTGGGCCCAGGTTGAGAGTCTCCTATAATACAGAGAAGAACACTTTAATAAGAAAAAAGGACAATAATAATTAAATTTGATAATTCCATAATTAATATATTAATTAATAATACATTTCTTTGATCTTCCCTTCTTCCATTTGTATTTTCCTTCTTCAACCTTAGCCAAAATATAATTCTTGATATTTTCAATAAATAAATGATAAAGTATAGGCATTTTTTATATTTATACAAATAATAATCTTTATATATCATTTTTTCAGCTTATATTGTCATAACCATCATCTCATTAGTTCAGCATACATCCTATTTTTATAATTTTTGTTCACAGATTCCCTTATATTCAAATCTTATCAGTCATAATTTCTTCATATTAGTCATCTCATTGTCCAAATTTTCCCATTTAGGTACATCATCCCAATATTTTATGTCATGCATTATAAAAATACTATACATTTTATCTGTTTACAGTATCTAGATATAACATCCTTTTTAATCAGTTTATATTTTACTTATATATTAATAAAAGTTACATCAACCTATTATTTTAACATTTAATACATTATAAAAGATACTATATTACTTAAATCTCATTATCCTTCTTGTTATAAAGACCCTTTATGTTCAAAATTCTCTGTTCTTTTAGCCATATTCAAACAAATGTTTATTCACATAATAGTCCATCTGGTAGGGCGAGTCAAATCTCTTGTATCTGTCTCTGATCTTCTTTTGCCAAGTAATTTTACAAATTGATGTAATCCTCTTGCCCAACAGTTCTTGTATTTTTACAAATGTTGTTGGGAATACAAAAGATGAAATAAGTAAGATAAATTCTTTCTGCCCCCAACTTTAATAGTTCTCCTAATAATTCCATTTTCTTGTTGTATCAGAATCTTGTAGGTTTTTTTCCTGTTTGTGTCAAATTGTAATTCTTTTCCTTTGTTATTTCATCAATTTGATCATACTCTTCTAGTTTGTAATCAGCTGTCTGATTTGTTTGTTCCTTTATTGTGATTTCCTGGATATTTTTTAATTGTAGATTTAAAATGGAAATATGCTTATTTAAATCCTCAAAGTTGTTTCGAATTTCGTCATGGTTTGAATCTATTGTCATTTGTATTTCTCCTAATATTACGTATTTTTCCTCCAAGAAAGTATTTACCTTGCCTTGAAGTATTGCTTCTGGAGGCCCTTCATTTTCCAAGCTAAGTCCTTCAGAAGAAAATATTGAACGTGGCATCCTGTCATTTTTTTATTACGTATGTGATATCCATGTTGTCTCCCCGCTTCAAATAATCTTTCATCAGTGTTTTAATTTAAAAGTCAATTTATCAGTCAATCAAAATTACAGATTCAGTATATTAAGCCACTTTAAATCCTTCCAGCAAATTCTCCTCTAATAGATTAGCCAAAAAGCCAAGGTTTTTTCCCCCCCATAAACAGTTCTTAGTTTAAGCAACAGTCCAGGTGTGTTTTTTTCTTTTCTTTAAAACACTTTTTAATCTTATAGCTGGCTCTTCCTTTGTTCCCAGCTATCTTCAAGGTTATTTGCAATTCAAAGGAACAACTTTTGCTTTGTTTCTGGGCATTCGGCCAATTTCTGGGTCCTTATTGTTAGTGCTCTATTCTCTGATTCTCCACAAGATGTCAGCAGTTATTTCTTTTTTCAGTTTTTCTTTCTATCAAAAAGTTATTTTTGTTATATATTTTTATAATTCCATCAGAAATTTTTTAGGGTATAATCTTGACAGTTTTTTAGTTCCTAGATTTGTCCAGACTGAAATATTTTAAATCAATTTTTAGTATATCTCTTTGCACCTTTTATGTTAATTCACCGCTTTCGTCTGTAAGGGAATGGGAATATAGTCCCCTCCCTTCACTTCTGGAGGTTTTCTTGCTTTGGGGATCTTTCCAAGGATTTAAATAGTAGATAGAAGAAAGAAGATCAGTACTCTCACCAATTCTAAGCACACTTTTAACTGATGTTTAGATTCATGCTCTGGAATTTCGGCTCCAAGCAGCTTGTGCTGGATGCTGATCTCACACTATCCTTTCTCCTGTTGGGTTTGGAGGGCTTTCCCCGGATCAAACAAAGCAATTGCCGCCGCTTCGTGATTGACAGGGTGCCCCTCCTTCACAGTCACCTCTCCGGGGCAACTTTGGACCCATCTAGGGTCCCACAAGCAGGAAGAAACTAGCCATGGGGAGCGGAGGACCGCACTCACGCGGCCATGCACTGCAGACGCAAAAACCGGAAGTCCCAGATTTCCAAACATTCATTGTATGTGGGTGGGTGAGCTGGGAAAACACTGTACATCTAGCAGCACTGAAATTAATCTACGTGCTCAGGGATGCAGCTGTAATACCTAGTGTCCTTGTGCATAATTTTATATGCACTCATGTGCTGCTAAAAACATTTTTTAAAATATTCCAGAAGCATGCATACACATTCACACACCGTTAAAAACAATTTTTACCTTACAATTGGTGACATAATCGCCCCCTCCCTTACACGGTGCTTTTGTTTGACATACCATTTGCACACTGGATTACAGTGGCCCTGTGCATGCTTAAGTCTAGAACATGTAAAAGGATCCAAAAGTATTTTCTTGTGCATTCCAAAATGTGTCCCTCATCATTACTGTAGTGCCATCAAGCTCAACAAAGATGGGAATAATACAGGCATTGTTACTCCATGCTCGAAGAGAAGGTTCACTTCTTGTAGCAACTGCTCACATTTCTCCTGGGTAATTCGATTTCAGATTGATGCAAAGAGAATAGTACCAGGAGAGCTAACTTGAAAAGAGGTGATGGTGAGTAGGCAATGAAAGTGAAAACTGAAATGAGGGTAGGAAAAAGCTTTAAGAGAAAGAGACAGAAACTTGATGGTAAGCTAAAGGCCTATTTACAGAATGGAACGGCTGATAAAAAATAATGCCTCACCTCCCCAGGTTTAGTTTATATAGGGATATTTAAATAAATATCTAGATATTTAAATGATCTCTGGCGGGCTTGGGACAGGGGTTGTTTCTCTGTCCTAGTCCTATTAGACCTCTCAGTGGCTTTTGATACCATCGACCATGGTATCCTACTGCGGCGTCTCAGGGAGTTGGGAGTGGGAGGCACCATTTTACGGTGGTTCTCCTCCTATCTCCTGGGCCACTCGCAGTTGGTGTTGATGGAGGGCAGAGATCCGCCCCGAGGCCTCTCGTTTGTGGAGTTCCTCAGGGGTCGGTTCTCTCTCCCCTCCTGTTCAACATCTATATGAAGCCGCTGGGCGAGATCATTCGTGGTTTCGGGGTGGGATATCATCAGTATGCTGATGATACCCAACTTTTTTTCTCCACCCCGAACCAACCCAGTGATGCCCTCGCCGTGATGTCCCATTGCCTGGAGGCAGTCCAGGTCTGGATGGGAAGAAACAGGCTTCATCTCAATCCTGCCAAGACTGAGTGGCTATGCATACCGGCATCTCGGGTTAACCAGACTATTTCATCTTTAACGATGGGGGGGTGAGGTGTTACCCCCCATTGATAGGGCTCGCAACTTGGGCATCCTCCTGGATTCACGACTCAATTTTGAAGATCACATAGGATCCGTGACCAGAGGGGCTTTTGCCCAGGTCCGCCTGGTGCGCCAGTTGCGACCCTATCTGGACCGAGATACCCTATGCACAGTCACCCATGCGCTCATGACCTCCCGGTTAGACTACTGCAACGCTCTCTACATGGGGCTGCCCTCGAGAACCACTCAGAGGCTTCAGCTGGTGCAGAATGCTGCTGCGCAAGTTGTGATGGGGGTTTCCCGATACTCCCATGTAACACCTCTACTCCGCGAGCTGCATTGGCTTCCGGTTGCCCTTCAGGTGAGATTCAAGGTGCTGGTGATGACCTATAAAGCCCTAAATGGCTTGGGTCCGGGATATTTGAGGGAACACCTGCTGCCAGCATCAAGTTCCCTTCGTCCTGTGCGCTCCCACATGGAGGGCCTTCTCAGGGTGCCGGCGGTAAAAGACTGCCGGCGGATAACACCCAGGGGGAGGGCCTTCTCAGTGGGTGCGCCTGCCCTTTGGAACCAGCTGCCCATGGAGCTTAGGATTGCCCCTGACCTTCGGTCATTCCGCCGGGACCTGAAGACCTGGCTCTTTGAGCTTTCTGGCCCAGGCTGAGAATTTTTAATTGGGGTTTTATATTTTTCAGGGATCAAATTTAATTATTTTAACTGTTTTTAACTTTTGTATTGTACTGACGTTTTTAAATACTTTGTAAACCGCCCTGAGTCATACAGGAAAAGGGCAGTATATAAATTCAATAAAATTAAACTTAAATAAACCAGAAAATAATCCTTGAGATCAGCCCTTTTATTACCTATATTTACTTCTCTACATAATTTTCATTTGAAACACACTTCTTCCAACCAAGGATAAGCTTCTTAAAGCTGTTGTGAAAGAACTCCATACTTTATCTCTTCAACTTCACAACCTCTTGAGTGGCTCACAAGGTGTGACGCCCAGGCTTGTCATGTTGCAGCAAATATCTTTCTTGTGCTTTCAAACTTATCTTAATTATTTGTTGACTGTTGCAATTAAGTATTGCAAAAAACAAAACAAAACTCAAGGTTCATCTGGAGACATCACTTTTTATTCAACCCTTGTAAGAAGAGACTGCTCCCCTAACTCTGGTTTCCAACGTTGCTCAAGCCACTGCACCATGAATTACAAACATTGCCAAAAGGCAAAGAAAATTATTGAATGAATAGGAGCTTTGTGAATACTTTGCTTCTGCAGGAGAAGCAGCACCAGAACAGGGAAAATGGGAGCAATTCTTATTAAATCTGGTAGCATCTTTAAAATTTACACAAGACAATGCATAGCAGTAAGACGAATCCATTCTTGTTATTCCTGTCCAGAGATGGCAAATTAGATATTTCCCCCTTTCACCACCAGTTGCTTAGTATTGCTTGCCTTCCTGATTTACCTGACTGACGATCAAAGGGATTGAGGGGTTTGCTCACAATGCTCAGCTCTTTGTCAAGGAAACTCTTCACCTGGGACTCTTTGGCAGCCTTGCTCAACTCTGCCATTTCTGCTTTCTTTTCATTCTTCTGTTTTTCATAGGCCTGCAGGTGCCAAAAAGAAGGCATTTACTAAGGAACCATTCTACTGTTGTTCTACTTTTCAGCATTTCAATTGTAAAGCAAATGCAGGGCAAATAAGAGGTGGAGATAAATTTATTTATTTATTATTGGGACTTATATGCCACCCTATCTCCGAAAGGACTCAGGGCGGCTAACAACAATAAAACACAATAATACAAATGTTAAAAAAAAGATTAAACTAACAAGCCCCAGTGATAAAATATTAAAAACATTTTAATAAATGTGCTCATTAAAGGCAAAAGAGTAGTCTAAAGTAAAAAAAAAGCAATTGGCTTCATGATTTCTTTTAAATAGAAAAGAGCTTGAGCAAAAAATGAAAAGTTTGATGACAATTAGACGAAGAAACTAGACTGCAGCTATGGAATGCCCAGCCAACAGCAAAACAAATACATTTAATGGATCCCAATAACCCAGCCTTATAACAGCAGCACTGAGGAGACAAGATACTAGATTCCCAAACAATACATAAACATAAACCAAAGATTGATTTCTAGGTTAGTAGAGATGTAGTCTTGCTAAAAAGTGCTGATTTTTTTTGCCTACATTCCTGTAATGTAGCACTATCACCTGAAAAGGGAAAAAGAGGAACCATTCCCATGAATAGCCTCCAGAATGGGACTTCAAGATATGCCAACTAGAATATATGAGAATTGGACTTCTGGTTTCGGTAGCTGGTGGGACGGGTGGAAGAAGCCGGGGCTCCGGCTATCCAGCCCGATTTTGTTTTGCCCAGCAACCCAAAAAGGGTTAGAAAGTTGCCCTGGAGGGGCAACGAAGGAGGGACACTCCAGGAGCTCAGATCAGGCGGCGGCCGATCAGAACAGACTGAAGAAATGCTCTGAAAGGACGGAGGAAAGGCTGCCGGGTGAGCCAAGGTAGCCCAAGTCGACTCCAACCGGAAGGAAAGCGAGGAGCCACAGTGCTCTCCCAAACAGCTGGTTCTCAACAGCGTGTTGAAACTGGGTGAGCCAGTGTTTTCCTTCCTTTTCCTTGTGGATTACAAGTCCTTGACTCCCTGACGGGGAAGAGCTAAAGAACAAAGACTCCAGAAAGATTGCAATCTAACAGTGGCAAGTAACTACAAAAGGGGAGAATCTTTAAAATAACATTTAAAATTGAATCCAGATTGATTCAAAGAAGGATTATCTAATTTATAGAGGTGAAAACTTTCTAGATATAATCTTAAGGATAAAGAACTTATAAAGAACTTTAAAAGAAGAATTTTGTAAGAATTTTCTAAATTCAGGCATTGATAAATGAGTGTATGAGGACACCTAGTGGCAAAAGAAGAAATTACTGCACTATTATACTATATATATATATATCCCGAGTGCCACGTAACAGAGTGAGCGCCTGTTACTCGTCCCAGCTTCTGCCAACCTAGCAGTTCGAAAGCACATAAAAATGCAAGTAGAAAATTAGGGACCACTACGGTGGGAAGGTAACAGCGTTCCGTGCGCCTTTGGCGTTTAGTCATGCCGGCCACATGACCACAGAGATGTCCTCGGACAAGCGCTGGCTCTTTGGCTTTGAAACGGAGATGAGCACAGGCCCCTAGAGTTGGAAACGACTAGTATATGTATATGTTTTAAATGTTTGTTAAGCATTCAGAATACACTTGCTTGGTCCCAGACCTGGGACAAATCTTATTTCCTGTTTCAGCCTAGCCCAAGGCCATCTACAGGCAGTAGCCACAGCAGTGGCAGCTCATATTTGTGTAAAAAAATTTTTGGCTTGCTAACAAAGAATAAAGGGAGACCGATATGATCATTTCAAACTTATTTGTTCTCATCAGTCAGCAGATTTGTTGACTCTGGATATAATTAAACAGGAACTATTTAGAGACAGTGAATGTTTCACAGTGAACGTTTTACATCTGAGACTCGACTGGAGGAGATGGATTTGGCCTACAATAGCTGGCTCCTTTTTACACTCTGGATTTTATATGAAGATTGTTGGTTGAAAAATGAATACATCGACATTTCCAAACTTATGAAGAAGACTTCCTCTGCATCCTCTGTTGGAAAACCCAGCCCAACAACCCAAGGATCTATTGAAAAAATGCTGCAACATGAGAAAACAAGCACTGCCCAAAGTGAAATACAGACCACATTAAATTGATGCAAGAGTCAATGCAAAGAAACCACGAACAAACACAAAGCAATTTTGAGAAATTAAGTGGAGAAATTTGGGATATAAAGTTCATCATCAAACGATTGTTAAAAATGAAAAAAGAATTCAGAAAATGGAAGATAAATCAGATGAGGTGGATAAAAAAATGGAAATACTATTGCAAGAGAATGAAAAATTAGAAGGGGTGCTCGCGATTCTAGAAACGGACAAAGCGGAACATTACTTGAGATTTCAAAACATCCCTGAGGACAGAGAAGAAAATATAGCAGTTGTGATCATTTGAGCTTCTGGTGGAAGCCTTGAAAGCAGATAGAGCAGAGATGCAAATGGAAATAGATGAAATATTCCAAATGAATTTAAGCTATGCAAGGAAAAGTAGATTGCCTAGAGAAGTACATGTGAGATTTCATAAAAAAAAACAAGAGATGAAGTACTAAGAAAAGTGAGAGATGAACCATTACAATATAAGAATAAAGAAATTGTGGTCTTACAAGCAGGTATCTAAGAGTGAGAGATACTCAAAGATATTATCACTTTTTAACTACAAAGCTGATTGCAAAAGGTGTAAATTTTAGATGGCTAATGCCAGAAGGCATTCTAATCCAAGGCTTTTCAACCAGTGGTACGGGTACCACCTGTGGTACATTGGCACCTGGCAGGTGGTATGCGACCATCCTAGAAAAGTGGTAGCGGGGGAGGGGAACGGTAGCACTGCACAAGCCTGAGCGAGAGATGGCTGGAGCTGCAGGGCTGTCAGGACTCAGCGGAAGTCCCAGGATCAGTGCTTCTTCGGGACTATCAGGGCTCAGTGGAAACTCCAGGATCAGTGCCAGGCTCCAGCTGGAGCTCAGCGCTGATCCTGATGCTTCTGCTGAGCCGAAAAGAAGCGCCAATCAG
This sequence comes from Vipera ursinii, assembly GCF_947247035.1. Classification (NCBI taxonomy): domain Eukaryota; kingdom Metazoa; phylum Chordata; class Lepidosauria; order Squamata; family Viperidae; genus Vipera; species Vipera ursinii. Next base: position 28,361,093 of record NC_139517.1, read on the forward strand.
CTGGAATGTTGGAGCATCCCAGCGTCTTGTGATTTGCATTCAGATGCTTGGCAACTGATTCATATTTATGACGGTCACAGTGTCTCAGGGTCATGTGAAGTGACCAAAACCTGTTGCAACCACCCAGAAGATGGGGGGAATAAAAACCAAACACACCCCCACCCCACCCCCGCTGCCAATCCTTGAAAGAAATGCTCACAACAATGAAAACCTCGGACAGGAGGAAGAGCGCCACCAGGAGGGCAGGCAGGTGTCTTGCTCGGCTGTGGCTTGGGGGGCACTTTTTTCAGTACCATTGTAACTTCGAACCGTCACTAAGAGAACTGCTGTAAGTTGAGGACTACTTGTACTTCATCACTTTTTTCCTTTTTTTTTTTTGGTCATCAAGTTTTTGACACCTTGCTAGGCAACTGGTGGTACTCGGATGTTGCCGTACCCTAAAAGTGGTACAATAAGTGAAAAGGTAGAAAAGCCCTGTTCTAATCAACTGAAATAATACAAGGTATCAGCTGGATTCAATCTGAAAAGCAGAAGACTTCAAAGTCAGACATCAAGCGGTTTAGATGAAGGAGTGCAACAACAACAAGAGGAAACCATGGAACAGAAATAAACGGAAGAGACAATTTAAGATGAAATTACACAAACAGGAGAACAGAAAGAGAAGTCTGAACAAGAGAGCGAAGGAATTGCTAGAGAGCAGAGGACTACGAGAGCAACTAGATCTAAATATAAAATAATGGAAATGGAGAAAGAAAAAGGATTTTTTTCAGTGAATGTAAATGGACTAAACTCCCCATCAAAAAAAAATAAATTTTTTAGGAAACTACAGAAATTAAATATAGGCATAATCTCCTTGCAAGAGACACAGATAAAAAAACAACACTATAAACTGCTGGAACACCCCAAAATTGGGAAACTTTACTATGCATCAGCACATCAGAAAAAAAAGAGGTGTTGCTGTATATATTAAAGAGAAAATAAGATTCTAAAATGATTTATTCAGATGAAGAAGAATTGTGATGGTAGACATATGTTTACACCAAAACCAAACACTGTTAGTAGCAATTTATGCACCAAACAATAACCACAAAGAATTCTATCAAAGCCTCCATAGAAAAATAACAGAAATATCTGCTTAGTAGGAGTCTTTAATTCGATAGTAGATGGAACAATGGACTATAAAAGCAGTAAAATAGGGAAATCTGGAAGAAGAAGACTACCTAACACATTCTTCAATATGATAGATGAAATTGGAATACAAGATATTTGGAGGGAAATCAATCCAGAAAAACTATAATATACTTTTTACTCAAATAGTCAAAAATCCTGGTCAAGAACTGATATGATTTGGCTGACATCTGAATTGAGGTTGAATATACAGGAAATTGAGATTGAAATAGGCACATGGGCAGAACGTAACCCTTTAAAATTAACATGGAAAGGAATTCAAAAAAGACCAAGATGGACTTTAAACCAATCTATACTAAAAGAAAGAGAATTTGTAGAATTAGCAAGAAAGGAAATAGAGTTCTTTTTAGAGAAAACAAAAAAGACAACACAACATTACAAAATGTTTGGGATACAGCTGAAACATGTTTTAGAGCAGGGGTGTCAAGTTCAATTTCATTGAGGGCCGCATCAGCATTGCGGTTGCCCTCAGGGGGCCGGGTGGGTATGGCCAGGGTGGGCGTGGCCTACTGGGTGGGCGTGGCTTGAGTGTGTATGGCCTACTGGGTGGGCGTGGCCAGCTCTACATTGTTCGCATCAAGGGTGCCTATGGGGCCTGGGCAGGAGTGGGACAGATCTGAGGGTCTCTGGCAGAAGGAGGGTCTCTGGGCCAGGGCCAAGGCAGTGGGGGCCGTTCCCTCACTGTTTCCAGGATGGCTTCACGGGCCACATGAAACCACTTCGCAGGCCGGATCCAGCCCCTGGGCCTTGTGTTTGACATGTCTGTTTTAGAGGTATAGCTATAACATATGGCAAAGAAAAATAAACAGAGAAGAAAGCAATATGTACTATTAAAAGAAAAATTTGGAAAGTTAGAATCAGAATTACAAAAAAATCCACAGAAAAAGACTTTGAAAAGAGAAATGGAACTAGTAAAACATAAAGTAAATTTGCTGGATTCAAAAAAATTGGCACAGCAGATAAAAAGAGCTAAACAATTTTTTTTTTGAAAATGTGAATAAACCAGGAAGGTGGTTAGCTTAGAAACTTAAAAAACAGAAAGAGAAGAAAATGATACACAACTTAGTAGATGAAAAACGTAGTCTACAATTTAAAAATAAAGAAATAAAAAAATAATTAAAGATTATTACAAGAAACTGTATGACAAAGAAGAAACTCCAAGAGAGAATGATTCAATATCTAGAAGAAAACAATCTTCCAAAAATTCCAGAGACATTTAAGAGTACGTTAGAAGGAAAAATTACAATGATGGAAATATCAGAAGCCATAAGAAGGCAAAAAAATGAAAAAACACCAGGTCCAGATGGATTACCGGCAGAGTTATATAAAACTTTACAAGACATACTAAGTGAATCATTGAAAGACATTTGTAATGGACTTTTATTGGAGGCTAAACTTCCAGCCACATGGATTGAAGCAACCATTACTTTAACTACCAAAAGAAGATTCAGATTTGACAAGATTAAAAATTACAAACCGAAATTGTTGCTCAATGTGCATTATAAAAAATTTACTTCGATAATGGCAGAGATTTAAAAAATATTTAATGGAATTTATACATCCAGATCAAAATGGCTTTCTACCAAAGAGACAAATTAAAAACAATTTAAGAGTGATAATGGACGTATTAGAATACTATGAACTACACCCAGGGAAACAATTTGCACTAATATTTCTAGATGCTCAAAAGTCATTTGATAATGTTTCCTGGCAATTTATGACTCAGCAACTACAAATAATGGACTTTGGATAGAACTTTATAAATATGATAAAAACAATTTATAATACACAAACAGCGAAAGTGATTGTGAATGGAGACTACATTGAGAACTTTGAGATAAGAAAAGGTACAAGGCAAGGATGTCCATTATCTCCACTGTTATTCATTTTCACTCTGGAAGTTTTAAATAGAAATATTAGACAAGATATAGAAATTACAGGACTGGAAATAAAAGGCAAAACATATAAATTACATGCATTTGGTGTTTATCATAGAAGAACCTTTGGAAATGATTCCTAAATTACTGGGAAAGATAGAACAGTATGGAGAAATGGCAGGATTGAAAAAGAGAAAAACTAAAGTAATAGTTAAAAATCTTACAGATAAACAAAAAAAACAATTGTCAGAAAAAACAGAATTACAGATAGTGAGAAAGATTAAAACTTTGTACATTTAACAGCAAGATGCTCAACAATAAAAGAAGATAATTACAAAAAATTATTGAATCAAATAAAATTGGGCTTGGAAAAATAGAAAAATTTACAACTGTCAATACTAGGAAGAATTTCTACAGTAAAAATGAACATATCGCCAAAAATCTTATTTCTATTTCAAACAATTCCTATAAAACTAGAGAAAAACTTTTTTCGAGATTTAAAGTCATTAATTTTGAAACTTGTTTGGCAAGGAAAGAAGATGAAAGTGTTACAAGATCCTAAGGAAAATGGAGGATTTGGACTACCGGAGTGGGCTTTGTACTATCAAGCATCTGTTTTAACATGGGTAAAAGAATGGAAAACTCTTAGAAATAAAAGGTTGTTATATCTGGAGGGACATGAGTTACAATTGTGGTGGTATGCTTTTTTATGGTATGGAAAAAATAAGATTCATAAGTATTTCCAAAACCATTATATAAGAAATGCATTGTTAATAGTATGGGGAAAAATAGAAAGTAAAATATATTTGAAAATTCCAGGGTGGTTGTCAACTATGGAAGCATCTGTATGCCCAAATTTGGTGGATTTTGAAAAAATCTGGACATATAAAGATATTCTAAATTCTGAAGGGAATTTAAAAACTAAACAAGAAATGGAAAATCAGGGCATCAACTTGTCATGATGGACATATTTACAAATGCATACTAGATATGAAAAAGACATTAAATTGTATGGATTTTATAAAGAACAGATGGTATTATCAGACTGTTCTTCAGATGAGATATTAATTAAGAAAATGTATAATCTCTTATTAATTTTGAAAATGGAAAGTGAACAAGTTAAAGAAACAATGATAAGATGGGCAAAATACTTGGGATATAATACAGAATTAGAAAAATGGCAAAATTTATAGGAAATAAATTATAAACTGACAATGTCAACTACTTATAAAGAAATTTATATAAAATGTTTTATAGATGGCACTTGCCACCAGCAAGATTAGCAAAAATGTTTAAAAATATGTCAGACAGATGTTGGAAATGTAAACATAATTCAGGCAGGTATTATCACGTTTGGTGGACATGTGACAAAGCAAAGAATTATTGGAAAAAGATACATAATTGGTTAGAAAAGATGTTGGGAGAATATGTAGATTTTAAACCTGAACTTTTTTTACTAGGTAAAATGCCAGAAAAGATTAACAAACAAAACCTATATCTGATCTTACACATCTCTACATGGGGCTGCCCTTGAAGTCCACTCGGAGACTCCAACTGGAGCAGAATGCAGCCGCGCGAGTTGTGCTGAGGGCTTCCCGATACTCCCATGCTACACCTTTGCTCCGCGAGCTGCATTGGCTGCCGGTTGCTCTCCGGGTGAGGTTCAAGGTGTTAGTGATGACTTACAAAGCCCTACATGACATGGGTCCGGATTACCTACGGCAACACCTGCGTCAACAACTTCCCTCCGTCCAGTGCGCTCCCACAGAGAGGGCCTCCTCAGGGTGCCTCCGATCAAGGAATGTCAATTGGTGGCCCCCAGGGGGAGAGCGTTCTCTGTGGGCGTGCCAGACCTTTGGAACCGCTTGCCGGTTGAGCTCCAGACGGCCCCCGACCTTCGCTCCTTTCGGCGCGATCTCAAAACCTTTCTTTTTGAACAAGCTGGCCTGGTCTGATGGGTTGGGGCTGGGTTTTATAATCGGTTTTAACTTTTAATATGTATTAATTTATTACGGGCATTGTAGTTTAATTACTTTTTAATTTTTGTATCCTGGTTTTTTATTATGTATTGCCCTGTTCACCGCCCTGAGTCCTTCGGGAGAAGGGCGGTATACAAATTAAATTATTATTATTATTATTATTATTATTATTATTATTATTATTATTATTATTATTATTATTATTATCTCAACAGCGGCAAGAGTAATATTTGCTCAATACTGGAAAAATGAAGGAATACCACCAGGTGAAGAAATAATTTAAAAAATATTGGAATGTGCTGAGATGGATAGATTGACCATGAGACTGAAAGAAAAAGAAGAAACAGAATATTATCAAACTTGGGACTTACTTAATTGATGGTTACAAGAAAGAATAAAGGATTAGGAATTTAATTTGTATTAACGTATTAAAACTCAGACAGTACGCTGGTTGAAAAATTATTATTATATGTATGGGGAAAAACCAAAATCTTATGAAGAAAAAAAATAGAATATATGAGAATCACTGTGTGTCCTTTGTATTTTTGATACACCGAATCCAAGTCTGCCCAAAAGACATAACAGATAAATCTCTTTTTTACCTCCTGTTCACTGATCAGGAATCAATGGTCAATAAGGTCCATATCAACTTTTACTAAAGAGGGTTAGTCTCAGTCACCCCCTGTGCTATAAATTTATCTTCCAGTTCTACGAAAAGAATTTATTTCTTTATTTGTATCCCACCTTTATTATTTTCATAAAAAAAAACTCAAGACAGCAAGCACATCCAGTACACACTTTTCCTTCTCCTTTTTTCCCCACAACCACCTCACGTGAGGAGAAATGGGTTGAGAGAAGAGTGAATAGCCCAAGTCTCCTAACTGGTTTACACAGCTAAGGTGGAACTTCAATCTTGTTTTCTACCCTGGTGCCTTAATCGGTAAACCAAAGCAAGAGAAACCAAATCTGGCCACAGATATGGAGTTCATCTGTGGTTTTGAGTCAAATCCTAAATTTATTATTCCATAATGTTTATATATTAATTCTAGGAAAAAAGTTCTCAAAGCTATTTATAGAACAAAACTGAATAACCACTAAAAATCTTTCTTGTTTCTACATCAACTTCCACATCCTTTCTTGAACAGACTGTTCCTTAAATCTTGCAGCCTCATTGGTCAGATAGTATCAGCCCCTCCTGGCCATTAGGCAATGATTGTCAGAGGCATTAGAAATCTTTCTGCCTCAAACTGAGCCTGCAGTGAATTACAAGCAAAGGATAAAGGCTTTTGATCTGGATAAATGCTACTCAAGAAAACAGGCCTATGAAAAGAAGACTAAAATAATTCATGTGAATTAATACAAAGATAAAGCATCAGTAAGTCCTTATAAAAAATGCAGAACACCCACTAAAGAAACCATACTAAGCTTACTTCAGCTAAGTCAAGTTTACTGGGTTAATGTTCATGTTATAAAGCACAGATATTTTATGCTACTGGGATTCAGTTCTTTTCCACATCTTCTTTCATTTGCTAGCTTTTTAGACAAAGTCTTCCAATATATCTATTAAAGTTGACATTCAGGTATAAAACCAACCACCCTTGTAGTTCTCCATATTGGCATACCTTCATTTGACGGGCAATTTCCTTTTTCTGATGTAAGATATACTCCAGGATAGCTTCTTTTTCATAGAGGTATCCATCAGGGCTGGAAAGGAAAGGGGGGGGAAGCAAGATAAATAACACTTGTAAACCCACCAGTTCCTAAAGTCCCCGTGCCTCTTTGACTACAGTGATAACTTCAGAATATAACTATACTTAGTTATTGGTTCCTGTATTCTAGGATACATCTGAAAAGTAATAACATATGTAATTGAATGGCAAAATGGGGCACATTTTTAACATCCAGGATGACTCTTAACCCTTTTGAGACAGCTACAGAGAAGAAGTAAATAGCTAGACTACGGAGTTTATTTTTCTGAGTTTGGGACAGGAAGTTGGGGGGGTTTAATTTTTAAATACAGTAATCCTATTTTGAGGCTTTTTAGTTTGTGTGCCAAAATATCAAGAAACCATGCCACTGCAATTAGAGGGTGTTTTATGGACTGCAAAAAAGTGGCTCAGAAAAATACATGGTAAAATTGCAGGGTCAGGGAAGAGAGATGAAACCAACAGAATTCAAGAAGTCTAATATCTTTGCATGCACAGATATCCTCACTTAAAGACTGCAAGTAAGACCTGCAACTCCTTCACTAAATGTCATGTTTAAGTGAAATATCATACGACTATCCAGGATTTAAGATGTCACTCCCACGACATTCATTAAGCAAATTATCCTAGGTCATTAAGTACAATGTCATGAAATCACAACTTGCAACTTACTGTCAGCTTCTCCACTGACTTAGCTTTTCAGAAACTGGTTGTGAAGCTCACAAACGATAATCACATGACTGTGGGATACTGTGACCACTATAAATGCAGGCCATTTGTCAAGAGCCCAAATTGCGATCCTGAGATCATGGAGATACTGTGACTGTCATAAGTTCCAGGGTGGCTATACAACTATTTTTTTTCAGTGCAGTTCTAAATTTGAACAGTCACTAAACAGGGCAGTTAACAGTGGACTACCTCTACAGATAACAGTTTGACAGAAAGAGTGTTTTTACAGAATTGCAGACAAAAGCCAGGGCTACTAATGGAGCTATGTCCCATTTCTCACTGGTCTTTGTTGCTTTAAATCTTGTCTACATCACTCCCAATTCTGTAACAGTTCCCATATTCTGCTCCATCACTGACCTACTACCCTCCAAAAATAATTTTTCTTGCACCAATGATAATCAGAAATAGCAATCTGTGGATCACAACGCATAAAATAGTTCTCATAAAACATTTTATGTTTAACAACGGTTACATGAAGTACATGATCTGTGTTCCATGGATGGACTTAAATTTCTAGGGGGAGGGAGCATTGTGGCACAGAGACATATTGAATTCTTGTTCCAGATTTCAATTCCTCTATGAAACAGAAGGTAATTATTTTCTAAGCAGAAGAAAGAGGATGGCACCAACAAAATTAAGATTGTGCAGGAAGGGTACAAAAGAGATAAAGGCATCCCTTTGTGATTCTTCCCCCTAACCCTGTAAAAAGTTAAAAACTGTACCCTTTTTTAAATGGGTGATTCAAAAGGCAAAGTGCATCTATTTCACCCTTAAATTTTCTTCCAAAACAAAGCTTGGGCCAGTACTAAATGTGTCATACAAATAATAAAGTACTGTCAAGCGGCAAAAGGTGCACATTACTTCATCTATACAAATATACATTAAAAAGGCCACTACATTTGTAAAAAAAAATCAAGAGGCATATGTAGCAAATGAACAAATAAATTAATGATACTGGACAAGGGTAATTATCTTTTCTTTTTAGAGATTAAACTATTGTTAAAGTTTAAAAAAAAGACATGAGGCAGAATTTCAAGATAAGACTGAAGTATTTCAGATGGATCCTGTCTGATAATTACGTTACAACAGGGTCCTTGCAAGGCTGCAGGGAGAGACAGCAGCAGTCAAAATCCTTGACAGCATCTTTGCTCAAACGGACGTTCTGTGTCCCATAACCAGAGGCAGCTGAAAAAACAGAGAAAGGTCATGGTAAGAGTGCAGTGTTGAAAAAAGCTATCCAAATGGCTGCTCTGGACTGCTGCTTAGATCTGGCAAAAGATAACAACTGATGACACTCTACCCAGGAAAGCAGAGTTTGCCAAGAATGCTCAGCTTGTTCCAAAGCTTGCAGTGTGAATTAGTTTAGTCTGAGTTTCAATGAAATACTGGAGCGTATTAATCACACTGCAGGGGTGTGACCCAAACTCTGGACTGGCCTAGAAATTTTCCAATATCCAGCTAGTCATAACCAGCACAAAGGTAACTGCCTCCCAGGCCTTCTTTATTTCACTATATTATGTCTAAAAATGTGAGCAAGCCAAGGGGTGGGGAGAAATTACTCCCAAATGTTGTGACAATCCTCTGAACCTTTTTTCTACAAAGCAAGGGTCCCCAACCCTTGGTCCGTGGACCAGTACTGGGCTGCAGCAGCAACCAATCCACACAAACAAGCAAAACCCCATCCGCGAGATGCACAGTACATGAAACCACACCCCTCCGGTTCACAGAAAAACCTCTCTCCATGGAACTGGTCCCTGGTCCCTAAAAGGTTGGGGGCCTCTGCTATAAAGCAATAGGAAGAGGGGACCATTTAACTACACACAGAGGATGCCAGATAACAAGACCTAGGTACCTCATGAAAAACTTTTCTTTTCACTGAATAAATGAAAAGAAAATGTTTGTAACTATTCCCATTTTACCAATATATCTCTCCTATCCCACTTAAAACATCCTCTTCACATAGGATTAAGGATTGCTTTTCCTCAGTATGATTTCCTGTCATCCCTAGCCAGCATGCCAATATGCTAGCAGCACAAAAATGAAGATTGTAGTTCAACACACACAGCAGACACAGGTTAAGAAAAATTGCTTTGAATTTCCAAATGCAATTTCACTATTGCAATGAGAGGCAAAATTTTCCTCACTCCTTAACTAAGGAAGCACTGCATTTACGCTTCAGTTTGCGACCTCCTCACCTGTGTCTTTTTTCTTTTCATGGTAGGTGTAGACAGCTCCTGCTGTACAGTTCTTGCCATGACGTGTCATGTAGGTGTGTAGCTGGGCAATCCAGGACAAAACCAACTCTCTTGTAACAAGAAGATATCAAATTAAGTCTAGCTAATGAAATACAATGCCAGATGCAAAGCAGCTGATATTATTACACAAGAAGCACATTAAATAAACCCCATGACTAGTGGTGGAGAATTAAGGAGAGAGTAGACTACATAAAAAAAAAATATTTATAGGATGATTAAATAAGTATATATAGGCTAAGCCTATATTAAAGATTAAAGATATTAAAAACACGGAGATACAAATTAGCCAGGTATATGATGCGAACCTAGTCACAAGCCACACACTTTGACCACCGAAGCCTGCAGTCTCTGGCAGTTTTTCGGTAGGACCTTCCGGCTGTATCGAAAGCGATCGGCTGTGCCGACAGCAAGTGAAAATTTGAGAGATGCCTGGTTGGGGTTGCAGATCAAAACACCTTAAAAGGAGACAGCTGAAAGGTTGGCACTTTAACAACCATTCCTGGCCTGTAGGCACTATACTGTAACTTTCTTCTGCCGCTCCTGCCGTTTAAGAAATGCTCAAGAAGACCACAGTTCCGCCACACCCCCAACTCCACGAACAAGTTGTCCCCCAGAACCGGAAGCAGGAAGTCTATGAATCCGGAAGGGCTCCAAAGAACGATACTCCGGATGTGTTTCATATAAAGCGTCCCGCGAACAAAGCAAAAAGGGATTGAGGACGGAATAGCCTTCCAAGCCGACGTTCCTGGCGTTAAAGAAGCGTTCAAGCCTGTGGCTTTTGTCTTTGTGTGTTGTGGTCTTTTAAAAAACGTCCTCAAAGTCTTTTCTCCAAGATTCCTTTTCAGGTGTCGGGAGAGAGATTTTGGGAGGGAGAAGGAGCCTTTTCCTCTTAAAATATCTCCAAAGTATGAGTATATAGATTCTCTCTGCAGTTGCTGCTTCTTTGGATCAGCTGTTATTTTCTGATAATTGCACTTACTTAGCTGTAGTAGTATATGTCATACTATTCCAAAAGATATTTGGAGCAGAGTAGGCAACTTCTGTAGTACGAATATTTTGAGGGTTATTAATCCTGGTGGCTGAGACCGATGAAAATTATTTTCTAAACTATCCAGAATGTACTATGCCCTAAGCGCTGTCATCTCTTAAAAGAGTGATTTACCTAAACTTGCTATTTCCAATTAACTTTCCCCAATCTAATTGAAAGCTGTAGGTATTGTAGTTTGCACATCAGGTAGGGAAGGCTATTCTTGCGTTGTCAGTCTTTTGTAATGCTCTAAAATAAAAGTGGGAAATGCAATTGTGTTGTATTTACCTATATCACGGATATACATGTAGTCCCCAACTTACAACCACAACTGAACCCAAAATTTCCATTGCTAAGCAAAACAACTCTTAAGTGAGGTTTGCCCCATTTTATGACCTTCTTGCCACAGTTGTTAAGTAAATCACTGCAGTTGTTAGTTACACAGCTGTTAATTGAATCTGGCTTTCCCCATTGACTTTGCTTGTCAGAGAGTTACAAAATATGACCTTGGGACACGGCAACCGTCATAAATATATGCCAGTTGCCCAGTGTCTGAATTTTGATCATATGACCATGGGGATGCTGCAATAGTCATGTGAAAAAAATCATAGGTTACCTTTTTCAGTACTGTTATAATTTTGAATGGTCACTAAACTAACGTAAGTTGAGAACTATCTGTACACTCTCCTCTCTCAGGGTTTGCAATCCACCAAAGATCTTACATAAATCACCACTTCTTATCAAACCAGAGAGGAGAGAATTTTAATATCTCCTCCTCCCATTTTCTCTACAATAATATCCCTGTGAGGTGAGCTGAGCTGAGAGAGAGTGACTGGCCCAAGGTCACCCAGATGGCTTTCATAGCTAAGTTGGGATTTGAACTCTCAGTCTCTTGAGAGTTTCTAGCTTGGTGTCTTAATCACTAGAACAAACTAGCTCTCTGAAATTTCTCTTTCTTGCTGTATCCAGCACCTTCCCCAGGATTGCTAAGCATTCCTTGCTCATACATCCAATGGTCTCCAATAAATGGACCACCTAGAAAAAAACTAGGTGGTGAACCATAACAGAACTATTTGAGCATTGTTCTGGCTGAGAACTTCATAAAGAGAAATTGTCTCTTCCATGTTTGGTGGTGCATGTTGAATGGCTGCTGATTGTCTAGTATCTTCCATAATTTCATTAAATTTAGAGGTTATTGCATAGGGCAGACATGTCAAACACAAGGCCCGGGGGCCGGATGCGGCCCGCGAAGTGGTCTCGTGTGGCCCGCGAAGCCATCCTGGAAACAGTGAGGGAATGGCCCCTACCGCCTTGGCCCTGGCCCAGAGACCCTCCTTCTGCCAGAGACCCTCAGATCTGTCCCACTCCTACCCAGGCCCCCATAGGCACCCTTAATGCCAACGATGTAGAGCTGGCCACGCCCACCCAGTAGGCCTTATGCACTCTAGCCACGCCCACCCAGTAGGCCACGCCCACCCTGGCCATACCCACCCGGCCCCTTGAGGGCAACAGCAATGCTGATGCGGCCCTCAATGAAATTGAGTTTGACACCCCTGGCATAGGGAAATAAATAACTTCCCTATCTTCCTGTCTGCATAAAGAGGGATACATTGATTTTAGATATGCTATTGGTAATCCTAGTTATGCTGCAACCTCATAAGCCATGATCACAATGTTTGGATCCATTCTATATCAGGTGTTTCCAACTTTCAGAGCCTTTCCTATTTTCTCTATCAAAAGTATCCTGTGTCTCTACTGCCGTAATGAGACCATATCTTGCACATGCCACAGCCCTCACTCATATCGTGCTGTGCTCTTCCAGGGTATAAATCTGGGACTCAGCAACTGGATTCAGCAGGGCTATGAAGTTTTCCATAAAGAAATGCCTTATCTATCTATCTATCTATCTATCTATCTATCTATCTATCTATCTATCTATCTATCTATCCAACTCATACAGAGGTAACTGGGTGGCTTACAACAATAAAAATCCAAAATCAACCTCCATCTCCATTTGTGGTCTCCAGGCCTGCTGTCAAAAACCACATTTTTAGGGCTTTTAGAAAAGCAACAGTGTGGGGAAACAATTGTACCGGGCGGGGGGGGGGGGGGAAACCAACACGATTTTCCTTAGAGAGGGCCATCATCAAAAAGATCCTTTTTCTTCATGCTCTCACCAGATGTACATCTTTGATAGATGGAACCCACAATACAACCTTCCTTCCTGTCCTGGTGCATGCAGCTCTTTCAGCCGTCTCCTGCGGCTCCCAGTCCTCTGCCATGTGCAGTCCAAAAAAAAAAAAAAGTGGGACTAAAAAAGTTCAACCAATCAATTCAAATATGCAGGGTAGGTGCATATCTCGCCTTGGCTACACTCTTCAGTCAAACCCTGTTCTGCACATGCGGACACATTTTTTGCAGCTTCCAGTTTTTCCTTTTGTGAGGGAACCGGTTCCGAGTGCCTCTTTCACTGTTTCAGGTTGCTGACCCCTGCTCTAGACCAAAACCCCTGAGGGGCCTACAAATGGGTGATTGGGTTTGGGCCAGAAACTATGGGCCTGGAAATTTGTGGGTTCCTGGTCAGGTGACCAAAGCATCCGGACCCCTATCTTACGAAGTGGGGTTGGAGGGAGGGTAACTGGTCAGAAGACACATTGACCAACTTAGGAAGAGGTTTCCAGAATGGTCACTAAGTGAGGATTATGGCATGTCCCTCCCGAAGTCCTCAAACTGGCACCCAAGCCAGCCCACACCAGAACCACCAGGGTTTTCCCTTCTCAGCTGAAGTTGATTCCGAGGAAGAACAATGAAGCTCGGAAGTGCAACATGGGACCCCTGACCAGGCGAACCAGCCGAATCTCAGCAACCGCTGTGCCTACTCTGCAGAACAGACTGACTCTGGGGTGGGCCAACCTGGTGAGGCCAGCCAGAGCGTTTCAATTCCCCTGGACGATGGAGCACAAGGGGACATGGGTCTACCCAGCCACCTGGGTAAGCTGGTAGACCACAAAGTGAGTGGAACTCCAAGGCGTTCCTCCAGGCCACACAAACCTCCAGCATATCTTACAGACTATATTGTAAAATAAAGTGATGTATAATGTTTTGACAATTGTACCACTACCTACAGAAATTGGGGCAATTTGTAACTGCTGGCAAGCACGTTCATTGAGACGTTGTTTCATTTCTTTGTAGTCCTTACTGCATTGACTAGCCATTTAACTGTTGTTTAATCTTATTGTAGTCCATACTACAAGGCACGTCTGTAAAGGTCACGTAATGTCATTCTAACCACCTTGAATTAACAAGCATTATTTTTTTTATTATTTTGTTATTATGTATTTTGGTTGTTGGAGTGATTCATAAGTCTTGACTATTGTCAAGTTTATTAAGGGGATTATAGCCTGATCTTAGGAGGGAGGGGTGTTATGTACTGGGCTTTTGGTACCACACCACATGCGTTGCTGGAGAGCTAACGGCTCTCCAGCAACCCAGACAGGATGTCTCCGGTCCTGCAATTGGTCATCCTTGGGCGGCAAGCACGGGTTCAATCTGATTGGTTGCTACCATAAGGTTTGGCTATATATTGTGGCGGGGTGCGCCCCAAGTCCTAGTACAGTTCCAGCTTGAATAAAAGAATGAGTTTCTCTGTACTCAGCTGTGTGTCTTCATTCCTGCTCACCAGAGCCCACGACTTAACATAATAAATAACCGAACACTTCCCTGTGGCTGCATATTAAGATTACAAGTATAGAGCAACCTGTCTTTCAGGAAACTGAGTTGTAAACCATTACAGTACTGATCTTGTGATAAAGGACCAAACTAGGCAGGAAACACCAGGGCTGTGTTGACATAGTGGTTTACTGAATTAGCTCAATTATCTAGGTTTGCAAAATAAATTGAAACATATTGTTGGATTTGTCCAATACAAAAGCCACAAATTTGCCAACTCTAAAGATTACCATGCCACAGCTATTTTTACCCTTCTCCTTTAAAAACAGTTTGAAGACAACTTTGATAGTCTTCATTGCTGTCAGCCTTGAAATACTAGAGAAAAATGGGGTATTAAAACTCCATTTAGTTGATGCTATACCTGCTGAGACCACAGCATGTAGAAAAAAACAAAAACCCTCCAATTTATACTACTACAACAGAATAAAACATACTGCTAATGACATTCCTCTGCATTTTCTCGATACTGCCATTTCTCTGGCCCTTTGCAAAAACATCTGAATGGTATTTATAAAAGCCGTCTGGGAGACCTTAGGTCAGTCATTTTCTCAGCCCATCCCACCTCACAAGTTTGTTGTTGGGGAAAAATAGGTTTGCTCACTGCCTTGAATTATTTATAAAATAAAGGCAAGAAATAGAAGGTTTTAAAAGGTACTGCAAGCAAAACAGTACCTTATTATTTATGCAACCAAGCGTTGTTCATGGTAGTTCCTACCTAGCATAACTAGGAAAACAGCAGATTATGGATTCAAGCTGTAAAGTCGCATGCTTCACAGAGAGGCGGACACAGAGCTGGATAATGATGAGTTTATTCAGAACAGAAGGAACTGGGGAAACAGGGGAACGTGGCGTCTATCTTTACCTGCCCAGGTGGATGGCATCCAATCAGTTCAAACCTGGGCTTCCCACCAGTGCAGGTGACCAATGGGTTTAAATCCTGGCTTCCCGCCAGGCTGACCATGCCTGGGGCTGTCAACAGCTTAAGTCATTAGGCTTATCCCATGTGAGATAAGGAGCTGTCCAACCCCCCTGCTGATCTGCACCATCAGCCTCCTGCTGTGCTGTCCTTTGTGTATGCTGGGAGGCATACACTGCACAAGCTACTTTAATAGTTTGCAGATCTTTACTAATTTCCTAGATATACAGTAGGTCTTTAGAAAGGCACTTAAGAAAGGATCTTTCCTTAGGCACTTAAGTCAGGATGCAATTCCTAATTAGTACGAGAGAGTGTGTTTTAGTTCTGTTTGTGCTTTAATTGGAGGGCGTGGCTTTGGAGATATGAGTCGTTTTTCTTTTGAGTTTTTGATTATTTTGTGCTCTGACTAGATTCATGTTGTTTGAGATGGACAGCCATACAGTATAAATGTTCTAAATACAGTTCATAAATAATCAGAGGGAGCCAGGGGAAGATTGACCGAAATTATGTTTGTTTTTCTCTTTCCCCAGAACCAATCAGAGGCAAAATGCTATTCTAGCCTGAGATTTGGAGATGGGGTTGCCTTCAGCTCTCAAACTCAAGGGGAAACAGGTTAAAGGCAAGATACCTTACCAAAAGAAAAGCTTATTCCTCCACAGGTTCAGAATGTAAATAAAACAATGACCTTGCTGAAATTTTAAATTCAGCAAAGGCCAGAAATAAAGTGATCCTGCTTCTGCATTGCCTTGCTCTCATGAGGTCACTGAAGTCTAGCATTTTGGAGGTGCCTTCCACAGCCTCCTCAAAAATGCTATTAGGATTGTAAGTAGTCCTGGAGAGAAGAACAGGGCAAAGCATTTAAATAGGTCAACTTTCAGATCTCTACAATCATGTGATGTTATGACACTGAATTAAATTGGGAGTAGGAAGGACATCACCCCAAACAAAATAAAAGTTTCAAAGGGGAAGAAATGTTTCACCCTTGTTTAGCAGATCCATTGTACAGGGAACTAAAGAGTAATATGTGGTTTTAGTGACACAAAAATGAGGAAATGCATCTAATACAGGCATGTCAAACTCGCAACATCACATGACGTCGCGCGACGTATCAGAACTTTTTCCCATTGCCGAAAATGGGATGGGCGCAGTTTCTTCGTGACACTCTGGCCCGCGGGCCGGCAGCTTGACACCCCTGATCTAATACATATTTTTAGTAACGGTGTGATTCTTGATACGTAGCTAGCTGGGAAGGATTGGTAAGCAATGGTTTAGAAAATATATAGTTATGGCAAGAAAGTGGCTTTTCCCAGTCATTTGCCCACAATTTCTCTTTTATATTGCTTGAATATTTCTAACTTTAATATATAATATTAATTTGGCATATAAATTGTTATTTATATATATATATATAACAAACTGTATTTTATATATATATATATATATATATATATATATATATATATATATATATATATATATATATATATATATATATATATATATATATATATGTGTGTAAATTACTAACAAATATAGGAATTGTCCGGTGTGACTACTGCCTGTTCGATAGCCTTCAAGATAGGCTGAAAACAGGAAATAAAGATTTGCCCCATGTTTGGGGCCTAGCAAGGTAATCTAAAGAGTTAACATTTGAAACATATATATATATATATATATATATATATATATATATATATATATATATATATATATAAAATACTTCAGCTGGTGCAGAATGCGGCTGCACGGGTAGTGATGGGAGCTCCCCAATACTCCCATATAACACCTCTGCTCCATGAGCTGCATTGGTTACCAGTTGCCCTCCGGGTGAGATTTAAGGTGCTGGTACTTACCTTTAAAGCCCTACATGGCTTAGGCCCGGGATATTTGCAGGACCATCTGCTACCGGGAACGAGTTCCCATCGCCCAGTACGCTCACACAGAGAAGGCCTCCTCAGGGTACCGTCGGCTAGACAATGTCGGCTGGCGAACCCCAGGGGAAGGGCCTTCTCTGTGGGAGCGCCAGTCCTATGGAATCAGCTCCCCCCTGAGCTTTGGATGGCCCAAGATCTCCAGTCCTTTCGCCGCGGCCTCAAAACACTCCTTTTCCACCTGGCTGACCTGGACTGACAGGCATTTTAATTATGTTTACAATTTTAAATTTATTTTTAATTTTTAATTTTAATTTATTGCACAGATGACTTTAATTTTAATTTTATCTTAATTTCTGTACTTATTATATGTTATTGTTGTTAGCCGCCCTGAGTCCTTCAGGAGATAGGGCGGGATATAAATCATATATATATATATATATATATATATATATATATATATATATATATATATATATATATATATATATATATAACGTCAAAAAAATCTTGCAACAATGAGTATAGAAAAACTAATAATAACAAGGAAACCTTAATTGGTGGTTTAAACTTGAACAGTTAGTAGTCAAACTGTGTCCATATCTATTTTTTAAATAAAAATCATTACTCTTATTCCCCGTATAAAATGGATTTATAGAGGTAATCCTCAGTGCTTTTTTTGTTTTTTTGTTTTTAAAAAAGGGTGCCAGAACTCACACACATCATACAACTTGCCTTTTCTACCATACAAGATTCCATCCAAAAAAGGTGCTGGAACTCCGTTCTGGGCGTTCTGTGACAAAAAAAGCCCTGGTAATCCCTATTCAGATGACTGATGAACTGGGGGAGCAGGATTGGGCTGGAACTTGCTATCTTTTCTTATTATCAGTGCACCTTACCTTTTGTTCAAAGGTTATAAAAAAATACGTTCTACATGCCCACAAACTTGATTCAGAAGATCATTAACAAATAAAGAAAGGAATGGGAGCCTGAGACTGTGTATTGATTTAAATGTGGTTGACATAGTAACAATTGACTGGATACACACATCTTCTCCAACTTGGCAGCTACAGATGTGGAAGGATTTTCCAAACAGAATGGCCATTAATTGTAAGCTTAAATATTATTTATAAACTCCAATCCCTGAGTTCGCACAACACACTGAGCCAAACTGAATAAAACACATATAATGGCTTAGCATGCATGATCTGTAAACCAGTAACTAGAATTTCTCAAATCTATTTTCATGGGACTATTAAGGGAACAGTCTATCCAGCAACTATCCCCAAAAACCTTTGGGGGGAAAATACAGAAAATTCACCCACAAACCCCAACAAACAATTTTTTCAGAGTTCAGTGTTGTTTCCAAGTTCTGGATCATTAACATTATTTCCTAATATCTCCCCTATTAAACTTTTCCATACTGACATTGGAAGCTATCAGTTCTCAACTCTAGATCCATGGTATTCCTGCTCTACCTCTTTGGTTAAGTAAGTTATGTATATTTATCACTTATGTATGGTTCCTATTTAACTGTACTTGCAAATGATTGCAAAAGCAGACATCAAACAAAGGCCACCAGAAAACCAATGGATTAGGATCACTGAAGCAGACCACTTGCTCTCTGGAATGTTGTTTTAAAACCCTAGGAGCCCTGTGCAATACAAGAAAGAATAATTGTCGACGCTACAGTTGTGGACTCCAAGTTGATGTTGAACTTAGTTACGGCAGCAAGACTTTTGATAGGTCAATATTGGAAGAAAGAGGAACTGCCGACTATACAAGAGTGGATTTTAAAGGTTTCCGACCTGGCAGAGATGGCGAAGATTTCGGCCTATTTGAAAGATCATTCGCAAGAACATTATATTATGGAATGGAGAAAATGGATTGAGTTTATCCAGAACAAGTATAGGGTTAAGAAGTTTTACGTAGCATTCGAATAAGTCTTCCTTCGCTTTGTTTTTTCTTTTTTCTATTTTAGTTTTTTATATATATTTAATATTGCTAAGGCTTTTTTTATCCTATACAAGCTAGAGAGTAATGGATTTTAGAACTTGTAATTGCTAGTATATGGTTGTCTATGATTGCTTTTTTATATATATATATACCTTGTATTTAGCTCTGGGAAGTCGGGGGGGGGGGAGGGGGGGGAGGGGGGGAGGTAGGGGGGCCAGGAGGGAGGGGGGGGAGGGGGGGAGGTAGGGGGGAGGTAGGGGGGGAGGAGGGTGGGGGAAGGGGGGTTCTTTAAAGGAAAACTGTATTGTAAAACTTTTCAATAAAAAAAAAAGAAAGAATAAATGCATTGGCTCATGTGGGAGTTCTCTGGACTGACTGAAGCAATACTTTCAGGAAATTTGACTGCTGGACATTTACCTAGAAGAGGCACACCCAGGAATGCTGCTGGCTGCAGTGGGAGTTCCCCTTCCTCCATTACCTGCGTCTCCTACTCCATGTGATGTTTTTAGTCACACCCACTTTCAGACCTGAACTTTTGGTAGCATCTGCTTCCACTCAGAAGACGCTTGCTCTTATTCTAACATTTCGTCTCTGCCCTGCTCCCTTACATGAGGATGTATTTATGCCTTTATTTATCCCCCTATCACCCACTAAAGCTTAGCTTGCCTTTGAACAGTTCAGATCTGGCTTTCTAATGTGAACAAGCGAGTGGAATCTAAGAAGAACTGACGTTTTCCACCCATTCCACACAGGTGAGTTGGGCAGCTAGTTGGGGGGGAAAAAGGCTGGCTTTCCTTTTTAACAGTTTGTTTTCCAAAACTATGTATACCTTCCTTTTTATTCCTTTCCTGTTTGGATCTGGCTTTCTCTAGAAAAGTGTTATAAACTGGGAGTAATTATTAGGAGGGTAATTTAGGCATATTCTGGGTGTAATGGAGCAATTTGTAATTGCTTGGTTTGTGAGTTGAGGATCCTATTTGTGACTGCCATTGCTGAGGCACATGTCTAAAATAACAGTCTTTTTTTTTAGGGGATAGTATAATTTATACCAGGGAAAGTGGTAATAAGATCAAAGGGTTTCTACTTTAAAATTTATAGCAGGGAAAGAATTTTTATTCTTTTATATTTTCCTTCTTAGCTGCAGCTTGTTTAGTTCCAATCTGACAGCGAAATACTTGGTGAAGTTTTGTGCAACAAAATAATGTTTGTATCAAGATCCTGTCAACTTAATATTTTAAAATACTCTAGTAACAAAAATCACATCTGTTCTTATTTTCCTCCTCTTCCAGACTTCATAGGTAAGTCCTGTTGCTTTTTAGGCAGCCATTTAAGTGTTTATGTGATATTTCATCTTATTTAAAAAAAAATGAATAGCTCACTAGACTGTAACTAATTCATTAAGAACAGTTTTCAAATCCATTAACTATTTTATAGTTCATGGAAATGGAAAGAAGTTGGACCTGTGTAGAAAACTGAATTGGAAGGGCAATCCAATAAAACAAATAAATAAATAAATAAATAAATAAATAAATAAATATGTGATTTAGAACATGCATGAGAACCCAAATAACCCCTGGTAGAAAATTGTAAAGTAGCCATACCTTTTACGGAATAATAATGCTTCCTTTCTACCGGTATCTTTTATCCAAGCTGCTTAATGATCAAGAATGAGGAAATCAGTATCAGTTTCATTTCATTCTTGTGTTGGAGTTATTTTTATTACAGTGAATACACAGGTTTATTTGTATGTGTACTTTATATATCAATTAGGCAAACAGATGCATTTCACTGGCAAAAGCCAATGGTCTCTTTCTTAAGTCTGCCTATTGTTTTTTCTTCACATATCTTCCTTCCAGTTTCTATCAAGATACCTTAAGTTTTAAAGTATTAATTACATATAGTTACAAAGTTACCTGAAGACGATAGTTTTCATATCTTAGGGGAAGGGTCCTCAGTCTTTTCGATCTGGGTGACCACATTGATTGGGAATGTTGAGAACATGATATAACAACTTCCACCCAATTGCTGCCATTGTGGGCATGGTGGTAATAATGTAGATTGGTGAGATTTGCTCCACATCACTGTTTCTCGAACTTGGCAATTTTTGGATACATTATGTGGACTTTAATTCCCAGAATTTCCCAGCTAGTCACACTGGCTGAGGAATTCTGGGAGTTGAAGTTTACAGATCTCAAAGTTGTTGTCAAGGTTGAAAAACGCTTCTCTACATCATCCCCACTACCTTCTGAAAATGCTCCCTCACCCCTTAAGCCTATTTTTGCCTTTCCTTTAGGGCAGATGGATGCCCTTCCAACCAAAGCTAATATTTTAGTTTTCCAGTTCTATTTCTATAGTCTATGTAAGACCCATATACATTTTGGAGAAAAATGTATATCCTGGTTTATCCTGGTGATCGCAGTGAAAACAAAAGTTATAGGATCTTTGTAAGATTTATAGCTACAATTTGCAACTTTGCCCAATTTCAGAAAAGTAGAAGGCCAGGGCAAAAATTTAATTTACTATTATTGTTCTTTACACACAGTCCACTAGATAGTATTAATGAATTTTCTAGCTTCGACTATCAGACTATTGAATCTTTCTCAAGGATCTTGGATAATTAATGATATCAGAATATATATGCCATTCTAAGTAATACAACTTCCTGTAATTGAAGAATTGAGGTACATTTGTTCTCATTATGAATTTCCAGGAATAATAATAATACAACTAACAATAATAATGTATTTTAAATTGAAGTAAATAATTCTTTTGCTACATTCTGAAAGACATACAAGCCCATTGTGGCATACGGTAGTTATAAGTGGTGCTTGACTTATAACCATATGTTCAGTGACTAATCAAAGTTACGTTTGAAAAAAGTGACTTAACAACCACTGCAGTATCGCCATGGTCACATTATGAAAATTCGGGTGCCTCTCATTAGCCATGAAAGCCAGCTGGGTGACCTTGTGATTCATTTATCAAATGTAGTGATGCATTTAACAACGGTGGCAAAAAGGTTTGTAAAATTGAGTACAACTTGCTTAACAACCAACTTACTTAGCAATGGAGATTCTGGTCCCAAATGTGGTCATAAACCTTTATACAGTTTATACCTGCATAAATAAATAACACTTAGGGGTTTAATGGTTTTACATCTGTCATATGAAAATTATCATTTGGTGGCAGATTTTTGGAGGAGTTATTGTGTGTGCACTGAAAAATGGTTGGTTCCTCTCAGAGAGCACATCTCAGATCTAAAACATGACACAATAATATCTGAAGCACAGATGATTTGAAAGGACTCTAGCAATGTTTTCATATAATTCTGAGCTCTTTTAGCAAAAAAATAGTATAGCATATCATGAGGGATGCTGGGAATTGTAGTGCAGAAAGATCTGGAATTCTGTATCCCCATATTTAGTTTTTTATTGTATGGGAGGAGGTTAACTCTTTGAGATAAATCATTGGGAATCATTTAAACAGAAAGTGGAAGTATTCTTCAGTTTTAATTCCGCTGTGATTATTCCTTAAATTGCAATCCTATACACATTTGGTCAGAATTATGTTGGGGCAGTGTTATAGTTCCAAGGGCTTTCATAAGGAAATATGCAGTTTGAAAATTACTGCATTCTCATCATGATATTGCAAAGAATTCTGTTGACTTAGATCATGCAGGGCTTGATAATCAGAAAATGGCACGGGAGAGGCTCCAATTTCACTGAGACTGTCATGTATGTAACCATGCATGGACAGAATGGCAAATTATTAACTTCTTTTATAAATATGTGAGGTAAATTCCAAAAGGCTAAAGATCATCCTGGCTCAATTTCAATTAATAAGACTTTTTGTATGAACTCCAAAACAAGATAACTTGTTCTGCTAATTATCCTTATTTAAGAATAAGGATGAGAGAGCCACTTGTAGTGATTAAGGCTATAAACTAGGAGGCTATGAGTTCTCATTCTGTTTTAAGCACAAAGCCAGCTAAGTGACCTTGGGCTAGTCACTTTTTTTCGGCCCTACAAAGAAGATAATGGCAACCACTTCTGAAAACCTTCCCAAGAAAACTTCAGGAACAAGGAGTCTCCAAGAACTGGACATGAAAAAATTAGGATTAATTGAATCTATGGAATATAATACCCAAGCCTCTTTGGTTGTGCAAAAAACTCACTTTTTTTCTTTAAGACTTTACAAGACATTATAGTAATGTTATTTTAAAATATAATTAAAAAGATTTTTAAAAATACAAACTAAAAAGAAAAAGAAAAAAATAGAAAGCATAGAAAAGAAAAAATAGAATAGGAAAGAAAAAAAAGAATCTAGTTTAAAAAGGGAAAGAAATGATGTATATAAAATGGCTTTGGCCCATCATCACTACAAGTATAAGCAGTGCTTTTTTTGTAAAAGAAAAAGGTGCTGGAACTCATACATGTCATACAACCCGCCTTGCCTACCCTACAAGGTTCCATCCAAAAAAGGTGCCGGAACACCGTTCTAAGCGTTCTATGAGGAAAAAAGCCCTGAGTATAAGCAATTTTAGCAATTTATCACCTCTTAAAATACAACAAATGATCCCTTAATCCCATATCCCAACTCTAATCTATAACAAATCTCCAAAACTTTATTGTTCAATCCTAATCAGCAAAAATCTATTAAGGGTTACCAGAGATAACAATATATCTATTTTAACCTTGATCAAATAATCAACTTTATTTTCCTTCTTTTTACTTTTAATATCATTGATCTTCAACCTCTTAAATAATATTCTAGAACTTAATTTCATTTTTTCTTTGTCCCTTCTCCCAACATTCCTCAAGGATTTAACAAGTCTTCTTTGTAAATCCATTGTAGGAAAGCTACCCAAGTCACTTTTGATTTGTTATTTGCAAATTCTTTTTCATTATTAAGACATCAGCATATTTTATTAGTATGTCCAATATAGCATCTTTTTCCATATCATTTTTGTGGCCTATCATTTTTAGATCAATTTCAGTCTTGTCTTGAGTAAAACCTATTTTACTACCATAACATCTTTTAAATGTAGTCTATCTATTGAGGCAGATATTCTTAAAATTATCTTGGATTAATTGTCAAAAATATCCTTTAGTAAGTGATCTTCTCCTTTAATTATAATTTTTGGTTCCTTTTGGTTCTCTGTACTGTCCAACCTTCAAAGTCTCATCCTATCATGCTTTTAAAAAGAGAATTCAAAACAAAAGTTGTTTTCCATGGGAAACTTTCTTAGAATTAATTTGAATTCTTATAATATTCTAATTAATTAGAGTACAAATTTTATTTGAAATCCATCTGGACCCTTAGTCTATTTATAACTTTGCAAAAGCAAAGGTATAATTACTCTTTAGTTATTTATTCCAAAAGGAAAAAAGTAATAAGTTCTTAAACTTGTATTTAAAATTTCTTTTGCTAAGGATTGAAGGAAACCTGTAGGAGATAACAAGACTGAGCCTGAGGAAGGAGTCAAATGTGTTATCAGTCTCAAATCCTGTTGTGATTACAAGAGATCTAAGTCCAGCTCACCTTGAACCGTTGACTCTTATCTACTGCCAACTTACTTCGACCATTAGTCAGTCAGATTCTTCTAGAAAACTTTAGCATACAGTAAACCTATATATTCATTTGAATTTCCTGGAGTCCTGATTTCCTGCTGACAAAACCTCACTTGATACTGTAAAACCTGTTGATCCAAAGGTTCCTAATAGCTGAAAAGCAATCAACAAGCAATTAAATTTGCAAACATAGTGTCCTTTTTGAAGATGACAACAGTGGTTAGGGCAAAAAAACCCAGTTATTCCCTTGTCTTCCAGAGCTCTAAACCTGCAGGAGATAACTTTTTTTAGCCATTGTGGTTTAGCATGTCTAAGGAGATTCACAATCATCCAGGTCATTGTTGTTCCAAAGTTGATTTTTGAAAAGGTAACAGATTTTTCTCCAGGTTTACAAAGGCAACAATTAGATTTGCCTTTGTCGATAAGCAACAATTAGATTTGCCTTTGTCGATAAGCCATTCTCAAACAAGCTATATTACAACTTCCTACTCTATCCATAATGTCCTTAGCTTAACTTGCTTCCCAGAGAATGCAAGAGTCAAGTTTCAAGCATTTTAGGTTTCATGTGGTCTTCTGAGCACATGTTAATAAATAATAGTAAAATCATCTAGGAGGAAGTTAGGTTTAGGTTTAGGTTTTATTTAATTTATATACCGCCCTTCTCCCTGGGGACTCAGGGCGGTTCACAGGGCATATATAATTACGATATAAAAGTTAAAATAAGATTAAACCAATGCCCAAATAAAAACAATAATACAATAATAAAAACAACTATTTTAAAAACCCATATTCCCCCATCAGGCCAGACCAGCTAATTCAAATAAATGGGTCTTCAGGCCGCGACGGAAGGTTCGGAGGTCTGATGTCATCCGGAGCTCCACCGGCAGTTGATTCCAAAGTGCCGGAGCGCCCACAGAGAAGGCCCTCCCCCTGGGGGCCACCAGTCGGCATTCTCTGACCGGAGGCACCCTGAGGAGGCCCTCTCTGTGGGAACGCACAGGGCGGAGGGGAGTTGACGCCGGCAGCAGGTGGTCCCTGAGGTAACCCGGACCCATGCCATGTAAGGACTTGAAGATCATAACCAAGACCTTGAACCTCACCCGAAAGACAACTGGTAGCCAATGCAGCTCGCGGAGCAAAGGTGTAACATGGGAGTACCGGGAAACTCCCAAGACAACTCTCGCGGCCGCATTCTGTACCAGTTGGAGCCTCCGAGTGGTCTTCAAGGGAAGCCCCATGTAGAGAGCATTACAGTAGTCAAGGCGAGAGGTCACGAGCGCATGAGTGACCGTGCACAGGGCATCCCGGTCCAGATAGGGCCGCAACTGGTGCACCAGGCGAACCTGGGCAAAAGCCCCCCTAGTCACGGCCACTATATGGTCTTCCAGGGTTAGCCGTGAATCTAGGAGGACTCCCAAGTTGCGAGCCCCATCCACGGGGGGTAAGAGCTCACCCCCCATAGACAGAGATGGAACATTTTGAATGTCCCGGGATGCCGGAATGCACAGCCACTCAGTCTTGTCAGGGTTGAGTTGAAGTCTGTTCCTCCCCATCCAGTTGGCTTTGACAAAAATCAAGCTCTTTGTGTGGCTATTATTACAACATGGTTCTGCTGCTCCTATTTTGGTAGGATACAGAAGGAAATTTCAACAGGTGTAATTTTTCTTAAATCTGTATTATAAATCTGCTCTTAACAATAACATGAACATATTTACATTAGGTTTTTTTAGTTGGCCAAAATGTCTCGAAGTGTGTCAGAGACCTGGGAGCACTGAGAAGCTTTGACATCCTCAGTCTTCCCCGTTTTCCATCTTCAGTCCTATCTCTTTGAGTCTTCTTGACCTTGCAGTTTCTGGTTCTGGAAACTGGTTCCAGAGAATACCAAGGGGAGGGAGTGCAGGAAAGGATGGCAAAAAGGAGAAAGCGGCAAAAAAAGGAGTAGAACTTTAATTGCATGTTTACCACTGCCATCTTGACTCCTTTTTAACCCTCTTCCCTAGTTGTATCCTTAGCTGGATCCTGGCTTCAGAAAAGGAAAACTGAGGATTCTTTTGCTCTAGAGTTAGCATACAACTTAGTGTGGGCCTGCAAATCAGGTCCATCCATTCTAGCACTTAACCGATCAGTAAACAAGAAGATAACTAGCAAAGAATGCACGTACATCCATTAGTAGAGTAGGGATAACCATGGCCCATTTAGAAAGGACCATTGCAATTGAACATCCATTTGGCACTAGATGAAGTGGCAGTTATCTACAGGGTTACACACATGAAAAACAGCTGAGCTGTCAGCTTCACATTTCTGGCAATACCTTGCAGGCATCCTGGTAGCCACTCTATTTAGATGTATTAGGAATTAGCTATATAGTACAGACTGACTTCTGCTTAAACATGCTTTAGCTCACTTGCCTGAGAAGGCCTTTTTAAATCATTCATCTCTGTATATTTAAAACTTTCAAGGGAGCCTGTCTTGATAAGGAAAGGATGGGAGATTGCCCACATGTGCCCCTCACAGCTTCTCCTCATGTAAATACACAGAACAGAGGTTTTCTGTGGGTTGCAGTGTCAGAAGATAACAGGATTCAACACCTTGCTCACAACCATGGAGGAATCTTTTAAAGGACGCTAAGTTCACAAACCTCACTTTCTATTCACTTTCAAAAATTGCTAGCTAACTGCAGCACTTATAAGCTATTAGATACCTTTGGAACAAGTTTCAAAATGCTAGGTGAGTCATCCTGGATAAATGAAAAAATTAATCATGACCTTAAAAGTTTAAAGAATCTAAAATAGCAAAAAGCCAAATATGATCTTAGAAAATTATAAATGGACTACAAGTCTAGCTGAATTTGGAATACTGAAACTTTTTACAGTAAGACTTTGGAATTATGTATAAAGAACAAACAGCTTCTTGTGGGAAATAGATCTGTTTTGGTTTTTGGAAAATATAGCAGAGATAAATAATTTCATGATTTAAAAACTGGACATTAGAGGGAAATAAATATTTAGGTAATGGGGGAACCTATAAAATACAAAATGTCATAATGCTGAAAATACTGAAGAAAACTTCAAGAATGAAGTGAGAAATTAGCATCCACCATATCAACAATGTCAGTATGGATAGATTATGTCCAAAAAATATTACAAACATAGAACAATTTTTTTTGACCAGATGGTGACTGTATCAAAAGAAGATACTAAAGGCCAAGATAATGTCTTAGAAAAGGATTCTTAGTTGGATCTACAAAATAAACTGGCTAATTACTTTTTCCTTTTAAAATTTAAATGCAGTGGTAGGATTCAAATATGTGAACAACTGGTTCGTTGTGTGGATGCCGCTTCCAGAAGTCCATTCTGAGCCTGGGCGACAAAACATTAGGCTACTGGTTCTGCCGAAGTAGTGCAAACTGGCTGAATCCCACCACTGTTTAAATGGAAAATACAAACAATAAACCAAGAGATTGACCTGGCTTATTTTTTTCCTATTGAATTCACAAAAGAAACTTGAAAAACTATGTGCAATGTGACAAAGAAGAAATGAAATCAAACCCTTCCACAATATTTGAAGATGAAGACTGTTAAAAGTAAAAGGTAGGAAGGTAAAGTTGGTTTATCAAGTTTAAAATGGGGTTACTTCCGGCAATCCAAACCTATAAGCAAATCCACTTCATGGATTTCCCTATAGATAAAGCATGCAATATGGAATAATTGTTTGAAACTTTAGAGAGGGTGAAAAATTACTACATTTGTGTCTCTGTGTGTGTTTGTATGTTGACACATTTTTTTTCTTTCTTTTCCTTTTTTCTTTTTCATTTAGTCTTATATTTCTATTATTTTTTTCTTTAAGTTTAGTGTACTGAATTTTATTGTGATCAAAATTCTTAATAAGATTGTATATCCACATCTCTCTACATTAAAAACTATCCCAGCCTAAAACTATAACTAAATGTTAGTAACTTTTGAACATGCTTTCATAGCAATTTGCAGATGATAATGCTGAGCACCACGCTCATCAACTTTTTTTTAGAAGAATAGCAGCAGACCAGGCTACCTGCTAAATTGCAGTGCATTACAGCTCTATGGGAATGTTATTTTTTTTTAATAAAAAACAAGCACATAAACAAAGTGCAGGTTCTGCTAATTATCTGATTGTGGACCCTTGCAATGCTTTTTAATCACCTGGAGTCTTCCTTTTTCATCCTGTTCTCTTTATGGAATCTTAGCAAATTAAAAACACAATAATTGCTGCCTTGTTAAGTAGCAATTGTTCTTTCAGCTTGTTAAAAGAAAAATCTTCATCAGGGTCCAGTCCATAAGCAAAATGGATACTGCTTTAAAAATAAGGTTGTAGTTTATTGAAGAGCAGAGTCAGATAGAAATGTGGGTCTGGGAAAGCTGACCACATGTTGCTGGGAGTGGTGGGTTTTTATGCCTTCTTGGGCTTTCGTGTTCCTATGGCATGAACTTTGACCTGAGGTTCAGTGTGCCCTTTTGGTATTCTGATGGTGGTGGGTTAGTCCTATTATGTCCTAAAGGCAGTGGTGGGATTCAGCCAGTTCGTACCAGTTCGGCAGAACCGGTAGCTAATTTTTTGTTGGCCAGGCCCAGAATGGACCTCCGGAAGCTGCATCCACACAGAGAACCGGTTGTTCACATATTTGAATCCTACCACTGCCTAAAGGTCATGTCTTTAAAGCTTGGGCAGGGGATGTAGATTTTAGGGGTCTTTGTCTTTCTAATCTCACCAGCTCCAAGCTTCCTGGCCCAGGTCTTCCTGAATGAATCACCAAATCTGCATGTCTACAGAGCTGGTTTCTGCTGAGTTTCTGCTTGGGGTATTAAGAAAAACTGGGCCTGCTTTTCTGCCTTTATGATCCTTTGGGGAAATATATTCTGCCTTTTTAATATCCCACCAAATATTTCTTTCTTGGGTGGGGGGGTGGGGTGCTGTCCTCCCAGAAGCTGGCCAGAAAAAAAAACACCTGCTTTTCTCACCTCCAGTCACTAGCAAGCAGGAAAAGATTGGTTTAGCCAGATTCATGCATAACACAAACAAGGGCATGCTACATGAACTTCGTGTGGTCACTAGGAGTTTAAAATGTCTTGAGGGCATATAATCAGCCAATTAATGTTTCTTTTCCATCAGATTCCATGTTCTGCATGGCCTTATTTTTAAAGTTTAATTTTGAAAAGGTGAAATCTATAATTGTTCAACTCAAAACTCTCTCTGTCTGCAGCATTGTTAATTGACACAATCTGTTTTTGTTACAAGCAGTCTTTTAGGTCCCGCCCAGATCTCTGAGGCTCTGAAAAATAAAGAACCAATAATCACAATTCTTTGGTTCCCTTGAAAAATGGGGGAGGGACCAATTATAGGTAATCCTCAACATATGACATTTAGGGCTAGAATTTCAATTGCTAAACAAGGCAGTTATTAAGTAAACTCTGCCTGATTTAATGAGCTTTTTGCTATGATTGTTAAGCAAATCACTGCAGCTATTATGTGACTCATGTGGTTGTTCAGCAGACCTGGCTTCCCCTGTTGACTCTGCTTCTCGGAAGCCAGCTGGGAAGGTTGCAAATGGTAATCAGATGATCCCATGATGCTGCAACCATTATGAATACATGTCGTTTGCTACGTGCCCAAATTTTGATCACATGATCATGGGGATGCTGCAACAGACATAAGTGTGAGGACCAATTGTAAGTTACTTTTTTCAATGACTTTGTAACTTTGAATGGCTGCTAAATGAATAGTTGTAAGTCTACTTAGTTGTAAGTCTGGGATGGTTGAAAGCAGACCAGAGGACAACCTCCCATTTGCCTTTCAGTAACTAGGGGCTTTGCAGAAATCATGATCTGTCTTGCACACAAAAAAAAAATCTGTGTTGACCACAAGACAGCAGCAAATCAACAGAGACAGAAAACTCTTTGCTTTCACCTAGCGATTGCCTTTATTTTAACACACCAGAGCTAATAGATCAGAATTTCTCAACTTCAGCAACTTAGGTTGTGTGGGTTCCAACTCCCAGAATTCTCTAGACAAGCAGAAGTCTGGCAGGTGAAGTTCACACATCTTAAAAATTCCTGAAGTTGAGAAAAACTAACAGGTCACCTAAGTCAGGGGTGTCAAACTGCCGGCCCGTGGGCCAGATGCGTCACTGGGAAACCACGCCTACCCCATTGCCAGCAATGGTGAAAAAGCTCCAATATGTTGCACAATGTCACGTGACGTCGCGAGTTTGACATGTCTCATCTAAGTGAAGAGGCCCTCTATTTCCAAAATTTTCTAGGTACTCCAGGCCCCAAACTTTGCCAACTCCTCAATGTTCTATGGATAGTTTGTTTTTGATTCAGTCTGAACTGACTCTTGCACTGACCACTTTATTGATTAGGTCAAAGGTTACATTTATCTCTGCGTTTCAGCTAAAATGAGGGCTGGGAGGCTTTTTATCATTGTGTACATTGGTGGGAAGTGCTATATTTTAGCAGCTTTTTAATCCAGTCCTTTGGCAACTATCTCCTGTTCTCTCTCCAGGATCTACCATGCGGAGCTTTTTATGTCTTCTTTTCCTGTTCAAAATTCTAGTCCCTAGTTTTGCTGCCTCTCTCCATAGCCAACCTGACCAGCAACAGATTGAAGAAGGTAAAAGTAACTGGGAATTGGGGATTTGTTATCCAAATTTAGTGGCAGATTTAAGGAGAAGGATGCTTGCATGTTCTGCATATGGAGTATCAGAAGATGTTAAGAAGAGGCAATACAGCATGAGGGAAGTACTTTGGAGTCAAAGACAAAATATAGTTTTGTTTTGTTTTGAAGCACATGGGGACATTCAAGTAACTCCTACTTACAGAACCTGAAATCAAATGCCTCTTTTCCCAGGATTGCGTTATAGCTATAGAAGGTGGCCATACAGTGCTAGGAAAAGACAGAGCACTTCTAAGCACCTTTTTGCCTGTAATTCACAGAAATTCCAATTAATTTCCTTCAGTCTCCTTTGATATACTTTAGGTTCTGCAGCAAACAAAAAAAAGCACAGCCAGATTTCAACATTCCCAAGTAATAAGAAGCCAACATCCAGTTTCCTAGATGCAAATGCTCCTGAAAAATACAGGTCACGAGTTGCAGAATCAATGTCCTCTAAAAGAACCTTCGCTAAACCAATTTTATTTAAAGAGATTTAGATAGGACTGCTCTTTCTTTTTAAAAAATAATTTTATTAAAGATTATAATATAAAAAGGAAGGAAGGAAGGAAGGAAGGAAGGAAGGAAGGAAGGAAGGAAGGAAGGAAGGAAGGAAGGAAGGAAGGAAGGAAAACTGCTGTTCCTGAATGTTGAAGCTTAAGTAGAAATCCTGTAGAGTCATTTAACTAAAGAGATCATCATTCAAAATTGCCTAGTGGTGATCTCTTTAGTTGTCCCAAATTGCCCAATATTCCTGAGTCCCCATTCAGTATTCTAAAGAGAAGGATGTGTAACCCGCAAACTGATATTGCTTGCAGCCCTTGGCAACTAGCACAGGGAGTTAAGGGTTTGGTCCTAATTTCTAATCTCTGTCTAAGAGATTAATTCAGAATTTTAGCAAGAGTAGGTTGCCCTTGTCTACAACAGCTTGGCAAAGAGGAAAGGAAGTCAAAAACTGGGGAAGGGAGGAGGAAGGGGTGGATTTCTTCATCCATTTTTGCATCTGGAATGGCTTCAACCTGCCTGCCATAGCAGCCCAAGGTTGCCTGAACTGGGAACACCATTTGCCATCACCACACATACTTTCCCACACATCTTCTATCTGGGGCAAGATGCACTCCCTGGCCATTTCCTCCCCAATTGCTATATACAGTAAATGCCATTCTGATTGGACCTCTGAGCCACGACTGGGAAATTGCGGCAGTCGCATCCCTGGGCACCAGTCCGACAATCTCCCTGGAGCATGTATTTAAACATCTTTGTGAAGCAGTGCATTTGGGCAAAGTTAAGTGGGTGGACCATGGATCAGGAAGGCACCAGTTTTCAATCTGCTACCTGGCTTGTCCTGCCTCACAAACTCACTGCTTTATTTTATGTAGTAATACAGGTAGTCCTCCTTTAGTGATGGTAAATGGGATGAGAATTTCCATCACTAAGTGGTGCAGTCATAAAGCATGACACCATGTGATTGTGCCATTTAGCAATGGTAGTTTCAGCAATTCTAGTTACTGAAGTTAAGTGAATATCATAAAAGTTGTTAAGCAAAGACAGCTGCAACTTCTGACTTCCTGCCAGCTTCCAGGAAATGAGCAGAAAATGTCACAAATTGTGATCACATGACCATCAAGGTGACATAACTTTGAAGACTGATTGTAACTACCACTCAGCACCGTTGCAAGTTCAAACTGTCACTGAATGGACAGTATCACTGTAATTGTCATCATTAAGTGATAGCTTGCAGTTACAGTGGTGGTAGAAAAGTAACTTTACAACCAATCTTCACATTTAGAATCTTTGTAGATCTGTAAAAAAAAGAGGAAAGTTAAAGTGAGATTGTAAGCACAGTCACAATTTCATGCTGCACTGCTTCACTTACTGCTGTGTTGCTGGTTCCTATTTCAGTTGCTAAACGAAGACTACCTTATAGAGCCAGCCTATTTATTCTTGTAGGTTATCCTGAGGGGATGTGTCCCTCAGAGAAATTGTTTGTTTGTTTTTTGCTACTCTTCGCTCCATTTTCTATATTAACTGTTCTCTCCTGCTTTAAACATGAAATGTAGCTAAAACCAACAAGAGGCTGCACTCAGTAACTGCCACAGTACAGGCTGTCTGCACTTCCCCCCACAATGCTAATGATCCATTTACTTCACAAATAACCAGAAATAAATGCTTCTGTGAGTCTTGCAGAACCACATTCCATATGCAGCAGGGAATTCAGAATGAGGGGAAAATGCAAATAATGGCATCCGGCGCTCTCATTTCCTGACAAATAGATGGGGAAGAAATGGAGGTAGTGACAGATTTTATTTTCCCGGGCTCTAAGATCACTGCAGATGGGGACTGTAGCTAAGAAATTAAAAGACGCTTGCTCCTCGGGAGGAAAGCCATGGCAAATCCAAACAGCATACTAAAAAGCAGAGACATCACCCTGTCAACAAAAGTGCGTATAGTCAAGGCTATGGTCTTCCCAGTTGCAATGTATGGCAGTGAAAGCTGGACCATAAGAAAGCCTGAGCACCAAAGAATTGAGGCCTTTGAACTATGGTGCTGGAGAAGACTCCTGCGAGTCCCTTGGACTGCAAGGCAATCAAACCAGTCAGTCCTAGAGGAGATCAACCCAGACTGCTTTTTAGAAGGCCAGATCCTAAAGCTAAAACTCAAATACTTTGGCCACCTAATGAGAAGGAAGGACTCACTGGAGAAGAGCCTAATGCTGGGAAAGATTGAGGGCAAGAGAAGAAGGGGATAACAGAGAATGAGGTGGCTGGATGGAGTCACTGAAGCAGTAGGTGTGAGCTTAAATGCACTCTAGAAGATGGTAGAGGACAGGAAGGCCTGGAGGAACGTTGTCCATAGGGTCGCAATGGGTTGGACACGACTTCGCAGCTAACAACAACAAGCAAATAATAATCTGTTGAGTGGTTCAAAGCTCTTTCCTAAAGGGAAGGCTTGGAATTGTGACTGGAAGTAAACAACAAAGACTTATTCATGGTGTTTAGGATGGGATCATCTGGAAATATAATTGAGGAAGGAACAGAATCTTATAGGCAGAATAGTTAGCTCAGGGTTCTCTCTCAAACTCCCCCAAGTCTATGGTCTGTTTACGTATGAATGGGGATACCCCAAATTTATTTGGTTTATAACTGCTACTTGTAGCAAAGTCAAACAGGCATCAACCTATCCTCTCTCCTTCCTCATACTAGACTGTTCTCTTCCAACAATGGAACCTCACTTCAGAACTGTTGGTACTGGTATCTTCCAGACTTCAGGATTGTGAGACAGGCTGGTGGAACTGTTTTCCAGCAGAGTAAAATGGCTTGAGAATAGGAGAAAGGATTAAAAGGCAGCTGCTGATCCCGCAACAAATGCTTTCTTGAAAACAGTTTTTGATTACCTCCACTCCCTCCATTAAATTATGCAGCCAAACTTTGTTGGCAATTCATTGAGAAATGCTCGTGTGGCTTCCTGTCATATTTTTGCAAGAAAACTGCAAAACTGATGCGTAAACTTAGTTTAAACTTAATACCTGAAAACTATTCTGTAAACCCTGTTGGGAATAAAAAGTTCCATCCCTGACAATTTCATAAATGTCACTTATCAATTTCATAAATATCACTTGTCACTGTGGTACTTGGTCGCTAAAAAAAATAGAGAAGCATTTCATGGGAGAAATGTAACTTCTAGTGAATCAAAGTTTACCCATTTTTATAGTAATTTAACAGTATAGCTGGTCCTTTTGAAATTCTCCTCATGTTCCCTCTATTAGGGAGTAAAAGGGAATTGGATGGAAATAAAGTCTTCCTGCTAGACCAGAGGTCCCCGACCTTTTGGGCGCCAGGAACCAGTTCCGTGGAGAGATGTTTTTCCACGCACTGGAGGGTGTCTGGTTTTATGTGCTGCCTGCATCTCACGGATGGGGCTTTGCTTGTTTGTGGAGACCAGTTGCTGGCATGCCATGGCCCAGTACTGGTCCATGGACTGGGGGTTGGGGAACCCCTGTGCTAGACCACCAAGACTGCTAAATGGTATTCCCCTTTTAGATATTTTAGTAGTCCCTGGGTTTTTTTGCCTCCCTTATTTAACAGGCATCTAGATCTACAGCATAACAGTATAGATTATAGAACAATGTTTCTCAATCTTGGCAGCTTAAAGATGAATGGACTTCAAGTCCCAGATTTTTGCGAGAATTGAGGAATTCTGGGATATGAAGTATACACATCTTCAACACCGCTGTTGCAATGTTTGCAACCTGTGCAACTTCCAGATGCTTGAACTTCAACCCCTAGAATTCTGCAACAATGACCCTGCCAGCAGGGAATTCTGATTTCGAATCTTAAAGTTGCCCAAATTCAGAAGCATTGCTTTAGATCTTTTACCCTTTCTCTGAGAACCAAGGGTTATTGTTCATAGAACTTCATGCCTGCTCTGAACTCCAGGATAATATCTGCTGGTTCCTGTTCCTAGTGTTTCTGGAGGCCACTTCTGCAAACAAATTCTTGAGCCGTAAGATTCTTTATAACCACTGGGATTTTGAGCTGATTGTGCCAGACAACTTGGAGCGTGAATGCAGAGAAGAAGTTTGCAACTATGAAGAAGCTCGGGAAGTCTTTGAAGACGACTTACAAACAGCTGAGTATGGGGAACTGGACTGGATTAGGGTGGCCACTTAAATGTCACAAAAAGAGGACATGTCTCCCCAAAACAGATATTTATTTATTTGTTTGTTTGTTTATTCATTTATGTATTTATGTAGTGTACTTGCTACGCAATTCCAAAAAGACTCTGAATGGCCTACAGTAAAATAGAAAGTGTTAAACTAATTAAACTCCCCAACCAATTGACACCTAGCTACTAACACACCAAGGCAAACATTACTAACAATAAATGTTCCCTTCAGTGAGGGAACTCTCAGTATGATTTTTCTGAACTGTAGTAAGGCTGGTATTGACCTGAGCTTGGCTGGAGCATTGTTCCAAAGGATGTATAAATAATGATAAATGTAAAGGAAATGTATTAAAAGGAAGAGAGTAACCATCAATCTATTTCTTTGCTGTCCTGTTATTAGATATCTTTATGCTCTTTGTTTTTCTCCTCTTTTTTTATTTTCAAATTGGAGAGTCCATTAAAGAATGCAGGTTTTCAAGTGGAGGAAAATTCTTTGTAAAGTCGAAGAAATAACCATCTTAGCCTCTTCTGTTACCCTAAGGCACAGGTGTCAAATTTGATCACCTCACATGATATATCGTGACGTATTGCGATGTTTTTTGCCTTTGCGGAGCTGGGGTGAACATGGCCTGCACATGAGGCATCTGGTCTGCAGGCCACCAGTTTGACCCCCCCTTCCCTAAGGTAATAATAATAATAGTAATAGTAATAGTAATAGTAATAATAAAGTTGGAAGGGACCTTGAAGGTCATCTAGTCCAACCCCCTGCTCAGGCAGGAAACCCTATACCATTTCAGACAAATGGCTGTCCAATCTCTTCTTAAAAACTTCCAGTGTTAAAGCATTCACCGCTTCTAGAGGCAGGTTGTTCCACTAGTTAATTGTTCTAACTGTTGTGGGTTGCACAATAGTCTTGAATTGTGAGCTTATAAAGATGAATAGTGAGAAGATGAAAAATTATAGTAGACAAATCATTCTAAGCCATAATGAGCATAATCATGATTAGATGAGATGTCTGAATTGAACGGTAATTCTTTTGGCTTCTTAAATTTTAAGAAGTCCAAACATTTAAAGCTTTGTGGGGATTGTGGTTTGGTGGTTTTCTGGCAGATGCCTCCTTACCAAACTATGTAAAATCATCATCAAGTTTCAAATATCAGATTTCAAATATCAGATTTAAAGTTTTTTCTCTATTCCATGCATTGGCTGAGCAGAAAGTAATATTTATAGGAGAGAATTTGGATATTGAATATACTAAATTCTGTTCAATATATCCTGTTGAATACCCTGTTGAACAGGAGTGCTGATTTACCACCAGCTTATCAAATACTTAGGAGGCGAGGGCTTGACATCAGAAGCAAACAACAGCTAAGGACTTAATAGCCCCACCATAAACACCCCAATCAACATCTAAAAAGCCACAAACAACAGGCACCATATAAATACCACACACAGAACAGCCCCAAGCACACACACTCTGCTAGAGGGAGCTTACCTGAGGAAGGGCTCCAGTACAAATCCGAAAGCTCAGAAGACAAAACTGCTGGTCCTGGTGACTGACCCAGATTGCATTCTACAACATTATCCTGGGACCTATTATCCTATTCACCTTCATTTGTATTGGATATAGCGTTGTGTAAGATGTAACAATCACGTGAACAGTCATATTTAGGCAAGATACGATTATAAAAATGAGGTTCGATGCTTTTTCCTTTTCTTGAGCTTGAATGTAAAAAAAAATAGGGAAATTCTACTTGCATTTCAGATTAATAGCACTTAGCGCTTGGTCATTTGACCCCTAAATACAGGTTAATCATTACTGTGCTTTGTTGAAATAAGCCAGCTTCAGGACTTGTAGCTTTTTACAGTTGGCCATTTCAGATAGTCCATATTTAAAGATTACTATGCTCTGTCAGGTTCAGATTACATTGTAAATTTCTGTTCCTTTAACAAAGAGGTTTCAACTCTTCTTTCTGATTGTATGATAATAGCGAATAAACCAGAAGGTGCATAGAGAAATGATTAACCACAGTTTATCACTATTGCTGGCTGCCCCAAAGTTCCAAAGTTGTAAAGTAACTTAGTTCAGCATTCCCCATTTCCAGCTCAGTGGACTGGTGGATATGATGGTGGTAGGATGGTTTTGCACATGTGCGCATGCCACTTTCACAAATGCAGCTACCTGCGCATATGCCATACGCCCATGCGCTCCCCAACAAATGGGCTGTCGCTCAGCAAAAGGCTATGTTCAGGGGGTTGAGGACCCCTGACTTAGTTGATTAAGTCAGTTATCCTTGTCAGATTTTTGTGAAGAGTTCAGAAGAGATAGATTCATTGTGTAAGCCACAAGCAAGGTTTAACTGAGACCTTGATTCCTAGTTCCTAAACTATGTCAGGGAATCTCTGACCTGAAAAAGTGGGAAATGAAACCAGCAACTGTTTGAAATGGTTAGCAGAGAAACAAATTATAGTTGTCCCAGATTATTTTGCATGAATCAGGTCATTTGTGTGTCAGGATACAAGGAGAACAATTTGACCTGAATTTTTTGAGGTTTCTAGCATACTGTCTGCATATCTGGATTTCATTTATCTTATTTTAACAGGTTGGTAGGTCATCTATAACATAAGGGATAAATAAACAAAGTTTCACAAAACACAGCTGATGATTTCACCCATCCTAGTAACTCTTTACTAAACAAGCCACATTACAGTTTAACATAAAGTGTGGACTTAGCCATTAGATTTTCCTAGTGGAAAATGTACAATCCATCAATCTCTTCTTTAACTAAATAAGCCGCTATATTGGGAGTTTTTGATTCATGCCTACGTATGACACTCCACACCGGCCTCCATCTTCCCTTCAAATCTCTCTATGTTTTTACAAACTGATATTTGTGGAGACATACCACTTAACTAATAAAGGATATTCTCAATCAGTCTTCCCCAGCTTGCAGGAGCTTATATCTATACAATCTGGTGGGAAATGGACAAAGGAAATTTTCTAGGGACAGAGACTGATAGTATATAATTTGACTCAAATTAACTAACTCTGACTCTTTCAAGGCCAACTTTCCACGCAATTTTAGTCTTCAGGGAAATTCCAGTGCATGCAGATATGGATTTGAATGCATTCTTATTGGCCCCTAGAGAGTTAGATGTATCCAATAAAAATTATTTGAAGCTAATGTATTTGTTTACTTTAATTCTAGTTTGACACTAACTTTGTAAGTTAATGTTTGAAAGCCTCCCAGAGTCACCTCAGAAGAGATGAGTGACACACAAATTTAAGATAGGCAGGCAGGCAGGCAGACAGACACACAGACAGACATGCACAATAGAATCTTTGTGAGCATGAATAAAACAGTGACAATTGTCTTACTGATTGCTTTGTAGTGTTCAATTTTATGTTTTTAACTTAGTAAAATTTATTTTCTACTAACCGGTTTTCAAAAGCAAAGTGCAACTAGTTAACAATCATACTCCTGGTTAATAGATAAAAACATTTAAGAAATTTAAATTATAGTATGTAATTCATTAGCAACATGACATTTCCCATTATTTTTTGTGAATGAAGCATTGGTTTAGTTATGGGACGCTTGAAAAGTGCTGGGCCAATAGCCACATTAGACTTTTGTGGCAATAGAGGTTATGGTTCCTGCCCCAGTATATGTTTTAATTTAAGAATGTTAAGATGGTTATGTATTCTCTATGACTATTATATAGTTTTTCATTTAAATTTTAATTGTCAGATCTCAACTTAATTGTCATATTACTGCCATTTTTTGTATAGTAGCGAGCCTTATCTGTTGAAGATAATGATTTATGTATTCAAGGAAATTAGCTCTATTAAATCTAACAGTTTTTAAGGCACAGCTATAGAACCAAAGGGCCACATGCAGAATGCTTCTCCACCCCCATTTTTCTGTGGGTCTTGAATCTGAAATCCAGCATGGCAGAACACATATGAAAACAAGTGTGAGATATAAAACAGGTTTTAGAATAGATTTAAAATAATAATAAAAGGAAACATACTTGTAGTTGTGTGTTACAGCTTCAACCCTTATCTATCTATCTATCTATCTATCTGTCTGTCTGTCTGTCGGTCGGTCGGTCGGTCGGTCGGTCGGTCTGTCTGTCTGTCTGTCTGTCTGTCTGTCTATCTATCTATCTATCTATCTCATTCATTCATTCATTCATTCATTCATTCATTCATTCATTCATTCAATTTTATAACAATTTTTATTGTAAACCACCCAGAGTTGCTTTGCAGAATAAGATGGGAAGCGTATAATATAAACAAAAAAATCAATAAATAATACTGTTGATGCCTCTAGCCACTTTGATGTAGTGATTAAGTTGCTGGCCTACAAACCAGAAGCCTGTGAGTTCTAGGCCTGCCTTAGGCATGAAAGTCAGCTGGGTGACTTTGGGCCAGTCATTCTCTCTTAGCCCAACCCACCTCATAGGGTTGTTGTTATGGAGGAAACAGAAATCAGGTAATAGCTACCAAAGGATTCAGGTTAATATAGGAATCTGGTATTTCCAACAATGTAGGAACACATACAACTCTTCCATATGCTCAATATTATTTATAAAGAGCATGGAAATACCATTGAAAGTTGCATTTTTGAAGATATAAGATATATTTCTGTAGCGCCTTCAAGTTCATGTATAGTCAGGAAAGCTAAGCAGGCTTGTACTTGATTTGTATCTATAAGTTGAACAACTCATAAAGATACAGCAATACAATATCTAATGCAGTCTTTCATGTGTGTCAGGTAACTTATTTCATAATCCTTGCGTATAATTATATGGATTATGAAAGTTTAACTCTTGCACATTTACAAGACATGGAATTGGATAGGACTGCATTATCAAACAAATCTTCCTTATTTATAGTAATAAGTACAATTTATATATCTTATCATATCCCATAATATAATTTACTGTATATAATCTAGATAGGTTTCAGCAGCTAGTTGGAGAAAGAATGCCTCTTTGTGGATTTGTATTTATTTATTGCTGTTTTAAAAAATGGCAAGCTTTTTAACCAAACAGTAAAATATTTGCTTTTCAGACATTTGTGAGTTTATTATAAACTGATTACTGTAACTATTGAATCTTGCAGGTTTTATTTTCTTATAGGATGGTGCCCTCTAGTGTATTTCCTATGGATTACAAGTATTAGATTCTATTAGATTTCCTGAGAAATCTGGTCCTATATAGGTATAGTAGTATAGTATAGCAATTTACTACTGTGCTAAAATAGAGGTGTGGTCAGTACTTGGTCTTTTTGAACAGCTGACCAACCATGCTGCTGATCCTCTCCAATACCATTTTAATTTTCTATGTGTCTCTAACATTGTCATTTTGGGGTGGTGTACAATATTTAAAAGGGAGTTGCACATTCCAGTAGAGAGAAGTTCCCTGAGATGGGCTCTAGCACGAGTCCGAAAGCTCAGCAGACTAAATCTCTGGTCCTCGTGACCATCCCAGATTGGATCCTGCAATATTATTCTGGGACAGCTATATTTGTCTTTATTCTTTTTTTAAAAAATCCCATTTATATCCCGCCCTTCTCCGAAGACTCAGGGCGGCTTACAAGCTTAGCAATAGCCTTCATTCTATGTATATGCCTGCTTATTAGGGCTTTCAGCCCCGCCCCCCAAGCGGCATTATTACAAAGTCAGCTTAATTGCCCCCAACAATCTGGGTCCTCATTTTACCTACCTCGGGAGGATGGAAGGCTGAGTCAACCTTGAGCCTGGTGGGACTCGAACCTGCACTAATTGCAGGCAGCTGGTGTTACTTAAGGAGGCATTAGCCCACTGCTCCACCAAGGCTCTTCGTGAAAGTTGGCTAGGTCCAGATGCCCCAAATAGTATCACCACAGGCAAATAAGCCCTTCAAGACTTAATTTGATGTTTTGGAGCTAAAGCTGTGTTTTCCTCTTTAACAACCAGGAAGCTATTGTACAATATTATATTATGAGCTGAATAGGACATGCTTTATTCATTGTTTTATTAATGGTGCTATTGGGCGACTCCTAAGCAATGGGATCTGCTCAGTACATATTGGTTGCTTTAGTCTCCTATGGGCCTGTCTTCTCCCTCTGGCCCCTGGGTGTTGTTGCATTTTGCACAGTGGGAATTAGGTCTTATTTTGTTCCTGGAGGGCCTGGATCAATGCAAACAGCAGATGACCAACAATAGCAATAGGGAATCTATCCAGTGTAGAGAGAGAAAGATCTTATGCAAATCCCATCCTTCAACTTATGAACTGCTATTTGGACTGTCAAATGTTCAGGTTGATCCAGGTCTCCAACTCAGGCTTTGGCTCTGACATGTGAGGCTACATAGTGGTCCTCCTCTCCTGCATTATCTGTCTCTTCTTGCAGTGTCAACATTCCCCAGCTGGGTGAAGTGGCAGGTGAAGGGTTGGTTTGACAGAATGCTGAACTCGTGGGTCTGACCATCTGTCAAAAGCACAGCAGTTTCTGCTTCAAGTCAGAGCCCAGGCAATTGGGATTGGCAATGAAGAGAGCAAAACCTAGGCTGGTTTAGTTTCTGCTATCTCACATATACCGGCAGGAGGAGAAACTTTAAGCAAAGAGCCAAAGGACATTTGTGGAAGATACTGATTACTTTCTACAACAGAAGACAATGAAAATGACTTTTGTTTTGTTTTGTTTTTGAAACTATCAAGCAAGTCATTTAGAGTCAGGCAACATGAGATAAAATAAACAAACAAACAAACAATGACTTTTATTAATGTCCTATTAACATTATTCCCTATCTTGATATCCCTTCCAGAAAAAATTTTGGGAGACCTATCCAAACAATGGACGAGGAGGAGCAAGTGAGTACGGATACAAAACAGCAATGGGGAGTTCCATGTATTTGTGTTTTCCACTATCCTCCCTGAATCAAGTGTCACTTTTATAGACAGGATCCCAACTAATAATTTTAGGGACTTCTAGAATCTTCCAAGTCCAACCACTACTGTGCATATAATAGCAACAAGGCTGGGCATTCTGCCCCTTCAGCATTAGATGACAAAAGATCTTTCCAGTTTCCTGAGGTAATGCTGTCCCCACATCCTTTACTGAGGAGAAAACTGTAATAAGACATTTGCTTCCCCATTATTGATCCTTTTGCTGTCTCTGCTGCCTTTGCTTCAAGTCACTGCAGCCACCTGCCTTCCTTTCAAAGAAATGAGTTCCAAGGCCTAACAGTTTTTCCATGTTCTAAAGCAGAGGTCTCCAAACTTGGCAACTCTAAGACTTTAAGCATGGCTGGCTGAGGAATTCTGGGAGTTGAAGTCCACAAGTCTTAAAGATGACAGTTTGGAGATGCCAGTTCTAAAGCTCTGTTAGCCCTTAGACAAGAAGTTCAACTATTAATACTAACTCTATTTTATTGTAAGGCTACATTAACAAAATCTTACACAACAAAGTATTTCTCTTCTTCTCCCTGTTACTCTCCAGAAAACTAGAGAGGGTTCTTTCTGAAATTCTTTCAGTGCCTCTTCTCCTGCTGTGGGATGAGAAATCTTTTACATGCAGATGTCTTCAGCTTTTCCTCCTATTTCCCAAGGTCATTCTCAGATTCTATTAAAAGTTGCTTTTGGTTAGAGGCAGCATAAGCAGGAATACTTTGCTTTAACCCTGATATTTAAGTCATTAGCCTTCATGGTCTAAGGACAAGATGAAACCAGCACCATAGGAACATGGTAACACAAAAATGTTGCCACAGGTGTTTGTACTAGGTTAGACGCTAATGGGGAAAGACTATAAGATTTTATATGATGGCTTTACTGTAGTGGTTTCTAGCATCACCCAACCATTGCTGTGCTCAGAAATATCAACAAAAAAGAGAGGCTTTATATAGCTACAACAATGGCTGGGTAAATCTATAAATTACAACTTAGGAAGTAGCCTCAGTAGAATGAAAATGTTCCTCTACCCTCCATTCTCCTCGAATGGGATCTCAAAGAGTAGGGAGGACATACCCTTGAGCCATCCTTATACCCAGTGTTATGTTTCGGGTTCGGACGAGCAGGAAAGACGCCAGGCAGATGAGTACAGAAGAATAGTTGCTTTATTCATAACTTTAGCTGTACTGAAGGTTAGGGGTATCCATGCAGTCTTTATATAGTCTCCCATAGTCTGAACAACCAATCAGATTGAACCCATCTTTCCCGCCAAGTTGACGACAGCCTGGACTGGAAAGTCCTATCTGTGTTGCTGGAGAACCGTTAGCTTTCCAGCGAACACATGATAAGTTATTCCCAAAAGCTCAATACATAACACCCAGTCCTGTCCTCATACATTTGAACTGGAGCTAAAGCTTCTAACACAGCACTGTTCCAGGTTCATTCCAATACCTTGTGATCCAGACCTTGTTCCCCAGTTCCAAGAGTCAAGACCTAATATAGCATGGATGTTAGAGTTAGGATCTCCTGTTGTTTTAAGCCTGTCTACCTGTTTTCATAGGAAATCCTGGAATAGATGTGGCAGGCCTGGTGGCTGGCCTAATTGCAGCTTTGGTGTCTATTGTCATGTTTATAATTGTGGCCATGTATTGTATCAAATATCGTGCTAAAGAGAGAAATCGATCCAGGTATGTGTCAAGATCCACAGTGAGATGTTTTGTGCCCAGCTATGTAG
Organism: Vipera ursinii; assembly: GCF_947247035.1. NCBI lineage: Eukaryota > Metazoa > Chordata > Lepidosauria > Squamata > Viperidae > Vipera > Vipera ursinii. The sequence goes on from NC_139517.1 coordinate 28,405,913, forward strand.
GGAGGGACGCGGTGGCTCAGTGGGTTAGGACGCTGAGCTTGTCAATCAGATGGTTGGCAGTTTGGCAGGTTGAATCCCAAGTGCTGCATAACAGAGTGAGCGCCTGTTACCCGTCCCAGCTTCTGCCAACCTAGCAGTTCAAAAGCACGTAAAAATGCAAGTAGAAAAATAGGGACCACTACGGTGGGAAGGTAACAGCGTTCCGTGCACCTTTGGCATCTAGTCATGCCAGCCACATGACCACGGAGACATCCTCGGACAAGCGCTGGCTCTTCGGCTTTGAAACGGAGATGAGCACCGGCCCCTAGAGTCGGAAACGACTAGCACGCATGTGCGGGGGAACCTTTACCTTTACCTTTATGTAATAAAGGGAGTGAAAAGGGGAAATAATTCTAGCACTTTGTCACCAAGAAAACATGAGGTCAAAAGCATTCAATTCAAGATTAACAGTTGCATCAGTGAAAAAACCAACATATTATGGGGATTTATATTAGCCTTCTGCAAACTGCTAACTTCTAGAGGAATTAAATTAAAAATCTGATAATTTTTAGCTGTGTGCATATTTTCCAAAGTCTTTTTGAAGTTGATGTTTTTACACAGTTCTTAAAAATACATTGCTGAACTACACTTTCCATTATCCCTATTCTGCATACATCTTTCATGGGTATTATGTGAAATGATTTTTTTGAAATTGATAGTTTTTTCAACTTTTTTCCTGTAATGTGATTTATTGGACTAAAGTTCCCTTAATTTCCAAACACCCTGTCAAAAAGCCTTTCAAAAAGCTGATGAAAAGTTTGCTAATTTTTTGTTTTGATTAAGTGAGGCTTACAGAGAAAAAGCCTGTGCATTGTTTTAGCTTTTTTGACTCCTGTCTCCATTTCCTTTTTGAAGAACACAGGAAAATTTGAATTCAGGGATTCCCCTTGCCAACTTTGATGATGAGCCCAAGCCGGAATCTGCACCTGGGCTTCCTTCGTATGAGCAAGCAATGGCAGCTCCAGGAGTACACGACGCGCCACCCCCACCGTACAACAGGTAGAATTATCATTGGGATCCTACCTATCTCAAAATTTTAACATTATCTAGGGATTGGGAACTGGATATAGAGGGAGAGCAAGGTTTGTGAATCAGGCTGCCTAAAGAGAATGTGAAATGAAGATCAAGATCCTATCCTTCCCTGGAAAACTTTTTTCAACAAAGGAGCATTGGATCATGCAGAAAGCCTTATTCCCATGGAAAATCTGCGTGAACCTGCAACAGACCATTGTTCTCAAGAGGAAAGGCAGTACTGGAGTTGACAGGAAGTTCAGAATCACCAACAGAGCTCATGTTAGCCACCAATGTGGGGGTGGGAAACTGCAGACGTTGAACTTCCAGGAATCTTCATCCCTACCTCTGCTGGCTGGAGCTGATGGGAGTTGTAATTTAGCAGCATCAAAAATGCATGTGAATAGGGGTGAAGGCACAGGTTTTCTTTCCCTTCTCTGTCTGAACTGGCAGAAGAAAATGTTATATCATTCTCCTCAGGATAGATTAGATTCATTCACTCTACTTCAGTCAGAAAGAGAATAGTTTTAAAATTACCAATTCCCCCCCCCCCACTCCCAAGTCCAGGCAACGTGTGTGTAAAACCATCCGTCTCTTCTAGATTTCTGCTCATTAGCAATTCTGCTTTGATCCATTAACATGTAGCTTCTTGCTCCAGTTTCAGTTCTGCAGTATTTGTGAGTCATGGATTCTGTCCAGAGTCCCACAAACCTAAAGCACAGAAGAATTTGCTATTTTTCAGCACCAAAAAACTTTTCAGAATTTACCACCTAGGATCATTGGAGAAATCCATATACACTACTCAGAGCTCCTTGCAAGTAGAAAACAAATGTGATGTGATTAAAAGTGACATGAATGCCAGGCAGTTACCACAGTATGAAATGGCAGCACAAAATGTAACTTTCATCTTTCATTGGTTCTGGCTGCTAAACTGAAAGTTGAAAAAATTGTATGGCTGTGGATATACACAAGCATACACGAAAAGAACATTGTATTGCATATAATATTGCACAGGTTGACTCAGCCTTCCATCCTTCCGAGGACCCAGATTGTTGGGGGCAATTAAGCTGACTTTGTAATAATGCCGCTTGGGTGTGTGTGTGAAAGCCCTAATAAGCAGGCATATACATAGAATGAAAGCTACTGCTAAGCTTGTAAGCCGCCCTGAGTCTTCGGAGAAGGGCGGGATATAAATGGAATTAAAATAAAAAAATAAAAAATAAATATTGTAAATACTACATAACTTCAAGTAGTATTTGCTGCTACCACCAGTACCAGATCAGCTCAGGGTCAGCAACACTGGAGGCACTAGAGCCAGATAAGGAGTAGATGTAAAGCAAAATGAAGTTAACAGGAAGACCTTAGCACAATAGTAATCCACCCAGATATTCAATCTTTAATGGTCCTGAAATGAAGTGCAGAAGTGTTAAGCAGATTTAATTAGAGTAGTTCAATCTTTTCCAATCATGTGTCCTTCAAATGTGTTGCTCTATAACCTTTAGAACTTCCATGCAGCATACATGTTGTGGTAAGTACAATATAAATAGTAGTTATGAAGAAGAAGGGAATAATTAATAATTCTTAATTCTTAAATTTGGATCTTTCTCTCCAGGAACATGACTACTGTTGAAATCTGATATATATGAGGCTGGCACTATATTAAGAATATGCTGTAGCAGAGTACTGCCGGTATTGAAAGGGAGCCAATGATCCCTGTAGGCTAGTTCAACATGCCTGACATTGATTGATGACTTTATTGCAGTCAAAGGGTATATCTTGCTCAAAAGGAACAGATGAGTGAAAAAGAAAGGGAGAGAGAAGTTGTGTATGTACCACTTCTGAAGCCTCCAGATAAATCCATGAATCTGAGATTGGAAGCTATGATGAAAGCCTGTAGATGATGGTAGGAAGAGACAAGTTCTATCAAGGTAGCAATACAGAACAGGCTGCCAAGCCAACAGAAAGCACACATTATATTTTTCTGAAACAGTTACAAAACTTTCACAGAGACAGTTATTGTATTAATACGGAATTTTGAACATCCTCAACATCTGGAAGCCTGCTAACTCTGGAATATCTCAGTAAAATCCTGACTTCCTGGTCTCTCTGCCTCTCAGAAAATAAAAGGACGGGGGCAGGGGGGAAGAAACTTACACCCTCAATTTAGTTCTGATCAGTGGGGAATGTTGATGAAGAGACAGTGTTACAAACATTGGGAAGGATGATGGCTATGTTGTAATTTTGGAATTTGTGGTAGGAATGGATGTGTATAGTTGGATATGTACTTGACCTTTAGGAATGACAATCTTAAAAAAACTCAAAAAAAAGTTGCAAAGGAAATAGAGTTCAGCAAGAATTGGAATATCATTGAAGGTGAATTGTAAATTGTTCCACTGAGAAGGAAAAATGGAATCTGGCTTCACAAGTTCATTGAAGAGTGAGAGCTTATTTTATTTTATTTTATTTTATTTTATTTTATTTTATTTTATTTTATTTTATTTTATTTTATTTATTTTATTATTTTATTTTATTTTATTTTATTTTATTATTTTATTTTATTTTATTTTATTTATTTTATTTTATTTTATTATTTTATTTATTTTATTTTATTTTATTTTATTTTATTATTTTATTTTATTTTATTTTATTGTATTTTATTGTATTTTGTTTTATTTTATTTATTTTATTATTTTTTTTATTTTTTTACAAAAGATTATAGAGGTGATTGCTCCAAGAAGTTAGTTATCACAACCTGTAAGGATGAGATAGAAAAGTAAGGTTCAGAATGAAATAAGGCTTGTGAAGGATACTAAAAGCACCAGAAAGAGCTTTTTGTTTATATTTGGATTAAGAAGAAAACAGAAGGAAGGTCCAGAGAGGCCAGCTCCTTATGAAAGGTCAGGTGATAATGGAGATGATGCAAAAAGAAAGTATTAATCTTGACTCTACTTTCATCCATAAAGAGTTGTGACAAAGCTGGAATGGGAAGCTGACACCACAGGATATAATCAGATTACAAATCCATTCATGAAAGGCTGCAAATGTGGGCAAATACCTACAAGTGAGATACATATATCCAACCAATTGAAATAAATGTAAAGTGTAATTGTAGATAAACAAAAGTAAAAGGGCAAGGATTGAATGAAACATTGGCTTGGCCAAGGATTTAGATGTGTCAGTAGGTCATAAGATTAAGATGAGCCAGCTGTATGATACAGCTGTTAAAAACAGCATGAACAATTTCATGCTATTTAGCACTGGCTGAACTTTATCTAGTATTGTGTTTAAACTTGGGTACCACATTTTTTGGAAGGTCATCAAGGAATTAGATCATACCCAGAGGATGGTGAGTCAGGTGGTAAAAATCCTGGAAGTCCTTCTGTGTAAAGATTTGTTGGAAGAACTGTGTTGAATCTTCAAATATTAAAATTAAATATGATAGCAATAGTCGATAGACTGTCATGAAGAAGATGAAACAGGCTTGTCCTCTGCTATTTCAGAAACAATCCCCAAACACTGCAGAACATTATAGGCAAGCAGAATTTGACTTAACATTTGCAAAACCTCTGCAGTGGTAAATACTATTCAGCAGTAGTTCAATGTGTCACTGGTGAGCTATTTCACTGGATTAATTCAAGTACGGGCTAAAACTGTCCAGATTTATTTCATATGCTTAGTAGAGCACTGGAGTAGCTGAAAATCCTTTATTTCTTTATACCAGAGGTGGGGAACGATGGCCCCCTTATGACTTGTGGACTTCAACTCATGGCTCAGGAATTCTGGTGGTTGAAGTTCACAAGTCATAAAAGGGCCATCATTCCCCACCCCTGCTTTATAACATGGAACCCCCTACTTAAATTGCTGGCATACTGTAGCATCTACAGTGGTTTATTTGCATTTTCTTGCAAGTAAATAAGGTTGTTGAGTTTCTCAACAATCCAATGAAGGTTAGCCCAGTGGAAACAGAACATATTTTCTCTTAAGGAGATACTATATGTTATAATAATTTGTGCTAAGTTTCATCCTTGGCTGCAAAGAAAAGAAGTGAAAAGTAGAACTTGTCCCTTAGTGTTAAAACTTGCATTTTAACACTACAATTTCCCATCATTCTTAATATAGAGGAGGATGGCAGTTCTTCCCAAAACATGATCTTAATCTTTCCCTTATTCACTTTCTCAGGAATATTTTAATCCAGCTAGTTTTTCTTCATTCACTTGTTTCCATGGATGAGTTTTTCTTCAATTACCATATCTTTCTTTTTCTTCAGGAATAGTATCAATTTGACTCGGCCAACCTGAGTTTTCAACAGCAGGATAAACATTCTTGAAATACCTATTGGTCTCCTTCATCTATACAAAAGACACCATGCACACTTCTGCATCATAGCCAAAGCAAGGACTTTGAAGCAGACAATTAATGCATACTGGATATGAATCTGCAGTATGAAGAGGCTGTATGTGAGAGTCAGGTGTGCAGAAAAGGATATTGCAGAATGTTTTGGTTGAAAAATTTAAATATAAAATTGCAAATGTGCATGTTAGATCTGTTATCACTAGATAATGTGAAAGTGAATTGCTAATTTGCACAGATTTCCTCCCATTTTTCCTCTTCCATTCATCTTATTATGAATGAGTTTTTGTAACTGTCTTTTCTATCAACATGTGATTTGCAAGGATTATATTGAGGATAAATGAAAATTGCTTTTATTTGAAGATAACAATGATTGATTGTGATAGACTAATTCATATAATAGGAACTCTAAGCTGGAGTAAGAAATCTTATAGCCCAAGATAGAGATTCAGTTTGGGGAAAGTGCTCTGGATTTTGCAGGCTCAAACATTTATTCAGGTGCAGAAAGAATAGGGATATTACAAGTTGTCTCCTGTAATTGGCATGCAGTATAAAAACAGGAATGGCTAGCTTAGAATATTCATTGGTAAAAATGCATTTTGCCCCTGCTAGTTCCAAAGAATAGTATTTGTTACGGCCACTGACTAAATTCATGATCCAGAGAATGTACTTTTCCAGTTCTAAGAAGAGAATATACAAGAAGCTGACTTATATCAGATCAGGTTATTTGACCATCTGGTCCAGTGTTATTGCTTGACTCACATCTGCTGTCCAGAAGCCTTAGCAGTGAAAGGCTTCTCCCATCACATCTGTCTGATCCATTTAAAATTTGGTCTGGATTAAGTTTGATTTTATTTTTATACAAAGTGGGTTCCCATCTCCAAGCTCTGTTCCCCTCCTAACCTAAAGACAGACACGCCCACCCATGCTTCCAAACTGGTCCTGAGAATCTTATTAGGGAAGGCAGATTAGCAATGCAAATTGGACAGTAGCACAGGTATTTCGAGACAGGTAAGAAATTTAGCCAGAGATCGAGAACAAATAAAGTAAAATCAACCACAGAAAATAGTGGCACCTCCTCAGTGATGGTGAAAGAGTGAGAACAAAACATGCTTATAAAAACTTTTAAGAGCTATATTGCAAAGCTGTCTGTGGCACAAGATGAGAATGAAGTGAGAATGATGGTGTGGTTGGACAAAACACATTTATAAGCACAGATGTTAAATTCTGTCCTGCCTTTCCACTTACTTGTCATGAAATATGTTTGCTTGGCTTTGAGCACAATAGAGAGAACTCTTCATCATAGTTATAAGGAAGGGGCAGTAGTTTGCTGAGTGTTGCTAAACAATAATGTGGCCTATTAAATGAATAGTCTGTAAATCTTTTAACATGATTTCTATGGAAAATAAAATTTTAAAAGCTATTTTTTCATACGTCTGTGATGTGTAGCCGGTTTTTTGCAGGCATTGAGCGAGACGGAAGGTTCAAAACAGCACCAGACTTCATTGAAGGTCAAACATAACAGAAGCAACAAGGGAGCTGCTGCGCAGCTATCTATATGGTTGGCCAATAGGCAGCGACCAATAGGTTTGAAGCAGAGGTTTCCCACCCAAAGACCTACTTAGCTGGCTGGAGACAACCAGTCTTGGCTGGCTAGCAACTGTTACAAGCATACACGTGAACTAGCACTTAGCAGTTGAATTCAAGCAATTAGCAAGCAGTGCAACATAAGCAAACACACATATAAGAAAAGGCCAATACATTACACCCCTTCCCCCTGGACGGAACACACATTCATTTAGTTACAAAATCTTGAAGATATTTGGGGGGGGTCTTCGGGCTCATTCAGAGTGTCAGGGGGTTGCCGGAATCCCCCGGTCTACTGGTTCGTCTGCCGTACTGGGTAGACCCAGCCTTTGTGGTTCGGTGGAGTTAAAACAACTCGAGTCCCTTTGGCCGGCCTGTCCCGGTCGGCCCAGCCCAAAGTCTAATGGTGCCGCTAACTCGGCATGGCTGCTGGTGGGCGTCAGGTGACTTCCCAGCCCCTGCGGTCCGGTCAGGGGGAGTGCTTTTACAGACCCATCCCTGTTCTCTTCCACGGAAAAAGTCTCAGAGTGTCTGAACTGCTCTGCTGTAGACTCCAGGTTTGATTCCCCTGGACGTTCTGAGCCAATGACTGCTCCATTAGTCGCTGGCACAACTGGTCTACATGTCAGTGAATGACTCACCCATCTTCCAGGACCACCTTGTAGGAGAGTGGTCCTGACACTTTAACAACTTCTGCTGCCACCCACAACTGCCCTTGCCCGTAGTTCCGAGTCCAAACCCGGTCCCTCACCTGTAATTGCCTCAGTGTCTTTGGGCATGCCATGTTGGAGGCCACTCTGTTGGGGTGCAGTCTGTCCAATTTTGTTATTAGTCTCTTGCCCCAATGCAGTTCTGCGGGGCTCTTGCCTGTAGCCATACAAGGCGTTGTATGCTGGCATAACAACAAAGTCAGTCAGCCTTTGGTGCCAGTCCCCTGTGGTAATGCATTTAAGGAACTCTTTGGTTGTGTAAACCATCCGTTCTGCTTGCCCGTTTGACGACAGGAGAAAAGGAGCTGATGTGGCATGCCTAATGAGATTGGCCCTGAGAAAGGCCTGGAATTCTGATGCGGTGAACTGGGCTCCATTGTCGGAGACTAAGACGTCCGGAAGCCCATGCATTGCAAACAGTGACTGCAACACCTGGATGGTCCTTGCAGTAGTCATATTGGGAACTGGAACCACCTCCAACCACTTAGAGTGGCTATCGACCACTATTAAAAACAACTGTCCCTGAAAGGGCTCAACAAAATCTATGTGGATTCTTGACCACGGTGTGTGCGTTTCCTCCCATTGGTGGACAGGGTCCTGTGGCATCTCTGGTCTGGACTGTTGACACGTGTAACACCCATGTACTTGGGCCTTAATAGCTTTATCTAGCCCTGGCCACCAGAGGTAGCTCCTCGCCAGTGCCTTCATCCAGATGATGCCTGGATGGCCTTCGTGCAGAGACTGGAGAACTCTGGGCCTGAGTAAACTGGGGACTACGACCCTGCTACCCCAAAGGATGCACCCCTTGTGAGCTGAAAGCTCATTTTTCCGACTGAAAAAACTCTGGAGCTTAGGGGCCCTGCTATTTTCCAGCCATCCTGTGTGAATCCAAGCCAACACGCAACTTAGGATTTTGTTGGCTGCTGTTTCTGCAGCGACATCTCCTGCATGTAGGGGAAACTCTGGCAAGTCTTGAATTGCTAAAATGCGTGCAGCTGGAGCCGGATCGGGCTCCACATACGGCAAGGGCAATCTATTAAGGCCATCTGCATGGTCCATTTCTTTGCCGGGTTTGTGAACCAGCCTTTAGTCATAGGCTGAAAGGAAGCTAGATCACCTCAACATTCGTGGCAACAGAATTTGAGGTGTCTGCTTGTCCGTTGTGAACAAGCCTAGCAAGGGCTTGTGGTCAGTAAAGACTATGAACTGCCTCCCATATAAATAGTCATGGAACTTCTTAACCCCAGCCACGATGGCCAAGGCCTCTTTGTCAATTTGCACATAATTGCGCTCCGCTGAGGACAAGGTCCTCAAGTAATAGGCAATGGGTGACTGTTTCCCATCCGCCGACAAGTGATTCAGCACAGCTCCAACCTTGTATGGAGATGCATCACACACGATGCAAACTGGCAGCTTTTCGTTAAAGTGTGTGAGCACCGAGTTCGAGGACAACAATGCCTTGATTGCCTGAAAACTCCTTTCGTGGAGCTTGGTCCACTGCCATGGGGAATTTTTGTCTAAGAGCCAGTGTAGCATCTCTGCCTCTGCAGCCTTGTTGTGGAGGAATGAATGATAACAATTCAGGAGGCCCAAGAAGGCTTGAAGCTCTCCCTTGGACATAGGGCTTGGTGCCAACTGAATCGCTTTCAACTTTGACTCTGCAGTGTGGATGCCCTTGGTGTCAATTTAAAAACCAAGGAATTCTGTGGACGGAACCCCAATCTTACATTTGTCTCTCCTTAATCTAAGTCCCGCGGTGTGGAACCGCTGAAGGACAGCTCTAAGCCACTCAGCCAGAACTTCTGTGGACTCCCCGGCGATGAGTACATCATCAAAGTAGGGGCAGACCCCCAGAATGCCCTTGAGCGTGCACTCCATGATCCCCTGAAAAATCCCTAGGGCTACACCTACCCCGAACTGAAGGCACTTTACCTTGAAGGCCCCCCTGTGCGTAACAATTGTTTGGGCAGCTGCCGTGGCCTCGTCCACCAGCAGCTGTTGGTAGGCCTGCTCTAAATCTAATTTAGTGAACATGCGACCTCCTTGCAACAACGCCAGAATATCACTGATGACTGGGACGGGGTACGCGTGCTGCTGTAGTGCCCGGTTAATGGTACACTTGTAGTCAGCACATATTTGTACCTCTCCATTGACTTTGAGTGCCATTACAATAGGGCTCTCCCACTCCCCACTGTCGACGAGCTGCAAAACCTCAACAAGCTTGTCCAGCTCTGCATCAATTTTATGCTTTAACGCAAATGGCACATGGTGGGGCTTGACCCGAATTGGCGCAACTGGGGATTAAGTTTAAAAGCTATCGGAGGACCCTTGTACTCTCCCAAACTTGGGCCGAAAACATCTGCGAGTTCCTTGCAGACAGAAGATAAATCTGTTGTTTGAGTCCAGTGAACACCAGTGACCTGGATGCCAAATGCACCAAATCAATCGAGCCCTATGAGGCTCATATGTTGGCCATCTACCACAATAACATCTAGCAGGCCTGAAAACCCCTTGAACTTCAATGCAAGTGTGGCCTCGCCCTTGACCGCCACTCTGGAATTCCGGAAGTCAGTAAGTAAGTAGGATATTAGATGGTCGTAGTTTGACCCATCTGTTACTACGGCTTCAAATGTGCTGAAAATTTCCTATGGAGATGATGGACACAGCGGTGCCTGTGTCCAGTTCCATTTTATATGGAACTCCTTGAAGTTCGACCTGCAATCGCAACTTCTGTTTAAGAGGTTGGTGGGCACCAGTGCAAAAAATGCTCTGGCGGCTGGAGCAGAAACCTACTCGGTGTTGCCCCAGGGCCCCAGTACCTCTCCTGAAAGTCTCGTCCAGCTGGCGGTCCCTCTGGCGACTTCGACAGACGGCGGCAATGCGGCCTGGTTTTCCACACACCCAGCACGTGGCTGTCCTGAAATGGCAATCCACGCGTTGATGGTGGCCTCCGCAGCCCAAACACCTTGGGACCTATAAAGCCCTAAATGGCTTGGGTCCAGATTATTTGAGGGAACACCTGCTGCCGGCATCAACTCTCCATTGTCCTGTGTGCTCCTGCAGGGAGGGCCTTCTTAGGGTACCGCCGGTGAAGGACTGCCGGCGGGTGACTCCCAGAGAGAGGGCCTTCTCTATGGGTGTGCCTGCCCTTTGGAACCAACTTCCTATGGAATTTAGGATTGCCCCTGACCTTTGTTCGTTCTGCCGGGACCTTAAAACTTGGCTCTTTGGACTGTCTGGCCTAGACTGAGGGGTTTTTAATTGGGTTTTAAAGTTTTAATTTTTGGGCTTAAATTTAATTACTTGTTTTAAATTTATTTTAAGTTTTGTATTGTATGGTTTTAATTGCCCTGTAAACCGCCCTGAGTCCTATGGGAATAGGGCGGTATAGAAGTCAAAATACCGTAATAAATAAAATAAATAAATAAACAGAACTGCCTTGTCAGCCGGCCTCGTTTCTCTTTCGTGATGCCACTGAATCTTGTCAACTTTGTGATCAGAGTCGGTGTCTTCCACTCATTCAGTGTCCTTGTGGTGGACAGTTTCTGTAAATGGCACGCTTTTGGAGGGCCGCAATGCCTTCACGGCCCCTCCGGTGGCTTCATCTGCCATAACCTCCTTTAAGGCTTCTTGAAGTGAGAGAGTCTCCTTCACAAAGAGTTTTTGTTGGAGCTCTCTGTTCCTGAGTCCACAGACTAAGCGATCTCTTAGTTGCTCCTCTAGGTCGGAGAAATTGCAGAGTTGCGAAACTTGATGAAGCACTGCAATGAATTCTGTCACTGACTTGCCGGCTTGTTGTTCACATTGTTCAAAGGCGTGCCTCCATGCTATCACTGATAGCTTAGGCTCAAAATGGTGCAGTTTCTTCTTGAGGTCAGCATACATGACAGTTTCTAGAAGCGCTGGGGTGACCAAATTCTCAGCGATATCAAAGGTGGCTTGGCCGCACATGCAGAGGAGGGTCGTGCCCTTCAGCCCTTCTTTGCTGACTTGATTCGCACACAAGTAGTTCTCCACATTCTCCAAATGTAGGACAACCATCTCTCTGGGTGCGTCACGTTGAAGTCTTCCAGCTTTCCGACCTTCGCCATGGTGCGTAGTCTTTGTGGCTCATGTCTCGCGTTGCCTTGTGCTGCTGGCTTCTGCGTAGGCCCTGGGACTGATCCTCAGGACGGGGTGGTCTCCAGCGTGGCTTGCTAGGCAGGCCGAGGGGTGGGGGAATGCTGTTCCCTACCAGGCTCTGTGCTGGTCTAACCTCCTAGTGACTTCAGGCTCTTATGATGAAGCAGCACATCCCACCTTCGTCACCAGAGTTGTATAGCCGGTTCTTTGCAGGCATTGAGTGAGACAGAAGGTTCAAAACAGCAACAGGCTTATTGAAGGTCAAACAACAGAAGCAACCATTACAAGCAGGGCTTTTTTTCTCATAGAACGCTCAGAACGGAATTCCGGCACCTTTTTTGGCGTGACATGTGTGAGTTCCGGTACCTTTTTCTTTTACAAAAAAAGCACTGATTACAAGTATACACGTGAACTAGCACTTAGCAGTTGAATTCAAGCAATTAGCAAGCAGTGTAACATAAGCACACACTTACACATATAAGTAAAGGCCAATAAATTAGTCTGAGTGCCCTTCTCATCAGAAGACATTGTGGTTCAGGATTTGCTTTGAACCAATGTCATGTATTCATCTGAAAATAATAGCCACAGGATTCCACATGATACTAAATTGCCAAGATTCAACAGGCGTACTGCTCTAGCAATTGCCCGATTTGCTAATCATCTATGTAAAGGGGGCAGCGAAGGTATCTGGTTTTAGTCTTTCAATTTCTTTCCACAAAACATTATTTTGTGAATTTAGATTATGATCTTAGCAGCTGTTATTATGGAATTTTCATCCCAAAGTGTGGATTTCTGAAGTACGTGTACAGGAAACTCCGACCACTTACTATTTAGTCACATTTTTGCTTTGGCTTGTTTACTAATGGAGCATAGTCCCCACCCCCTCATCCTTTTAAGCAGTGTTTCACAATCTCAGCAACTTTAAGATGTGCAGCCTTAAATATGCTGGCTGTGGAATTCTGGGAGTTGAAGTCCACTTAATGTTGCTGAGTTTGAGAAACACTGCTTTTAAGCATTATTCCTGTACTTCCATTTTCAGGAATGGACGTAAATGAAAACTTATCTTAGGGTATTACTGGTTTTCTAGTTTATTGTATTATACGTCTCATATTTAAACATTTAGCTTCAACAGCCAATTTAGCGTAGTGATGAAGGTGCTGGCCTAGAAACTAGGAGGCTGTGAATACTCATCTGACTTAGGAATGACTGAGGCCAGTCACTCACTCTCAACCCAATGTACCTCACAGGGTTGTCATGGGAAAAATAGGTGTATTATGTATTCTCATTATCTTGGATTACTTATAAAGTAATAAAGGCGATCAGAAGGTCGGCAGTTTGGCGGGTCGAATCCCGAGTGCCGCGTAGCAGAGTGAGCGCCTGTTACTCGTCCCAGCTTCTGCCAACCTAGCAGTTCGAAAGCACGTAAAAATGCAAGTAGAAAAATAGGGACCACTACGGTGGGAAGGTAACAGCGTTCCGTGCGCCTTTGGCGTCTAGTCATGCCGGCCACATGACCACGGAGACGTCCTCGGACAAGCGCTGGCTCTTCGGCTTTGAAACGGAGATGAGCACCGGCCCCTAGAGTCGGAAACGACTAGCACGCATGTGCAGGGGAACCTTTACCTTTTTTAACCATATAGGTAAATAAATAAATTCTAATAACTGACTTGTCACATAAATATGGCACTTGTATTTATTTTATTTATTTATTTAAAGCATGTATATAGCTGCCCATCTTATATTGAACTCTAGGTGGCTCCCAATCACAACTAACAATTTTTATTGTTTGGCACATAAATATATGCTGCTAGTGTATTAAAATCCCCACTTCCTAATATCTGTATATAAACACACACAAAAATTCTACATATACACGTTTGACCTTGTGAGCACATCACTTAACTTTGTGCTGAAATATAGATCTCCTCCAGGTTTGTCCAACAAAGAGGTTTTGCTTTATTTTAATTCTGTTTTTCTTTTTTCGGTCTTATGGTACTAATGATCATTTCAGCTGTATGGATTACTTCAGTGTAACAAATGCCCCTTTTCATTACTCCAGCAACTGGGATGTCTTTTATCACAGGCCAAATCTGAACTCTGATTTGCCAGGGAGAATTATAGGTATTTCGCTATGTTTCTGAATGAATCCCAAATATTTCACAGGCATGAAAGAAGGAGGAAAGTGAAGTGGGAAGGAGTGATGAAGAACAAGCGCTGTGCATGGGATTTTAAGGATGTGGCAATATGGCCATTGCCAGCAGCAACTGTAAGTAACTGATGGTGTTAGCAAAGTGGCAGTGCTCACCTCACCAAATTAAAAAAAGCAGTAAAAAGTATTGTTATGCCAAACCCCTTGTTGAAATAGTGGAAAATATGTGATATACCCAATGCGGTTGGCAGAAACCAGTTCTTTTCTGCTTTATACTGATTAATGAAGCACAGAATTAGTGCTCTTCTGAAAATACTATTCTTGTTCTTTAATCCCAGATCTAGAGATCTTTCAAAAGAACATTAAGTAAAGGTAAAGGTTCCCCCGCACGTGTGCTAGTCGTTTCCGACTCTAGGGGCTGGTGCTCATCTCCGTTTCAAAGCCGAAGAGCCAGCGCTTGTCCAAGGACGTCTCCGTGGTCATGTGGCCGGCATGACTAGAGGCCAAAGGCGCACAGAACGCTGTTACCTTCCCACTGTATTGGTCCCTATTTTTCTACTTGCATTTTTACGTGCTTTCGAACTGCTAGGTGGGCAGAAGCTCGGACGAGTAACAGGCACTCACTCTGCTACGCGGCACTCGGGATTCGACCCACCAAACTGCCGATCTTCTGATCGACAAGCTCAGCGTCCTAATCCACTCAGCCACCACGTCCCTTAAAAGAACATTAAACCTATGTATATAAGGAAAATTCTGACAAGGGCTTTAGTAAATGCTGCTCAGACATTATGCGGACAGATACATCTTCTGAAGCCAAGTATAACAACCACATTGCATAATGCTTAAAGGGGGTTGAAGCAGCTTGAATGTCCAATAAGAGTTTGGTAAATCTCAACTCTAATCCATTATTATCAGCCACAAAAGTGAAATGTGCTAAATTGTGCTCACAAGAATTTTGGAAGAAGGATAACATTACTCTAAAAATGGAATGCCTAAATATGATGTAAAGCTGATCGGAGCTCTGGGCTGAAGGAGACAAAGGCACAAGGATAGTTACTGAGGCATGTTGATGTCATAGATGAGGGGATAAGAACAGCCCTTAGATTCAAACTTGCTTGATGGGGGTATATTTATTAGAAATCAGAAATATGGAAAATTATACTGTTTCAATTATTAGCAACCTTTATACTAATATATTCAATATTTTTAGAGTATTCTGATCGTCCGTGTTTCTGTTTGTTTTGCTAATACATACACTTTGGCCACCTAATGAGAAGGAAGGACTCACTGGAGAAGAGCCTAATGCTGGGAAAGATTGAGGGCAAGAGAAGAAAGGGACGACAGAGAATGAGGTGGCTGGATGGAGTCACTGAGGCAGCTTAAATGGACTCCAGAAGATGGTAGAGGACAGGAAGGTCTGGAGGAACGATGTCCATGGGGTCGCGATGGGTCAGTCACGACTTTGCAGCTAACAACAACAACTGGAGGAAAGAAACAACACTCAAACATTGGGCTAAGCCATTTTATGGTTTGCTTGTGGCTTATCTTGACACATGAAGCTAGCCAATGTGTAAGAAAACCTTCCATCTCCAATAACTAGCAACTTTAGACATACTTATTTCCTGGAGGATTAAGGGAAAGAATTTCCTATAGTTCATTTTTACTTTGAATGGGCATTAGTTAGTAATGTTATATTAAAACACAGGCCATGCAGTAGTAGATAGGGGAATACCATCCTCAAGACCTTTTCCAGAAGAGGATTCGTGGTTTCCTTGGTGAGTAAAATATTTAAAGGAATCTAACATGATAACAAGATTTTCAAGTTTCAGATGAAAAACTAAACTTAGAAGCACAGCATCCCTTGTTATTTCACTGACCACTGCAGTCTAAAAAGCACATTTCATACTGGTGATCTGGCAAGAAGCAAAAAGTACATGAATTTGAACCCAGAAGATATGTTCCTTGTTTGATATTATCAAAAAGAGCTATAGAAAATGCTACAACACTGGCAGAAGGAAAATCTCCTAAACCACATCTAATCTCTCTGCTAAAAAGCTTGAGTGTTGAAATGTCCACGCACAACCACTCCGTACACCATGCTCTTGGCATCCGGTGTGAACCCACTTCTTAAAGGGTACAGGTAGTCCTCGACGTATGATCATAAATGAGCCCAAAATTTCTATTGCTAAGTGAGACATTTGTTAAGTGAGTTTTGCCCCATTTTGCAACCTTCTTCTCACAGCTGTTAAATGATTCACTGCAGCTGTTAATAACACAGTTGTTAAATGAATCAGGCTTCTCCATTGACTTTGCTCATGAGAAGGTCACAAAAGATGATCACATGAGTCTGTTGCCAAGCATCTGAATTTTGAACACATGACCATAGAGATGCTGCAATGGCCGTGTGAAAAATGGTCATAAGTGACTTTTTCTATGCCGTTGTAACTTTGAATAGTTACTAAATGAACTGCTGTAGGTTTGTATTTATAGGTGGTGTGGCCAATCCAGAATCTTCATATTGCTTGCCAATCAAAAGAATTGATATTGTACAATGCTAATTCCTGCCTGAAGGGGGCTCTGAACACACACAATCTGAGCTAGCACAAAAGAGTAATCTAAATACTAAACCATGAGGTGTGATCTGTGGATGCTTCTACATTAATTGTACAATTCTCTCTAATTAGTGTAGAGCTAATAAGCATAGATGAAATGACTCCTTGTAGTTGCAGTATAGGTGATCCAGAACCCTTTTTTCCTTGAGCACTTTTATCTGAGGCCTAAATTCAAAGAATAATCATTTATTCTTTGGTCCAGTCAAAAAAACCTGACAAACTATTTAACGTCTCTGCTAAAAGATAAGTCTGGCAAACTTCAGTTGTTTTATTGGTTAAAATCTTTTAAATGACTTCTAGACTGAAACTGTAGCCCATAGTTTTTTAATGCCCAGACCTTAAAAATCAACTCCCCTTCAGAAGGAGGTGGATTCATGAAATTTGCTCAATCTGTATTAAGTCCCATGGTCTGATTTTGTTAATTTGGAAATAAAATTCAGATGGTGGTAAGCCAGAAGCCAGAGTTGTATTAAAAAGCCATAGGACATGGACATTGTACTTATATTATGGCTGTGCTAAGCCTAAATGCACTTTATGTGTGGCTTGTTGAATTGTGCAACTCTAGCAATTGTGGCTTATCACTCATAATTTATGGCTTAATGTGATATGCCCTGAGCAATGCATGATTTAGTCTAACACAGAGACCTTGAATATATTTCAGTGTGAGTATATACACATTATTGTTGTTGTTGTTAACAAAATATCTTCTAAACAAAAAGGATGCATGTTTAGTATTCAAGCTGTCCACAGGGATATGGACTATGAAATCACCCACCACCTCCTAAACAAATGCATGCCTAGTGAACAAGCACCCAGCAAATGCCAGTGTACCAATTTCCCATGCAATTGAACACCTGTGCAGAAGACAAGTAAAAAGTAAAGTTATGCCAAGACAAATGCTTTCCATCTCTTCTGCAGCAAGGATATTCTAAATGTTAAAATATACAGATTCCTTCCTTAGCTATCATGGCTTAGCCAATATTTCGAGGCTCGGGAATACCCTGGGGGGAAAAACATGATGTTTATTCACAGTTTGGATCGCAAAATAGCTTCCACAATAGACATTCTGCCAACGATGCTCAGTAATACCGTATCTGTCCACCTCTATATTAGTTCGCCCATTTACACGTGAAAAATGAAGGAGTAATCTCACGCATCACTGCTCAACAAAAGTTCCCACCAGCTTCTGTACCCTTTCCTCCATCGCCTTCTCCGCTCCTCTGTTCCCGTTTCTTCCACCTTGTTCTTCCTCTCTCCATCTCTTTCTCTTTCCCTTTTCCTTCCCAGCCATCCTTTCTCCTTTCGTCCTGCCGGGTTGACTTGGTCTCATTCCTGCCACCCTACCTCTCCGCGCGTGCCTTTGTCTTTTTCCCCTCTTTTTCCCCACTCCTTCCGTCCTTCCATCCATCCATCCTTCGCTTCCTCTTCGCTTGCTTGCCTTTCTTCCCCTCTCCTTACTCCATTTCCTACATCTTTCTCTGCTACTGCATTTCTCTTTCTACTTTCCTTTCCTTCCTTCCGCCGTCCCTCCGCTTGCCCACCATCCCTCTATCCCTCCATCGCTCACTCGCTCCCCCTTCTCCTCCTCCTCCTCCTCCTCCTCTCCCCAGCACGGGATTGTGGGAGGAAGCGGAGCGGAGCGCAGACAGACGCCCAGCGAACATGGCTGCACCATGAGCCGCCTCCCAGAGGCTCGCCACCGCCGCCGCTGCCTCCTCCTCCTCCAGCCGCCCGAGCGCTAGCGCCAGCCCGCGGCTTGAGCCGAGGCCGAGTGGGGGAGTGCAGCGGCCGAGGGGGGGAGGAGGAGGAGGAGGAGGGACACCCCTCCCCGATCTCCTCCCCGATCGCCCCCCCCTCGACCGACGCCGCGGGGGGAGGAGCAGGAGCTCCCCGACTAGTCGAGGAACCGACCGACGGACCGCGGCCGGCCCCAGGCGCTCGCTCCCCGGCGCCCACTCCCCATGGATAGGAACTACCCCAGCGCCGGCTTCGGGGATCCGCTGGGCGCCGGCCCGGGATGGAGCTACGAGCGCTCGGCCAAGGCCAGGTCAGGCCGCCGGGGGTGGTGAAGGGGAGGGAAAGGGATCTCTTCCCCCTTTCCCGGGCAGTGCCGGAGAGACCGGTCTTGGCGGGGATAAAGCACGGCAACATCTCTCCTTCCAGCCCTTCCTCTGCTTCTGCATAGGCCTCTTTCCCTGGGCCTGGAAGTGGGATCGAGGGAGGAGAGTGGAGGGCAGAACCCGGGCAACCTTTCGGGGGAAAGGAATGCCGGCGGGACTTGGCTCCTTTGCCAGCGGCATGGCACTGGGGTGCAGTCTTGGGGGCGTCCCTCTCCTGGAAGGGTCGTCTTTTGCAGAGGAGGAGGGTGGGAGAGGAGGAGGCGGCCCGTGCAGGCTTCTCCATGGTGGGATGGGGGACCCACTGACGTGTGCAACCCCATTTGGCGCTGGTAGAGGCAAGGTAGTAGCGACATGGGATAGAAATTGGTGTACAAAGGATAGGGGAGGAAGAAAAGGTGGTTGATGCTCAGTTCTCCTCATGCACAGCAACCCGGTAAGCCCTGCTGGGAGAAAGTGCTCTGATTCCCTACAGGTGAAGGGTGAGTGAGAGTCACAGTGTGATGCCTTTGTGGTTCCTCTTTTTCTACCCCTAGTGGGGTATTCATTAGTGAGATGCTCCGTGGAGGACATCTCTCCTGCCCTGTTTAGGGCATGAAGGACATTTCATTTCATTGCCTATCTCTATATGAAACAAAGCAATAAGCTTTGGCCTCCATGGTTTGGGGAAGGAACATTAATCTGGGAGGGGGGGAAAATCAGCATTATTTTGGAAGACTAATATCCCTTCCTTGTACCTAAGGAGATTAGACATTTGGAGAATCTCTCTAATTTTGGAAATATGGGAGGCATCTGCTTTATCTATACGTATTCTCCTGTATGTTCCAACATGCATCTATCTCTCCCAATATATGGCAGTAGGTAAGGGTAGCTAAAAATTTTTGGTAGCAAGTCTTCAAATTGCTGAGTATTTAAATAAAGGCTTTCTTGCTAAATGTGAAAAGGAAATTGTTGACTTTGGGAACTCTGGGTATTCCCATTCTTTATGTGTGTGTATCAGGTAAAATGCAGATGAGCAGCTGCAGGCCTGTAACTCTCTTTATGTTTCCTGTAAACTGGGACACTTGGTTATAGTGATTTGTATGGTTTATGCCAGTAAGGACATATTTTGCAGAAGAGAGTTGCAGAAGGTAAGAGTTGGTCCCCAAAATCCAATAGGCTTAACAAGGGAGAGATTGAGACTGATGTAAAATTCTAAACTTTTCTGGCTGGAATCTTCTTTCCATGTATAATAAATGAGATATTTTTTAAAGTTTCCACAAGATTACAAATCTGGTCTCCCTATTCATATAGAAATGTGAGAGGTCAAGTTCTTCTGACCAGACATGAATTTTTCATATTTTTTGTTTGCTAGACACAATTTTTGTTGTAGTAGTAGTAGTTTTTCCAAAGAGCAACTTAGTAGCTATTTACTTGAGTAAGGACCCCATACATTCATCTGAATCTCTGCTTTGATATGCTCATCCTTGCCTCCACTGTAGATGACCCAAGAATTTGGAATTTTATTAACTCTAGTTCGCTTTCTGAATAAGTCTTAAATACTCTGTATCACATTTTAAAATTCCACGAGAATGTTTCTTAATGTACAACTCATCTGTTTTTCCAGTAGCTATAGTATTTCAACATATTTCTAATTTGTATCTTCACCTAAATCTTGATAGGTGAGGGAATGCAGTGATACCACCTTATATGAGTCTATGTTTTATGTTTGAAAGAGATTATTATGAATATATCTTGTTCTCTATTCTAGGTCAGCCTTCCCTGCTATGGTGTTCAGCCTTCCCTTCAGGTGTTTTGGACCACAAATGGAGATTATAATAGTTGCCATCCAATACATCTGGAGGGTGCCAGGTCAGGGACAGCTATCCTAAGCACAATGTCAAACAAACTGATTCTTTCCCCCAAGGCTGTATGCATTGTGTTGATGTTGTGATGTGTTGTGTTATTTTTGATAAGAAAGGAGTAACAAATTTTGATTTAAATGTGGCAATAGCCACAGGAATATATTGACCGCAATACCAGGCATCTGCCATGCATTTATTGTTATTTTAGCATCCATACAGCAATATGATGCCGATAATTTATGGGATGGGTGAGAGGACTAAAGTACTAGTAGTATTGCTAGGCTAACACTGTGCACAGATGGGTTTGCACATGAACATTTAAATGAGTTTGTGGCACCAGTGGAATGCATAGTACAGCATTTATGTGTTGAGATCAGTACACTCAGAACTGCTAGCCACTCAGCCAATAAATGAGTAGATTGTGAATTCTAGATGTTGTGATTCCTCTGTATCTGAAAGGTGACATGATGAGATAGTCTGGAATAATGACAAAAACTGGCATTTTACAAAAGGGAAAGCTGGGTCCTAGCTCTGTTGGAAACAGCGTGAGGTCTAGTGTCTTAGTTTACAGAGCTTTGAGGATCAAACCCCTCGGTTTTTCTGGGAAATGAAGCTGGAGTCAAAACAAGTGAGGTCTTAGATTACAGATGAGCTAGTATAAAGACTCTGGGCTTTCGAGTAGAGTTCAACCACACTAATCTTTGTATTGCACATTAATTAAAATGTGCATCTATCTAAAATGAGAATTGTAGCAAAACCATCCTAACACATTGCTCTTCTATATGCATAAACATATCTGTATAACAAAGAAATCTTGGTCTATAACTCTGTGATTGCTACAGTTCTTCTCTGGAGGAAAAAGCCTCCCAGTTTCTAAGCATTTGATTTCTCAACTATTCTCTTTAAAGCAACCTCTTCCTCCTTTTTTTCGTACTTGTGGGACAAGGTTTATCTAACAGTGATCCATCAGTCAGTTCGGCTACATTTGTATATTTTGAACAATTGTATTTGCAATTCAGGGAAGGCATAGAAAAAGTTTGAGGCTTTGGGGCCTAGTGTGTATTAAAATACAGGTAGTCCTTAACGTCCGACCACACATGAACCCAAAATTTATGTTGCTTAGTGAGACAGTTGTTAAGTAAGTTTTGTCCCATTGTACAACTTTTCTTGATACAATTGTTAAGTGAATCATTGTAGTTGTTAAGTTAGTAACCCAGTTGTTAAATGAATCTGGCTTTGCCTGTCAGAAGGTTGCAAAAGGTGATCACATGATCCTGGGACACAGCAACCATCATAAATATGAATCAGTTGCCAAGCATCCAAATTTTGATCACTTAAACACGGCAATGCTGCAATGGTCATAAATCATAAGTCACGACCAAAAATGGTCAAGTCATTTTTTTCAGTGCAGTTGTAACTTTGAATGGCCACTAAACGAACTGTTGTAAGTTGAGGACGACCTGTACACACTTTCATTATCCAGCTTGTAGTTCTGTGAGTATCTTACCTTTGCTGGCTCCCTTTAAAAGCTATGGACTGGGGTGATTTTCTTGAATTTGATCCAGATGCCTTTCTTCCTTTTGAAAATAAAGGTATATGTTGGATGCAGTGCATTCTGTACTGACTGTATTGCAAGTCTTATGTTAAAAAAGTACATCAGAGCATGTGCAGAATATATATTTTGACAAGTCTTTGCTCCTCTTCTGCTTCCATACAGCAAAGCCTCATCAGTCTAAAGTTGACAGTTAGGTCAAAGGGCACAGCTTTCAGGGAGTTTTGAGGACTGATCTTTTTCTCTGTACTTCTGAGTAAAAGGTAAGTTGGTTCTATGATTAGGTCAATGAATGTTTTAGGTAGCCTTGGAAATAAGTGTCATTACTCCATGACATTTGTGTTCACCCCCCTGCCCTAAAATTTACTAATTTAAATACTCAGGGCCTTAGAGAAAAGATGAATATTTTCCTTCCTTTCACTTTATGAATGCTTTTCGCTGTGAGCACTAAAAGTACACCTTAAGCATCAGTTAACAAGGGCCTTGGTGGAGCAGTGGGCTAATGCCTCCCTAAGTAACACCAGCTGCCTGCAGTTATTGCAGGTTCGAGTCCCACCTGGCTCAAGGTTGACTCAGCCTTCCATCCTTCCGAGGTAGGTAAAATGAGGACCCAGATTGTTGGGGGCAATAAGCTGACTTTGTAATAATGCTGCTGGGGGGGGGGGGCAAAAGTCCTAATAAGCAGGCATATACATAGAATGAAGGCTATTGCTAAGCACATTTGATTTGTGCTTTAGATTCTAAGCCGCCCTGAGTCTTTGGAGAAGGGAAGGATATAAATGGGATTAAAAAAAACAACAATGGAGCAGCCGTTAGCAAGCTTAATTTGAAAAGTCACAGAATGAGCTGGTGTGAGAAAAAACTGAGAAGGCTACTATTAAAGTATATTGTTGTTGTTTTTTTTAAATTAATTTGGCCTCTTCAGTTTAACTTGGTTCTCATTCATGTCTTATGTTTTTTCTAATCTTTTACTTGGCCTTTAAGGGGTCATGCTTTCCTTCCCAGATTTCCTGAAAATCCTTAGGATATAGAGTTATTGATGTTGCATGCATGCTTTACCGGCGTGTATATTATGTATAGATGTTGGATCCACAAAAGTAAATATTTCTTCCCTTAAAAGTCGTAGTATACTATGATATCACATACGCATACATATTACAGATCTTTCTGCTACTGTGTTCTAATGTAGGGGTCGTCAAACTTGGCAACTTTAAGACTTGTGGACTTCAACTCCCAGAATTCCTCAGCCAGGAGTTGAAGTCCACAAGTTTTAAAGTTGCCGAGGTTGAGGACCCCTGCTCTAATGAGTCACATATACTATCTAAGATTGTACTGGTTGGTCTTTTGCTGGGATTTTTGTAATTAGCACGTTAAAAAAAAACAAATACTGAGATTATTCAAATATTGACTCAAAAATAACAAATTGTACAGATTTATTTTGCATATTTTATATATTGCGAATTGCTTCAAAAAATAAAGAGAAACGGTAATGAGCTAGACAAGTAATTCAACTGCTTCTTCAACGTTGATTCTCAAGCTATTGTCGTTAACTGCTGGAATTTTACTAGGAACTGATGCATCTCTTCACATCAGTAAGGACCCCCTATGTTTCTGTGTTCTGCATCCACTATGAATTATGTTCGTATGGCAGCCCAAGCAACTGGACTAAAGCCGAAGCACCCCTAGCTTATAACTTTGCAGGTTTGAAAGTCTAGAAATCTCATTGATGGGCTGCCTTGTGTGGTAGATCATACTTTGAACAGCAGTTGTACTTTGCAATGCTATGTGCTTTTTTCCCCCCTGCCCTCATCCATCCCTCTGCAGCTTGCAGTCCTTATTCCATCTGCTTCTTGCATCTGTTATCTGCTTATTGGTAGTACTTTGAATACTGTATAGTTTGGCATAGGCCAGGGGTAGGCAACCTCGGCTCTTTTATGATTCATGGACTTCAACTCCCAGAATTCCTGAGCCAGCTATGCTGAGCTATGCTGGCTCAGGAATTCTGGGAGTTGAAGTCCATGAGTCATAAAAGAGCCGAGGTTGCCTACCCCTGGCATAGGCTTTATTCTGTTAGCAGTTGTGGGAACTTGATGCATTCATTTATGCAGACTGTTGCATCAAGGAAAATAGTATAGCTGTCCATAGCGGACAGAATGTAATGTAGAAAGCATATTTCTTTAAGAAAGGGCCTATGCATTTATTCCGAATCCTCATGGCATCAAAAATTATTTGAATAAGGCTCATAAAATATTTTGCCAAACTCCTGGAATGTTTCCATGGTACTTTTCTTCCTCCATTCCTACTTTCCTCTGTTTTTTTTTCCAGAACTAGGGGGAAAATTGCAAAACGTCAAACTTCTTTTGTTTTATATTACTGCTACATATTGCTGCTAATTTTTGTGGATGCACAGTTCTGCAAGGAATTGATTGCATACCTTCAAAAACTACTGCCCACATCTTTTAAACCCTCAATGGTCACCATTCATATATGGGAAGCAAGCATAACAGAAAGATTTATTTCAAGAGTGGAAGAAGCCAGGTTATTGTTTTAGGCCAAGGTACCCTACGAAAGGGATAGAGAAGGGTATCCTCAAGTAGCTTTTTCATTTTAAAGAAATTGCAGGGATTAGAATATGTAATTAGTTAAATGCTTGCTGTTCTGTTCACTTTTTCATATTAATATGCTTTTGAGTCAGCCTAGAAGAGGCACTCAACTGCATTAATAGTTTCTTAGTTTGGAATAGCTAATGCTTTTGGGGGGACATAGTGCTTAGATGTGTTTATTGTGATGTTGTTAAAATTTATAGGCCTCTCCACCATGGTAGTAAGCTGTGCCTGTCATTTTCATCTCCAGGTTAACCTGAGAGTTAAGCACTGGTGCTTGTGTTTGTGAGGGGTAGGAGAAGAATCTGATCTCACAATTAAACTAGAATGTAATTTGTGTGGATTTAACTTAGTATGGTTGTGTGATAATACATTTTGTGGTTTGCAATTCATGATTTATTGCTTAGGAATATGTGTGAACCAGATTCTGGTTAAAAAATGCTATAGTTTAGTGTTACGTATGAATCTGTTCTCTGTGTGTAGGATCCAAGGCTCTTTTTCCAATTTGATTTACTACAGATGTGTTAAATTACAGCTCCCATCATCTCCAACTAGTGGGGACCATAGGTATAAAAGTTGCAAAAGATGGCAGGAATTGTAGCCAGGGCACAACAGGAAGAGATTTGATTCACACGTCTGGGTTGAGTGTTATGAAACTGATAAAAAAAATGGAGGTTCCCCCCCCCACACACACACACTCTGTTCAAGAACAATTGTGATTTATTTCATTAAACATGTCTGTGAAGGTAAATATAACAATTACAAAACCACGTAACATATTAAAAACTGAAATAAAACCCTGTTTTTCCTTCTGTACAACCCTGGATACAGAATACATTACAATATTTTGTAATAGAATGTCAGGTATTGAAATAAGCATCTGCATTGTTTGCTATTTGCTACCAAATGTTCAGGTGCTTGCTTTGTCTCTTTGTTAACCTAGGTTTTTCCTCTTGAGAAATAATGGGAAAAAGAAAGTTTTCCAGTGGATGCCAACGCTGATGTGCTCCAGCCATTTCTTGCTCCAACCATTTCTTGCTCCATTCTTTCTCCTTCTGCCTTACATTCCAATATTGATCCAGTGCATTCAAGCAAGGGAGGAACTGAGATCTCACTGTATGAATGAAAATATCTCTTTATTTCCTGTTTACTGTAACCCTTTGCAGAATGGCCCTTTCCAGTTTGCTGTGCTGCAGTCCACTGTCTCACCACAGTGACGCTACAGGCAGCAACCTGTGTTCGGAGAGCGGCTTGTTCAGCTGGCCTCCATCAGCACTCATTCTGCTTTTGTAACTTTCTCTGCTCTGTGTAAGCTTTTGGTTTTTATTTTTGTGCTTTTAATTTCCTGCAGGTAGTTGCATTCCTGAGACAGGCACGCTTACTTTTAGCAAGTCATCTGCTCTCTTCCTCTCTACAGGGAGGTGCACCACCCCATGCTGCTTCTTCTGTCCCAGGGCTCTTCCTGCATTTCTTGCATGGCACGTGCATAATTGTGGCACATGCCTCAACACAGAGAATAAGTAACGGTGTCTGGTTGGTTTGGTGCTGGAAGGATGGGAGTGGTAGCACTGCATATAATTATATATATACAGATAGCTCCCAAAGAGAGCCTATAAGCAAAGAGCTTAGCCTGATGTGTAGGATTGAAACCATTTATATAGATATTTTTTTGCAGAGCTGGGGGAAACGACCTCCTGTTTTAAAGAAATATATTTAAAAAGAGAGACCCATATAAAATCACCTGAACCTGTAAAAAATACTATCCAAATGGATGGCTATGTAGGCTTAACTGCAGCTGCAGTCCTCTGCTCTAGCCTTCCCTGACTTGAGAAGGGAAATATAGTTGGAAATTGTGGAAGTTGTATTCTCGCCTCGTAATGGAGGGCACCATGTTGGAGAAGGCTAATACATTTGCATACGCAGACAAGAGTACCGAACTCAGTGGGGCATATTTGAGTAGACTGTGCCATGGATTTTGGGACTGGTATGCATGTGTTTTCATAAGTGGTGTCCCAGGCTTTTCAGGATCAGGGCATGAAACTTCTAGGGACTGAAAAGCAGAAGATATCGGTATCTTGATGTAAGGAAGAAAATTTCAGGCCTCCTGAGTGCACCATTTTCTATCGGGGTTGCATAATTGATTTAGAAATTAAGTTTGTGTCTTGTTTTAATAACGCAAAATATTTTGGAAATATTTTGGGAGTTTATTCAAGGGAATGTTTGACTGGCAGAATGGCAGGTTATGTACAAAAGTCAAAGCAGATCTGAGCTGATTGAATTGCAGTTAAAGACAGGAAAATGTTGGGGGTGCCTGGGACTCAGAAGCAGAGTAAACTTAAGGATGTTTTTCTCTCAGCTGTGTTTGGCCGCTGGGCTAGGCAATTGGGTCTCCCCGCACAAGGGCAATAGGAGAAGGAATGATACAGGTCAGATACTGAGGCTTTGGGAAACCAAGGCCTGGGAACCATATTTCCTATCATGCATCATTGTTTATTACGCATTCCAGTCTTCTTTCCTGCACAAGTGAATTCCTGTCCAGGACAGGTTTTTGTGAGCATCGAAAACAGGGAAAGAAAGTTGCACCATACGTTTATGGGCTTCTGATTTCCCCATAATAATCATCAGCCTGCAGTCTGTCTTAGTCAGAAACATGATCTTGTTCATCTTGAAAACAAAAGGTATTGATCAGCTCAGTGTTACACTTATGAAGTGATGCTTACAATTGCTTAAGGTGTAAAGAGGATATAGATGAACAGGGAATCTGAACTTTAGAAGTACACAAGTATTAGATACTCCTTTGCACTCAAAATCAATACTTCCCAAATGATTGCTTCTCGTTGTTCCCCCTTTTTCCTCTTGGTTCAGTTCACAGATCTGCAGGAAAACTAGTCCGCTTTTGCTGATTTTTGAAGGAACTCTTTTAGTGTATTCCGTTGAGATATTGAATGTGGCATATATTACAAGTCCCAGTTCTCTTGCCATGTCTGAAGCCTTGTTTCTCTCTCATTCAGCTTGGTGTATGGCGGATCCCGAAGCTCACATCCAGACACAGATATTTTACACCGCCAAGCATATGCCACTCCCCATCCTCTGCAGGGCTATGCCACAAACCATCACCCAGCAGGTATGGTAGCTGTCTTGCCATTTCTCTTGAAGCCTTAGCAATAAATGTTTTTTAAGTATCCTTCTCTTTCTTCTCTCTCCTGCTCATTTTTTCATATGTTCCCTCTGTGCTGATCTGGATAGACTGAAGTTATTTTGCTTTACTTTCAGCTTCCTTTTATTTATTTTACCTTTTCTATCCCTTTTTTATTCCAAGAGTAATCTCTGCATTACCAAGCTAATATTTAAAATACGCTTAACATAGGTTTTCTTAACTAGAACATAGGTTGGACTGTCAGCCAGAAGAACAGTGGCATAGGGAAAATTAAGGAAGGTTGTTGACCTGTTCTTTCATGCTTTAGTTTTGCTGTTCTCTACCCTAGGGCCACTGTTTTGGCATTTTCTGCTGTTTAGTTCTGTTTCAAACTAGTCTACCTTCGAATGAAATGCTCAGACTCAGACTGCTCTGGCAGCTGGTATTGATTAACCAAAACTGTACCCCATGTTTAAGACATGAAAAGATACACGCTGCTCAGATAGGGAACCTTTGGTCCTAAGTTCCTCAGCTTCTCTAAGATCCAGGCTTGGCTTTTCTGTCACACAGCCCCAGGTCCCCCCAGTTCCTCGTATGTTCTTCAGTTCAGCTTGCTTGATTCTTCTCTCTTCTTTACCAGATGTTTGTTGGGTCAATAGTTTCTCATTCTCCCCCCCCCCCCAATGTGCCTGGCTTTTGACTGATTGCAACTCTCCCTTCTGCACTAAAATAAGTATTCTATAGTTGCTGTGCCTTTTGATGTCTAATGTTTGCCTTGTCTCTCTGTGGTTCCTCTGACAGGCATTGTAGGTTCCCTTGCTTGCCTCCTGTGATGAACCTCTTCCTGTTTTGCTGTATCTATCATCTCCTTTTCACTGATTCTCGGCACTTCACATCCTTTATTTCTTCTTTCTTTCATTTCCTCCTTTAGGTCTTTCTGGCTTATTCGAGACTGGGCTCCATCATGCCAGCAGTGCCACCCCCGATGCCTCTGTCATGAACCTCATTTCAGCTCTAGAGTCACGGGCACCACAGCCAGGCCCTTCTGCTTCCTCCTTGCTCTCCCAGTTTCGCACTCCATCCTGGCAAACAGGTAAATGTCTCTGGCGTTCTGTCAGCATCAGGGAAAGAACTCTGGATATCTTGTCTTTGGAGGCAAAGTTGGGCAGACTTTTATAGGAAACTTTATTATAAAGAGCCTTGGTGGAGCAGTGGGCTAATGCCTCCTTAAGTAACACCAGCTGCCTGCAATTAGTGCAGGTTCGCATCCCACCAGGCTCAAGGTTGACTCATCCTTCCATCGTTCCGAGGTAGGTAAAATGAGGACCCAGATTGTTGGGGGCAATAAGCTGACTTTGTAATAATTTTATTTATTTTTATTTTATTTTTATTCCATTTATATCCCGCCCTACTCCGAAGACTCAGGGCGGCTTACAAGCTTAGCAGTAGCCTTCATTCTATGTATATGCCTGCTTATTAGGGCTTTCACACACACACCCCAAGCGGCATTATTACAAAGTCAGCTTAATTGCCCCCAAAAATCTGGGTCCTCATTTTACCTACCTCGGAAGGATGGAAGGATGAGTCAACCTTGCCACTTGGGGGGGGGCGAAAGCCCTAATAAGCAGGCATATACATAGAATGAAGGTTATTGCTAAGCACATTGATTTGTGCTTTAGTTTGTAAGCCGCCCTGAGTCTTCAGAGAAGGGCGGGATATAAATGGGATTAAAATAAATAAATAAAAACTTTATGGCAGATATCTGATGTCTACATGTAATATGTTTGGGGGCAGTAGCCTATCCTTCTAGCACTTTCTTAATACTTCTCTCAAGTTGCTTCATACATCACTTTATAAATCACTTACAATACACCATATCGTAATTGAAGCAAGGTTTACAATAAGTAAGCCAATGAATGAACTGAGTGAAACAGGCTTGAGTGCTCTCGCTCGGCATTATTAAACCGTTTGCTTAGTTCGCATAATGCATTGAATATTTCGATAGTGAGATGGGCGGCATACAAATTTAATAAATAACAAAGCATAAAATAATCAAACATTGGGTTCACGTAACTTGCTAAAAATGTAAGATTAAAACTCGCCTTAGTTAGCGTTCATCTGCTGGGTCTTTAAATTCGTTATTTAAATGTGCTTGGCAAACCCAGGCAATAAGTCAGATTCTCAGTCCTCCCAGCTTGGAAGGGCAATCTGTTTCCCTCTTTATGGTTAGTTTCCTTATTCCCAGGCAGTATAGCAGAAAGAAGTTTTATAGAACTTGCACTCCAAAGTAACTGAAAGGTGGCTGATTTTTTTTTAAAAATTCCATTTATATCCCGCCCTTCTCCGAAGACCCAGGGTGGCTTACAAGCTTAGCAGTAGCCTTCATTCTATGTATATGCCTGCTTATTAGGGCTTTCACACACACCCCCAAGTGGCATTATTACAAACTCAGCTTAATTGCCCCCAACAATCTGGGTCCTCACTTTACCTACCTCGAAAGGACGGAAGGCTGAGTCAACCTTGACTAAACTAGCCCTATTGAGCTGGCTACCAAGGTCTTAGAACAGCTCAGAATTAAATTTAGAATCTTCTGCTTGAAAAGTTGTGCTTTTACACTAAGATATAGCCTGATCTTAATTGCTCTAGCTAGACGTTAGCCTTGGGGGATGAGGGCACATGTTTATAATGACATGACACTAGGAAATACGCTTTATCCACTCTTTGGCATGCAGTGGGTGAATTTCATAGAATGATAGACAAGGCTAAAATGGGATTAGGTAGCTTGTGATTCAGGATGTTGCGGGAATTCAGCCATCAACTTCCTATGTTGTGTAAACCTGATTATTACATGAAGCCGTAATATGATTTATTTCTTTGATTGTAACACGTGGGACAAAATTAGTTAACTTGTGGTTATATTAAGTGTGTTGTGCGTCCTCATTACTGCCCACTCTGAGTAGTACTGTCCAGTAAAGTACTGGGAGTTTGAGATTGCCTTTGGGGATAAGCTTTTTATTTGGTACATCATATCAAAGCCCCTAAACAGATATTCCATTTTTTCTTTACAGCCATGCACACTCCAGCGCCCGCTGAGCTTTTCATCTCAGGGGCCCTCCCAGGCTCTGGCACCTTCCCTTCCTCATCAGCGCTCTCTGCTTACCAGCATCCAGCCTCTTTCAGCGGGCGCAGCTTCCCAGTCACATCATCCCTGACACTCCAGGATGCTACTTTCAGCCCAACGTCCAATGGTTTGCTGTCTCCCCATGATCCTCTACTTCACATCAAATCTTCTCAGCCCAGCGTTCCTTCGTCCCTCAGCTTTGACCGGCTGGGCAGTGCGGTATTGGGTACGGGCTTGCCCTCTCAGAGCTCAGCGTATCGTAGTGCTCAAGAATCAGCTTCCCGCCACCTCCCCTCCCAGTTCAACCTTTTGTCATCCTCACTGGGACCATCTGACCAGACGTCCCAGCTCTACAACACCTCAGTCTTCTCCAGTTCTCCTGCCTCCTCCATTGAGCGGGCCATTCCCCGGCAAGATAGCGTGATCAAACATTACCAGAGGCCTTCCAGTGCCCAGCCGCAGCTGCCCGCTGCCCATTCTCTCCAGCATTATCTAAGCTGCGGGGGCAGCTACCAGCAGATGCCCCACCGCTCCAGCCTTTCCTGCAGTCCCCTTGGTGAGCAGTCCCCTGCCAGCAGCGAAGGATCTCAGCAGCAGAAGACCCCCCAGACCACGCGGCAAGAACCCTCTCAAAGCTACCGTCCCATTATTCAGTCTCCAGGCTATTCTGGTACCACCTCTTCTTCAAAATCCAAGAGTTACTCAGCCTCCCGCCAACCACCCCGTTCTACAGCCACGCCCAAGTGCCAAAGCAACTACAGTTCATCCACGCCCAAGCCCAGCTCTGTCATTGCAAGCCAGTCACAGGCCTATTCACCTGGTCAGCCTCAGAGTCTCCTTTCCATGAGCCAAACACAGAGTTACTCTGTCAGCCAGCCACAAAATCTCTCTTCAGTTAGCCAGGCCTCACAAGGCTTCAGCAGCAACCAGGCCCAGGATCTCACAAGTGTGAGTAAAGCTCAGAGTTATTCCAACAGTGGACAAGCTCAGCCAGGCCAAGCTGGGCAAGGAGGACAAGGACTGCAGACATGTCAAAATCAGACTTACTCTCCTGAGCAGCTGCAAGGCTTGTCATCTGTTGGGTACAGTGTTCAGGCTGAGCCCCATGTTTCTGTCAGCCAGACACCAAGCTATGTACCAGCTCATTCTCAAGGGATGCCCACAGCTAGCCCATCGCTGAGTTACAGCACCGGCCATTCTCCAGCTATGCCAGGGCACAGCCAGTCTATCGGCTACTCTCATGGGCAGAACCTTCCAGATTCAAGTCCTTCCCAAATCATCCGGCCTCTCCAGTCCCCTACCACTAACCGGCCCCAAAGTGTGGCATCACCTGGCCAGTCCCAGAAATATCTCACTTCTGTACTGTCTCCTTCATTCATGCAGACGGCTCACACACAAAGCTACCAGGGTTCCCAGGGTGGGTTAGAGAGAGCATCATCTTACAATAAAGCCAAGGCAGACTCGGACCTGCTGTCATCTGAGAGAACTGAAGATGAAGAGTTTTTAATCCAGCACTTGCTGCAGTCGCAGAGCCCACCAAGGGTGCCCACAGAAGGCATGGTAGAGTGTGAGGAGAGGGCAGGGAAAGGGATGGGCTA
The DNA here is from genome assembly GCF_947247035.1 of Vipera ursinii. Taxonomy (NCBI): domain Eukaryota; kingdom Metazoa; phylum Chordata; class Lepidosauria; order Squamata; family Viperidae; genus Vipera; species Vipera ursinii. The sequence goes on from NC_139517.1 coordinate 28,438,464, forward strand.
TGAGTTGAGCAAGACTGAAGAGCGTTACCATTTGCAGAGTGTGATTCGGACCAACTCTAATCTGGACAACCAAGGCCTGGAGATGTCCTTGCAAAGCTTAAAGGACAAAAAGAAAGGAGAGAGGTCCAAAGAGTATCCCCACACGCGCTCCACTCCTGAGTCTTTGGCCACCTCTGTGGTCCATTACAGCCATCAAACTGGCTCTATAGACTCTTACGGGCAAGACATGAAGAAGTCGGTGGAGCAGCACCTCCAGAGTGGCCATATGGATACAAGCAGTAAGGAAATATCTCAGGCCCATTCTTATTTGCAGAAGACTCCTGAGCACGCCTCCCAGCCTCATCCCATGGAGTCCCATGGATTAATGGCGGGCCAGCAGGGTGCAACCCTAATGTTGGATTCCCCTCCTGATTTGCCCCCTCTTTCCCTTTCTCAGCAGCAGCAGCAGCAGCAGCAGCAATCCCAGCTGCTCCAGTCGGTGCTCACTCACACCCAAAGCCAGATGCACTCTCGTGGGAAGGTTCGCACTCCACTGGATGTCCATCTTATGGAGCCTCAACGCATGCATCAAGCTGAAGCGCCCTCGCCACAGCTTCAGATGCAGGCATTGGAAGCCCACCTCCACCAGGCCCGTGTTCATTCTCAGAGCATGGAAGCACAGCTTCTTGAGCCGCAGCAGTCCCCTCAGCTCCAAGGCCAGTTGCAACCAGAAAGGATGCAGTCTGAAGGCATGGAAGTGATGTCCCAAGGCAGCCTTTCCCAGTCCCAAGAGATCCAGGACTTCTTAGAGCCTGAGCTGAGCTTGGAATCCCACCTGGGACAGAGTGGGGCAGTGCAGAGTCAACAGCATCTGCTTCCTGATTCCACTTTGGATCCAGACTCTACTCAACAAGTTCCTCAAGGCCAACTTGAGGGCAAGGACCAGTTTGAGAGCTCCAGTCCTCAAGGAGCCAAGCAACGGTTTGTCCCCCTCACCTCCATCTGTTTCCCAGACTCTTTGTTACAAGATGAAGACCGTAGCTTCTTCCCTGGCATGGAGGACATGTTCGGCCCCCCTCCCTGTGCGGGGGATGAGTTCCCTAAGTCAGATGATGGCACACAGGGCATGGAAAGGGGTGAAGGAATGAAAGGAGGAGGCTATGATATGATGCCTGGTGGACAAGGCTACCAGAGTTACTGCCAATCGGAAAGTGGGGATGGGCAGCACTTGGGGTTAGACACAGTGTCAGTGAAACACGAGTTGCCTTCTACAGTCAATACAGAACAACTGGGACTGATTCAGTCTGGCCAACATGGGACAGCTCCTGTTTCAGAATCCAAGTCAGGCCTGACCTCACCGATCTTCTGCTCTTCCAAGCCCAAGAAGCTGCTGAAGACTTCCTCCTTCCACTTGCTGAAAAAACGGGAACCATCTTTCCAACCTCCCAAAAAGAACTATGCCCAGGAGTATGAATTTGAAGATGATGAGGACAAGGAGGATGTCCCAGCTGACATCCGTCTCAATAGCCGCCGCCTGCCTGATCTGCTGCCTGACCTCATTTCCAGCTGCCGGACAAACCGGACCAGCCTTAGCCCCATGGGCGACATAGACTTTTGCCCACCAAACAGCAGCCTCATGGAGGGGCCCAAGCGGCGAGGCCGCAAGCCTACCAAACCTAAGCGGGAGGGCCCACCCCGCCCCCGTGGGAGGCCCCGCATCCGGCCCCTGACTGAACCACCCCACGGTGTGGCTCATGATGGCACCAAGAAGCCCCGTGGCCGGGGAAGAGGGAGGGGCAAGAAAGCCGGAGAGGAGGGGATTGAGCCAGGCACAGGCTTGGAATCCCTCAAACCGCTCAAGGTAAGCTCTCTCAGGAAGAGAGAGATGCTTGTCAGGTAGCAATGCCTAGGGGTAAGAAAGGAAATTTTGGAAAGAGCACAGGATTAGAATGAACATTGGCTTAATAAAGAGATTTCAATGGAGAATGCAGTGGTGAGGCAATGCAGGAAACTCATGGTTGTCCATCTACATCACTCTCCCAGACCAACTCTGTATTGATAAGTCTCAAGTATGAGTTTCTCCCATTACTTGTATCTGAGTCTTTGTCTCTGGAGATAATAGGGATTTAATCCAAGTTTTTGTTTGTAGAGGTTGTGCTCTGCAGCAGAATTACAGCGTCTGCCTAAAAAAAGGGGGGGGGAGGTAGATATTTTAGTTTTCTGAGGTTATCTGTGGTGATGCATTAGTGAAGTTGGGGGTTATTTGTACATGACCACGGTGGTATAATAATAGCTCAGGACTTTGTTTCCTTTGGAACTGAATTAGTATAGATAGTTTTCACAGAGATATCCTATTGATGTTTGTACAGATAATCCTCACTTAATGACCAGATGCTTAGTGAGCATTGGAAATTATAATGGATTCCCTCTCTCGGCTACTTATGACCTGGTTCTGGAGTTCCAGAACAGGCACACATCTATCAATTACATGACCAAATTTTGGGTGCTTGGCAATTGTTTCTCTCTTATAGCCTGTTAACAGTGTTCCACAGTCACATGACCACAATTTAACAATTTTTTTATCAGTTTCCAGCTTTTTTGGCTGATTTCTAGCAATAGGAATACATAAATTTAACACAGTTGTAAAATCGAGTCTGGTCATGTGAGTGCCCTGAGTTAACAATTGTCATGACTTACAATGGAAATCCTGGGCTCTATTAATTTTGTAAGTTGAGGACTATCTGTATTTCTAATAACATTGGCACAAAACCTGGTATTTTGAATAAGAGAGGGGCAATAATCGTGATGCAGTTTAGGTTTGATGTTTCAGTTGAGGGCATATCTGGGATAGAGTCATTTTGCTGATAGAGGTAGTCTTCACCTTATGATCACAGCTGACCCCCAAATTTCTATTGCTAAGCAAGACAGTTGTTAAATGAATTTTGCCCCATTTTATGTTTCTTACCACAGTTGTTAAGCCAATCACTATAGTGGTTAAGTTGCTAAAGTTAGTAACATGGTTATTAAGTGAATCTGATTTCCTCATTGACTTTGTTTGCAAAAGGTCTCAAAGAGTGATCACAAGGCACCAGGATGCTGCAACTGTCATAAACGTGAATCGGTTGCCAAGCATCTGAATTTTGGTTATATGACCATGGAGATGCTTCACCCCAGGTCATATGAAAAATGGTCATAAGTCACTTTTTTTCAGTGCTGTTGTAACTTCAGACAGCCGCTAAACGAACTGGTGTAAATCGAGAGCTACCTGTACAAATTTGCACTGCTAAACATTTGTTTGTAAATTAGTAGTATATTTTGTTCAGTATTTGGGTTCACTAATTTCCACCCTGCTCCTTATTATTGCAAAGATAGGTAAGTGTGAGTTAAGGGTATTGGCACCCTGAACAAGACTACCACGATTTCACAAAATTTTTTAATAGAGACTAAGCATAACTTTTGCCAACTTCTGTTCTGTTCTGAACAGGTTTCCCCCCTCACCCCACCCAACAGCTTTGTTTAATGTTGGCAGCAGCTATGCTTCAGTAAGCACCAAGATACCACCCTGACAGATCAGTGCTATGGAATAACGTTATATTGAAGACATTATGCACAACTGTAATGGCAATCTTAAACACCTGCTGGAGACTTGCTGTGATTCATTGAGTTGGGGAGGCAAATAGATGCCAGCAATAGATTGTGTGATGGCACCAGGATTCCAGTAGATGGTCTGCAACTTTATGTGGTTCATACCCAGCTGGGTTGTTTGAATCTTGCCACAATTTCCTGGTTCGTGTCTTTTCTTCCTGCTATCTTATTGCTGTCATTTCTTGAGAGATGTGATAACAGTGAAGAATGGCGTGGTGGCCTAGAGGTGAAGATGTTTGGTTCCAATTCACAAGGTTGAGAGTTCAATCATAGGCAGCGTTAGATGTTTCTCTCCTAGGGCACAAAGAAAAAATATCTGCATGGCATCAGGAAGGCATTTGGCCAATAAATGTTTAGCTCTATCCAGGGTAGCCCCAACTCTACCCTTGAATTAAGGGAATACAGGGTCGATAAAAAGGGAGTTTTAATGTAGCAAACATTCTTAATACTTTTTCCTCCTCCTATTTTCCCCACAACCCTGTGAGGTGGTTTGGGCTGAGAGAGAGAGAGTAATTTGCCCAAAGTCATTCAGCCAGCAAACTAGTCAGTAATTTATTTTGATTCCTGAACATCTAGGTTCCCTAGCTGTGCTTTAATGTAAAAAAAAAGAGAAGTATATCTTAGATGCCTCTGCTTCTCTAAAATTATAATGTTAATGGGGTTCATGTTTTATTCATGAAAACATTTATCCTCTGCTTTTCTATGAACCATCCATAAAGCAGTGTGCAGTATATACACACACACACACTCACCAGCTCAGGTCTAAGGCTGGCAGTTGAGACCAGCCCATCCACTCAAAACACACCCCCACCCAATCAGAACACACCCACCATTCAAAACACACTCCCACCCAATCAGAACACACCTAATCCCCCACCCAATCAGAGCACACCTCCACCCACAGAACACACCCCCTCTGGCAGTTTAAAAAAGAGGAACAAACAGTCACTACCACATGCTTCTCCCAGAAGAAGGAAGCTGAAGCCACCAGCCTGAGGATGACGGATGGGATTCCGTCGAAACGTTGCTCCTACAACCTTCAATTCTACGCGAGAAAAAACCTGAATGACCAAAGATCCATATATATGTGTGTGTGTGTGTGTGTGTGTGTGTGTATAATATATATTGCACTTCATTTGCATATTCCTGGATTTGATTGAAAGTCCACAGGAAAGCTGGTGATAGTGAAAAAAACAAATCTTAAGGAAAAAAGGTCCTTTTAGGTCAAGATCACCAGGGCAGCATATGGGACCACTAGGGCAGGAAATTGCTCTCCATCTTCTCCCTTTCCTCAATTCCTGTCCCTTCTTTTTCCGCAGATCAAACTGCCAGTCCCCAAAGGCTTGGAGGGATCTCAACTGGAAGCCCCCATCCCATCTCACCAGCCCACCCAAGAGAGCAACTTGGATAGCAACCAAACAAGAGAGAAGATCAAACAGAAGATCAAGGAGGTGGAAGAGAAGCAGCCTGAGATGAAGTCAGGGTTCATGGCCTCCTTCCTGGACTTCCTAAAGTCAGGCAAGCGACAGACGCTGCCTTCCTCTGCCATGTCCTCAGCAGTGACAGTTGGGGCCTCCAGTGCAGCAGCCCCTGTGGTCTCTTCTGCAGGCAGCCCATCCAAGTCTCACCCCGGTTCAGCTACATCCTCCTCCTCCCAGCCCCCACCTCCCTTTAGCATGGCACCCCCAATGCTACCTGGTGGCTTGGATGGACCTGAAGGAGATGCAGCTGGGCTTGTCATGAGTTGTACCAGCCCTTGCAAACGGCTTGACGAGGAGCTGAAACGTAACCTGGAGACGTTGCCCTCATTCTCATCAGATGAGGAAGATTCTGTTAGCAAGAACCAAGACCTGCAGAAAAGCATCTCCTCCGCCATCTCAGCGCTCTATGATCCCACTGACCGTAAAGATGGAGAACCCAGTGGTGAGTGCCATCGCCAGCTGTCCTCATCATGGCGTCCCTTATTTTTTGTGACTTCTGTTTCTTATCACTACGTGATAGTCTTTGCGATGTGGTGTTTCCAGTATTGGCAGCATTTCTAGGGGTTTGGCTGACATCGTACAATCACTACGACATCATGTGCAGAGATTGATTTTATTTACTCACAAGACTTATAAAGCTGCCTACTCTCATGCAGTCTAGGCAATTCACAACAATATTTTTTTTAATAATTGTTTACTTTATTCAGAAAGTTAAAGTAAAATACAAACTCCAAAAAAAGGAAGAAAAATTACAAAAATAAAACAAAGATAAACACAACATTAAAAAAGAAAGAAATTTTTTCCCATACCAAACAGATATACAGACACATGTATAGTAGATCGACATAATGACAAACTGGAATTAAATGAATCTGGACTAGATGGCATGCAACTCTAATGCATTCAGCTTATTTGCTTCTATTTAGTCTTCTCTATATGCAAACAAGTAAATACAAGTAAACAAATAAATACAAGCAAGATTAATTTGCTTGAAGGTCCACCTGGGGTTATGGTGAAATGCTCCTAAATAAGCTGGAGTTCATAAGCCTATTTTGCAGTGGCTTATTTAAATTTATGCAAGGTACATAAAGCTGGTATCTATATAATTTGCTTATTCACTACATTAAGGTGAGGAAAAGAACTGGAGCAAATAAGCTGAGTAGATTAATTTTTGGTTTATTTACATTTATGATTTATTAGGTGAAGACTCCTAGCTTATTGTTTTACGTAAGAAGCATCTATATTTAATTGCACTTGGCAGCATTGTTAAAATCTAATTAAATACTTGAGCAAATTAAAAATTAAATGAATTAAATGTAGGCATGGATGCCTGAAAAGTTGAAGGCATACTAATATGTGTTATTATTGTGAGGTTGGTTCCTTCATTCTAAGCAGCATATGGTTGCCCTCTACAGTATGTGTTGGTGAACAGTAATCGAAAGAATGTATCCTCAAATGAAAAGGGGGTTCCAGAGCCAAAAGAATGAATTTCCTTGCTGGATGACCCCTCCTGTTCTCTACTTTGTTTTTTCCCCCCTTGCAGATGTGCCACCGGTGGAGGTGAAAGCCCCTAGCCCCACTCCTTCGGTGGAGGCAGATGTCCAGCCGGAGCAACCACCTCCACCCATCTCCCCAGTCCCCTCACTCAAGGAGCCTCCCCCGGTGCTTGAAGAGCTACCACCACTACCACCACCACCACCATTACCATTACCACTACCACCACAGGCATCTCCTGAACCCGAAGACCCTGAGGACACACGGCCTCTTCACCTTGCTAAGAAGCAGGAGACTGCAGCCATTTGTGGAGAGACAGATGAAGAGGAGGTGGAGAGTGGTGGGGAGGGGATCTTTCGAGAGCGGGATGAGTTTGTCATACGTGTTGAGGATGTTCAGGCTCTCAGGGTATGTAATGAATTTTGAGCATTGACATGGGCGTATATATTAAAGGTACACTTCAGACACTAATGTTGAAAACTATTGTACTCTTAAGCAGAACTAGATGGCTTGATGCCCTCTTGTGTGTTTTTGACTCGTTCCGTGCGCCTTTGGCGTCTAGTCATGCCGGCCACATGACCACGGAGACGTCCTCGGACAAGCGCTGGCTCTTCGGCTTTGAAACGGAGATGAGCACCGGCCCCTAGAGTCAGAAGCGAGTAGCACGCATGTGCGGGGGAACCTTTACCTTTTTTTTATTGCTAGCTGCAGCTTGTGCCAAGGATTGTGGGAATTATAATTCAGAATACTTGGAGCATTCGAGTTGAGAGTTTGGAGTGGGGTTTTTTTATTTTTTTTATTTTGCAAACTGGATTTTTTTTTTCAAACTCAAACATGTTGCAGCTCAAAATTTGAGAAGAATTTCTCAACATTTAAAATTTGAAATTAAAAACATTGAAGAAAACTGCAGAAAATATTTAAGGGAGAGAGAATTGTGTAATTAAAATAGAGCAGTTGTAAATGATAGTCTTTGGAGTTCAAACTGAATTTAATTCCACTTACTTCCCATTGAGATCAGGATTAAAAAAATAACCACAGGTGAAATATAATTAAGTTCACTGTGTCCTACAAATGATTAGTTTAGCTCTAGATGCAAGTTAAAAACTCCATTTATTTCCCCAAAATGTTACTTCCCTTTTAAAACTGTATTAGGTGGTTGATGACAACTATTATAACTTCTCCATATATGGACATATGAAGAATCAGGTTAACTCATCACTAATAGCCTCATACAGAAGGATAAATTATGAAGAAATGCAATAATTCTGGAAGCTTTTTGTTGTTCTTTGATGCAGTTCTCTTCTGCTAGGGAATATTGGCCAGAAGACAGTAGTTGAGCTTACTAGCTGTTTAATACTTGACATCATTGTAACTACTCCTTTGTCCTTTTGTAGCTTGCACTTCAGACTGGACGGGAACCGCCTCCAATTTGGCGAGTACAGAAAGCTTTGCTTCAGAAGTTTACACCTGAAATCAAGGATGGGCAGCGTCAGTTCTGTGCAACCAGCAATGTGAGTGTCCACTCTCTCTGCTTAAGTAGCATCATATCCCAGACAAGCCAGAGCTTCAGAGATGAGAGAATCTTACCAACGTGATAATAAATGAAATCAGTAAATTAAAACCAAGTTTCAAGCCCTGTTTTCATTCTTCCTTTTGCTCGCCCTCTCTTTCTCAGAATACTTCTACCATGATGGTCAAGCCAAATACAGAAGTACTTCTGGGTTTTTTTGGCCTGTTAATAAAAGAAAAACTGTTCCCCCACCACTCACCCAGTTTTCTTCTTGGGATAGTCAAGTTGAGCAATTAGCTTGATCTATTATTGTGTTGGGCAAAGGACTGCAATTTAAGTTCCACTTGTTCCCTCATTACTTCCAGAAGAAAAGTTACAAGTGGGATGGTCTCCCCTCCCCTTTCTTTTCTTTATTCAATTCTTTATTTAATTCTTTATTTTCCTGCTTCATCCCTCAGTATCTGGGCTATTTTGGTGATGCCAAGAACCGTTACCAACGACTCTATGTTAAATTCTTGGAGAATATCAACAAGAAAGATTATGTCCGGGTCTGTTCCAAGAAACCCTGGCACCGGCCTCTCCAAGCTGTCAGGTAAAGGATTAGGAAGGTGGGCACATGTAAGGGAATCCAGTTCCAGCTAAGGATATCTCTGTGTGTGTGTGTGTGTGTGTGTGTGTGTGTGTGTGTGTGTGTGTGTGCTCTCTCTCTCTCTCTCTCTCTCTCTCTCTCTCTCTCTCTCTCTCTCTCTGTGTGTGAGAGAGAGAGAGAGAGAGAGAGAGAGAGACTTCCATACAAGAAACTTTTCTCATATTTTCTCTGTTTTTTAATTCTCAGTTATATTACCTTGCACCTGATTGGTTCCATTTTCCCTCTTCCAGCTTAACGGGTAAAGGGCTCAGCCTCTCTTCCCCCCCCCGCCCCCCGTTCTGTTTAATCTTAGAGCAGCTTGTAAGTTTAAAGGGGTGGGACTTCCCTTACCGGTTCATGCTTTTCTGGAGCACCCTTGGCGCACCCATCATCGCCTCTGATCCATCTTGAACAGTGAATTAGATTAGACTGCCTGAACTTTTGCTATGCTTTATGTAAAGATTCCCAGGGCCTCACTCTTTCATTGATTTACACTATTACTTTCTTTGCACTCAAACTCTACTGCTGCAATAAACCTGACCTCTAAAGTCAGCGCTCTGTTTTTCTGATGCAGGAGACAAAGCCAGCCCAAAGCTTCTACCCCCAAGGTTCCAGTGACAGCCAAAGTTGAAAAACCCGAGAAGCTGGAAGCCCCGGAGAGAGTTGAGAAACCCGAAAAGCTTATTAAGGCTGAGAAGCTCCCCAAGGCTGCTGAAAAAATGGACAAGACAGAGAAGCCTTCCAAAGCGGAGAAAGGACCTAAGCCGGAAAAGGCCCCCAAGGTGGAGAAGACTGAAAAGCCCACCAAAGCAGAGAAATTGGCCAAGGCGGAGAAGCCTCCCAGAGTTGAAAAAGTGGAGCCTCCTGTGCCCGTGCAGGCAAAAGCTGCCCCAGCTGGTGGAGCTTCTAAACCCAAGTCAAAGCCAGCCAAGGTGAAAGCTGAACCACCCCCCAAGAAGAGGAAAAAATGGCTTAAGGAAGCAGCAGCATCTTCTTCAGACTCAGATTCCAGCCCTGACCAGCAGAGTGAGGAGGGTGAGTAGAAGGGGGTGGGGGGGGAGAAACTCCCACCACTTTGGTGAGTGTCAGGACCAAGCGGTTAAGAAAGGACACCAAGAACCTCTCTAGTCCTGGGAAGGCGAGAAGTGTGGCAGAGCTACATCACACATAGCACCAGAGTTTCTTAACCTTGGCGGCTTTAAGTTGTGTGGACATGAACTCCAGGTGTTGGTTGGGAGTTCAAGTTCTCACATCTTAAAAGTTGCCACAGTTGAGAAACACTGCATTACACTGTTAGGTGTTTCATGGTAGTTTGGTGTGGTGTCTGAACCCATCTCTGGAGTCCATTGAACAGATCATAGCCAAGCACACTGTGACTCACTGTCGTGTGTGTAGATCAAGGAGAAATTGTGAATTTACAAAGGTAGGGAATCTGGAGCCGAATTTGATCCAGCCCGTGAGAAGAGAAGAAAAGAAAAGAATCTTGAGAGTGGTGATTCACACATTTCTTGAAAGACCGTTGGTTCTCTGGGAGCCTGAGAAAGGGATCTCATCCTTAACCATAAAAGTTGGACTGAGATAAATTATGAAAGGCTGACAATAGGGAGTAGAAAGAAGGGTTAGCCCTGTCTATAGAAGTGAAGGATTATAGGAACCTCTAGAGCAGACATGTCAAATACAAGGCCCGGGGGCTGGATCTGGCCCGTGAAGTGGTTTCATGCGGCCCACGAAGCCATCCTGGAAACAGTGAGGGAACGGCCCCCACTGCCTTGGCCCTGGCCCAGAGACCCTCCTTCTGCCAGAGACCCTCAGATCTGTCCCACTCCTGCCCAGGTCCCCATAGGCACCCTTGATGCGAACGATGTAGAGCTGGCCACGCCCACCCAGTAGGCCATACGCACTCTAGCCACACCCACCCAGTAGGCCACACCCACCCAGGCCACACCCACCCGGCCCCCTGAGGGCAACCGCAATGCTGATGTGGCCCTCAATGAAATTGAGTTTGACACCCCTGCTCTAGAGGATCTTTCCTTCTCCTATTTTTGGTTGTACTGCACATATAATCCCGTGCTTCTCAGCCTTGGCCGCTTTAATATATGCAGACTTCCCCTCCCAGAATTGCCCATTCTGGCTGGAGAATTCTGAAAGAGTTGAAGTCAACACATTCAAAGTTGTCATACTAGAGGGAAACTATGTGATATAATTTTACAGCATTCTCCATTTGTTTGCTTGTTAGCCTATTTTGAATCCTTTTGAAAAGCAGGGCTACAGATGCCTACCATAATAAAATAGTACTCTTATTTCCCATTTAGACCGTGTGCCCACAGGCCGCATTCTCAATACACGAGCCATGAAGGAGATGTACCGCAGTTACGTGGAAATGCTGGTCAGCACTGCCCTTGATCCAGACATGATCCAAGCTCTTGAAGATACAAACGGTGCGCATTCTTGTGTAGAGGTGCTTAGATGGGCTCATGGGCCAGTTTGAAAAGCCACTGGCTTTTCTTTCCACTAGCTATTCGATATAGGGCAGGGGTAGGCAAGCTCGGTTCTTTTATGACTCATGGACTTCAACTCCCAGAATTCTTGAGCCAGCTATGCTGAGCTATGCTGACTCAGGAATTCTGGGAGTTGAAGTCCATGAGTCATAAAAGAGCCGAGCTTGCCTACCCCTGATATAGATCATTCCATAGGAACCATGTAGACCTTCACTTTGTTCTGACCACTAATTTTTTTCTTGATTGTGGCTAGCCTTCTGGAAATATAAAAGCTTTTTGTTCCCTAGCTATTCTTGCTTATGAAATTCCTGGGGCCAGAATCAGCTGAATATATACAGGCTTGTTGTATTTTGCCATTGTAAGAACTATAAATATGCTATTTTTTAAAAAAAACAAGTATAAACATCTCCTTTTTAAAATGTCTGATTTGCAAAATGTCGTATAACAGCCCAGTTTTGATCGCTTGTCACTAGAGAACAACACTGGATGTTTCATTGTACTTCTTTGTAGCAGTCATATTAGACAAAGATATGAAGAGCTAGTTGAAGGAGGTTTTTGTAATCAGATTTTGTAATCCCACAGCCATGTAAAACTAAATAAAAAGTAAATAATAAAGGATAACTAATTGTAATTGGCAGATGCCAAGAGCCCTGTGTTTAACCATTTTTCAAAATGCTCTGGTGTTTGTTCCTTGCTTTGCATGTGCAAATTTTTAGGCTACTCCAGGCAAAGCAGAAATGAGTTTTAACAGTGCTTCAGTTTTGTCTGCCAAAGCCTAATAAATTTCCCTCCTCCAAATAGTGCTTCTCTAAATTGTTTTCTTAGGGCTAGAGTAGTCCTTAAGCAAGCACTTATTCATAACACATGGCATTTTGAAAAATCTGGTCCTGTCTAAAAATGCCAACCTCTTCAAAAATGAAATGTGGCATTTGAAACCTTGTTACGTTCCTTTCACTTGCTTGTCTAGAACTCAGTCCATTGCATCTGGGTTTCCTTAGTGCAGGACACTGGCTACCCATGTCCTACATTGCAGGTTTCCTGTCCCTGCCCATCCTGGAAGCTTTTTTTTTTTTTTGGTGACCTTTGCCATCTGTTTTGACAATCCTATCCCAGATGAACTTTATCTCCCGCCCATGAGGAAAATTGATGGGATTTTGAACGATCATAAGAAAAAGGTGCTGAAGAGAGTGTCCCTGAATCCATCATTACAGGTATGGAAAGAGGGCAAGTAGAATCTGCTATTCCCCAAAGACTGTTTTTGGGAAAAGGATATTTATTTTAAGTATTTCTTTTGTCTTGTTGCCAAAATTTGGCTCACGTATTTCTTTCGCATTTGCTTTCACAATAACAATGGGAGAGGGGAGAGGCCTTGAAGACCAAAATGTTTGTCACCTATTCAGGAAGGTTAAGAATCCAACCCCTTGACTATCAGCCCAGACGGACTGTTAAATCCTGTCCCATATACTATAATTATGAAAACCATGCTTAAAATGAGACTCCATGCAGCCTTGGATATTTCAGTTTTTCTAGCCATGTAAATGGCTCTGCAGTGTGACCATCAGTTCATGAATCGGCAGCTTTTTCAGGTGGGGTTGATATTAATCATGTATGTTGGCAGGAATCCCAGATATTTACATTGGCATTTTTTAAAGAAATGGAAGTGAAAACTCGCTTAGTTCCTTCGTTGCTCAAGATTTCAGTAATCCTATCCCACAAAATCTCAATACTGAAATTTATCTCATGAATTTTAGCATATTTGAGGGTGAGTGTATTTTATTTTGAAGATCTATCCATGGTATTTAGAATTACTTTGCTGGCCAGTTCTTTAATATTTTTTACTTATAGTGTACTCTTAGCTGCAGAGATTTTCACAAAATGTCACCATAAACAGAAGAGATAGATTATTTTGTCTTTTGTGTGTGTTAGCAATATGCTGTGAAAGTTATCTTTAACTTTCCTTGCATCATATTGGGAGGGCAGTTTATACATGTAGTCCTCATTTAGCAGCTGTTGCAGTTACGACAGTTACGAAAAAGTAACTTTACAACCAGTCATCACATTTATGACCTTTACAAGTCTGTAAAGCAAAGAAGGAAAGCTGAAATAATCTCATAATCATAGGTTTCACTTAGCAATCACTAAAGGGCAATTTTTCTATATTTTAAGATGGAGGTTTGCTATCCTGAGCTGACATAAGAAAAGCCATTTCTCCCCATTCTGCTTAAAACAGTTTGTGAAACAAGAAAACAAGTAAAATCTTCTAATACAGAAGAAAAACTGAGGTTTCTTTGGTATCACATTGCCCAGGCTATGGACATTCAGTGCATGATTTTCAGAACTATTGGTGGCTGTTTGAATAGTTCAATTTTTGTAGTCAATGAGCATTCTGATTAATAACGATGCTCTTGTCCGTTTCAAGCAAATTCCTACTTTATAAAGTGGTAGTTCTCCCTTTTCCTAAACTCCCTTTTTCCTCTAATCTGTTATCGCTGAAGTCTTTCCAATGGCTGAGCCAAATTCTGTTATTTAAGGATGCCCCCATTTCTTTATATATATTTAAATATATGATTTATCTAATTCCTAAAATCTTGGGGTTTTGTAACAATAAGGTAAAGGTAAAGGTTCCCCCGCACATGCGTGCTAGTCGTTTCCGACTCTAGGGGCTGGTGCTCATCTCCATTTCAAAGCCGAAGAGCCAGCACTTGTCCGAGGACGTCTCCGTGGTCATGTGGCCGGCATGACTAGACGCCAAAGGCGCACGGAACGCTGTTACCTTCCCACCGTAGTGGTCCCTATTTTTCTACTTGCATTTTTACGTGCTTTCGAACTGCTAGGTTGGCAGAAGCTGGGACAAGTAACAGTCGACCTGCCAAACTGCCAATCTTCTGATCGATAAGCTCAGCGTCCTAACCCACTGAGCAGAAAATGGAAATAAATAATCTGAGCTGAAGGTTGTGAAGACGCTGCTTCTTCTCATACATTTACTTTCTTGCCCATTCAGGAGGCACTCCACATGTTCCCCCAACTCCATGCCGAGACATGCGATACCACAGTTACGTTGCGCCCAGGTGGTGAACCTTACAACCGCAAGACACTCAACAAACTGAAGAAGAATGTATCCAAACCGCAGGTAAATGTTGCAGATGACGATAGTAGCCAGGTTCTGGTAAACTTACTCATTGATTACTTTTATCTTTCTTGTCCAGCAGAGAGCTCAAGATAAGAATAGTTGTGCCCCTACTCATCTTCTTTACACTCACAAATTACAAGAATGAACAATAGATCCATAGGGCATTAATGAGAATTTCATGACTGAGGAGTGATTTGAATGTGGTTACTGTCAGCTTTGTATGGCGGTCCACAACGAAAAATACCCAGGCGTATCTGCATTTGACACCAACTTGTTTAGCTTCACCTGTCTTCTGTTAAATTTAGGCAATCAGCTTTTTTTCTGATGCTTGAATACCAAGAAACAAAAAAATATGCTGAAAGTGCTTCATTCAAAAAAAGAGATTATCTCTTCTAGCAGTTTGCACGAGGGGGGAGGGGGGGGATGGAACATTGTCACAGGAGAGTGATATAAGTGCTGATGACTATTCCGAGCATTGTTTCCTGAGCTTGTCCTAAGAAGGAAAGCTGGAACTATTGAAAACAATCTTGTCTAATGCCTAAGCCCAACAGATGGCCCATGATATCAAAAGCCACTAAGAGAATAGTTAAGAATTAACTTCACACCACACTTAGCTCCTGGGGTAAATCATCATCATCGTCATTCTAGCCATTGTCTGTCCACTGCAGGATGAAAGCCTGTTCTGCATGTTTTCAATCAGTGCGGTCTTGAGTTTTCTTTGCCAATTGGCCCCGCAATACTTGCTGATGTCATCGATCCATCTTGTTTTGTGGATACTTGTTATCAAGTGGGATCCATTCTATGACTGCCTAGTCAACCTGCCGTCAGTTCTTCTTGCTATGTGACCAGCCCATTTCCATTGCAAATCTTTTACTCTTTTCATGGCATCGTATATTTTTGTTTGTTCTCTAATCCGTGTGGAGGTCTTTCTGTCTTATCTTGTGATGCCAAGCATGTATCTTTCCATGGCTCTTTGTGCCACTCGTAGCTTTTGTATTGATTGTGTCCATGTTTTGCTGGCATATGTTACAACAGGTAGCACACACTGATTGAAAAACTTCTCTTCGGGCATAAGGGGAGGTTGTTCTCGAAAATTATGCTTAGCTTGCCGAATGCCTGGCAACCATGGTATCAAAAGCCACTAAGAGAACAATTAAGAATTAACTTCCCCCCACACTTAGTTCCTGGGGTAAATCATTTCCCTAGATAACTTACAAGGGCCTCAGTTCTTCTATATCCTAACTGAAAACTTGATTGAAAGTAGGTACAAGAGACATGAGGAAATTGAGTTATTTTTTAAAACATATTTTAGAAACTGAATGATTGTATGCCATCAAATTGTTTTCAACTCCTGATGATCTTCCCCATGACGACTATCCCTAAGTTGTTTTCTCAAGTCCCCCGACAACGCACTCCACATCACTGTAGCTGAGTCCATCCACCTTGGTGATGGTCCTCCCCTTCTCTTTCCTTCCTTCCTTTCCCAGCATTAGAGCCTTTCCCAGAAAGCTGGGTCTTCGCATAATGCAGACATGTCAAACACAAGACCCGGGGCCCAGATCCAGCCCGCGAAGTGGTTTCATGTGGCCCGCGAAGCCATCCTGGAAACAGTGAGGGAACGGCCCCCACTGCCTTGGCACTGGCCCAGAGACCCGCAGATCTGTCCCACTCCTGCCCAGGCCCCCATAGGCACCCTTGATGCGAACGAGGTAGTGCTGGCCACGCCCACCCAGTAGGCCATACACACTCTGGCCACGCCCACCCAGGAGGCCACGCCCACCCTGGCCATACCCACCCGGCTCTCTAAGGGCAACCGCAATGCTGATGCGGCCCTCAATAAAATTGAGTTTGACACCCCTGGCATAATGCGTCTGAAGCAGGATAATTTGAGCTTGATCATTTGAATGAGAAATCAGGGTTGATCACATCAGTTTTGTTTTCTTGGCTGTCCACAATATTCTCAGGAGTCTTTTCTGACACCAAAGTTTAAAAGTATCAATATTCTTCCTCCTAGATTCACAGCTTTAGAAGATCATATAGGAGCCGTGACCAGGGGGGCCTTCGCCCAGGTTCACCTGGTGCGCCAGTTGCGGCCCTATCTAGACCGGGATGCCTTGCATACAGTCACTCATGCGCTCGTGACCTCTCGGTTAGACTACTGCAACGCTCTGTACATGGGGCTGCCCTTGAGGACCACTCGGAGGCTCCAACTGGTGCAGAATGCAGCCGCGCGAGTTGTGTTGGGGGTCTCCCGATACTCCCATGTTACACCTCTGCTCCACGAGCTGCATTGGCTTCCGGTTGCCTTCCGGGTGAGATTCAAGGTGCTGGTAATGACCTATAAAGCCCTACATGGCATGGGCCCGGAGTACCTAAGGGAGCACCTGCGGCCGGCGTCAACCTCCCTCCGCCCAGTGCGCTCCCACAGAGAGGGCCTCCTCAGGGTGCCTCCGTTCGGAGAATGCCGACTGGTGGCCCCCAGGGGGAGGGCGTTCTCTGTGGGCGCGCCTGACCTTTGGAACCGTTTACCGGTTGAGCTCCGGATGGCTCCCGACCTGCGCTCCTTCCGACGTGACCTAAAAACCTATCTGTTTGAACAAGCCGGCCTGGTCTGATGGGTTTGGGGTTTTAATTACTGTTTTTAAGTAATGTATTTGTTGTATTTGGGCACTATGGTTTAATCTGTTTTTAATTTTTGTATTCTGTATTTGGTATTTATTGCCCTGTACACCGCCTTGAGTCCTTCAGGAGAAGGGCGGTATACAAATTAAAGTAAATAAAAAATAAATAAATAAACATTTTTTTAAGTCCAACTTTTGCTACTATGGGGTATCACAGGACTTGCCCAATTCTGTCCTTTATTGGGTCACTGCTGCATTTGAATATGTTTTCCAAGACCTTCATTGGTGCTCTACCAAGTACCAGTCTGTGTTGTATTTCTTGATTGTTTTATTCTTTACTGTCAATGATCAATCCTAAAAGGCAAACGGTATCCACCATTTTGATATTTTCATTGTCAGTTCTGAGGTTGATTGATCTACTTGTTTTTATTAGTTTCATCTTCTTTATATTTAATTTTAATCCCATTTCTTTTACTGTCCTCTTTCACTATTCTCACTGGGACTTGCAGATCTTTTGTACTTGGGCTAACAGGGCAGTGTCCTTAGCATAGTGCAAGTTACTGACGTTTCCTCCTCCAGTTTTAAAACGGCGCTCATCTACTTCCAGTCCCCTTAATATATACTCAGCATGAAGGTTATATAAATAAGGAGAGAGTATGCAACCTTGTCAAATTCCTTTATCAACTTGGAGCCAGTCTGTTTCACCATGTTCTGTCTACACTGTTGAGACGCCTCTCTCTTGCCCTGTTGGAATCTCCATTCCAACTCTCTGCACCTTCCTATCTCCCTTCCATCACTGTCCTTTTGACCAACCTGGAACCCATTGCCACCGCTACCCTTGCTGCTCCCCGCCAGCGCCAGCTGACCTTTACTCTCTTTTTCCTCCACTGTTGTCAATGTTGCTGATGGACCTTTCATTGGCTTCCACAACGCCATGAGACCTTGGGCATGCCTCGTTAGCAGTGGAAGGAAGGAGGCTGAGGATAGTGTGGGGTGGCAGGGATGTGCGATGGCGGAATGCAGGCAACCCAAAGGGCAGAGATGGGGGGGGGGGAGAGAGAGATAGGGAAAAGTTGAAACATTCTAAACATTGTAAAATTAACTTTACAATGGCATTTTCATTGCTCCCTCTGTATCTGGCATTCTGAAACAGCATTGTCCGTTAAAGATCTGATTCTGTGGCTTCATTCATCTACCTCATTCACCTGCATAAAAAGGCCAGGCCCATTGATTGCCCTATCAAACTTCCAGGTATTGAGATGGGAATGGGTCCGTGCCACAGGCAGCAAAGGATTTTTAACTTTGTTATTTTAACAAAAGCTGAAAAGAGAAGATGAGGGCAGATAAAAACTAGGTTTTTTTAAAAATGAATCATTGAAACAAAATACTGAATAAGAGACCTTAGAAATTCAGAGCTATGTCAAGTTGCTGAGAAGTGTGACATGGTGGTTTCCCTTCACTCTTTGTCCTTATTGCTGACAGGAATTCAATGTGGAAGTGGAGAAATCCTTTTTCTATACTCTCTACCATTCCCTTCACCACTACAAATACCACACCTTTCTGCGTTGTAAAGACGAGGTAAGTAAAGCCCTAAGTAAATCCCATTTGGGTTTGCAAGTTGTTTGTTAGATTTATATCCTGTCTTTTCATTCAGGAGCTCAAGGCAAGCATGCATAGGACTGCTTCCTCCCATTTTTTCCCACAACAACTCTGGGAGGTAGGTTTTGCTGAGGAAGCGTGCATGACCAAAAGTATGATTTGGTGACTTTGTCCAATGCTAGTGGTGTTCAAGTGATACTCCAGATGTTTTGTGATTGTACCCAGGATTCCTATTACTATTGAGACTATATTTGCTCTCTTTTGCCACAGTTGTTGTTCTTCTGATTGAAGGTCCTGATATTTTGTGATTTTCTCCAGTTTTTTTCTCTCCTATTCTGTTGTCTCCAGAATAGGTACTACAACATCCACTATCAAGACTATTTTGTCTTTCTTATCAATGGGCGTTCAGTCTGGGATATTAGTGGCTGGTGTTTATCTGTGTTGATTTCTGATGTCCCAGAGCACTTAGCGTCTTCATTTTATTATTATGGTTCATCTCATAGTAAAGCAGAATAATAATAATAAATAATAATAATAATAATAATAATAATAATAATAATAAGAAGAAGAAGAAGAAGAAGAAGAAGAAGAAGAAGAAGAAGAAGAAGAAGAAGAAGAAGAAGAAGAAGAAGAAGAAGGAGGAGGAGGAGGAGGAAGGGATTTTGGAGGTCATCTAGTCCAACCCCCTGCTAAGGCAGGAAACCCTATACCATTTCAGACAAATGGCTGTCCAGTCTGTTCTTAAAAACCTCCAGTGTTGGAGCATTCACCACTTCTGGAGGCAGGTTGTTCCACTGGCTAATTGCTCTAATTGTCAGGAAGTTTCTCCTTAGTTCTAGGTTGCTTCTCTCCTTGACTAGTTTCCATCCGTTGCTTCTTGTCCTGCTTTCAGGTGCTTTGGAGAATAGCTTGGCTCCCTCTTCTTTGTGGCAGCCCCTGAGATATTGGAAGACTGCTATCATGTCACCCCTCACTCTTCTCTTCGTTAAACTACACATACCCAATTCCAGCAACCGTTCCCTATATGTTTAAAAGGAATTTGACATTTTTACCCATTTGTTGCAACCTTCTCAAGGGCTTGGGGTGAGCACACGTTGTTTAATGGTGTTAAAAGTCTCATGGCAGAAACTAAGCTATTTCAAGTAAAGCTGCCTTTTACAATTGATTGTTGTTGATTTTGTTAAGGCTCATAGTGGTCAGTGTCACCTAATTTTAACTGACTCAGTGGTTCACAACAATAAAATAAAATAGAAAAAAGGACTAAAACAAATACAAACAAAATTATAATCACAATATGGGTGTTCCTAAATGAAGAAATCTTCCTCTACGTCTGTATCACTAATATGTAGAAGTAGTGTTATATATAAGCTGCAGTTTGTGAAGATCATTAAACTTACAAATTGTAGTGTTATATTTAAAAAGTCTCAGTCTTTAGTGTTATTTTTATTAGTCTTGGTACCAAAGACAGACTAATCAATTCTGGCTCTTTCTAGAAAGCTACAAGCAGTTTCTGCATATTAGGGATGGAGTTGTAGAGGAAAATTCCTTCATTTAAGAAAATCCCTACTGTGGTTGCTTTTTTAAGCTATTTTTTGTACTTGGTGGCTATTTTTTTTAACCTTTTCGTCTCTCTTTTCTAGACAACAGCCATTGAGGGTCAAGATGAAGACTTGGGCCAGGAGGAGGTGGTGCAGCAGTGCATGCGCAACCAGCCATGGTTGGAGAAACTGTTTGACTCCTTCAGCGAGTTGCTGACTCAGGCACAAAGCAAATGCGCGTGACACCATCACCAGAACTACGCCCCAGGAAGGCCCACCTAACGCCTGCCCCTCTGCAGAGCCAGAGCAGGAAGTGGGGAGAGGAAAGTCGAGGGGTATCATTACAGGCAACGAGTTCAGATTCAGCTCACACCATCACCACCACCACCACCACCACCCCTTCTCCTTGGGAGTTTCTCTTTTTCCTTAAACAGGACATGGAACAAGCCTCGGCGGTGGTGGTGGAGGTTTGCTGTGGCAGACAGGACATGTCGAGGAGGTTTCTCATCAAACAATTGGATGGTTGGAACACCCCTTTCCCTTTTGCCCTGGCTGTACAGAGAAATATTATTTATATATAAATGTATAAATATCTAATTGAACAGCCTTGTCCCCTGCTCAGGGGGGCGGGGGTTGACAATAGGGGAACTCATTGGAAAGGCATAGGAATGGCGGCGTGGTGTGATTTAGAGCCGAAAGGCTATTCGGTGTCTCACCATGGAGTGAGTTGACAGTAGTGAGATTGGTGAAAAGAGAAGGACCAGGTTCTCCTGGGGTTCTACCCTCCATCTCTTCCATCAAGAACTTTACTTCTCCTTAGGGAGAGTTGAGAATTGGGCACGGGGAGGTGGTGCACTGGCCACCCTTTATACGCTGTCTAGCTTCTTTTATCCATAGTCTGATCAGGAAGTATGACCCCTGTTCTCCAACAACTCTAATCCCATCTCTGCCAAATAACCTGTTTGGAGTGAAGGGAAGCCATCCATCCATCCGTACACTAATAGCGATCACTTCTATTTTTGCTTCTAATAGGAATATTTATTGCCAAGCTCCTTTTTCCCAATCATAATTGGTAGCACCAGTTTTCTCTCTTTCTGGAGAAACCTCCCTTCCTCTCCCTCCCTCCCTCCCGTTGTGTTTTCATGGGGCAATTGCTGCTGGAGGATTAACCTTTTTCTGCCATTGAATTGAGAATTCTGTCTCATTTGGGTATGTGGAACTTTCCCTATACTTTCTGAATAGAGAGCAGTATATAGGCAGGGGAGAGCCTTATGACATCCATAGCAACCTGCCAAGACTGTAGCAAGGCTTCTGAAATTTCCCTCCCCTCCCCCAGATTTCACAATTAGCCCCCCCCCCCCGCCCTTGAATCATGGGAGGAATGTATAAAGGACTTTAGATAAGTCCCTTCCCCAGTGCTAGATCTGCACTTCTATGGGAGAGGGATAATTCCCCCCCCCATTCTCCCCATATTATAGTGTCTGACAAGGCAGAATTCTGCTCCCCCTCCCTACACCTGTATATACTGTATAGGATAAAAAAGTCTATGTATCATATTGTATTTGACTAACTTGAACCTAATGATGCGCAGGAGTTTCTCTCTCTCCTTTTATCTGTAGCTGTGATGTTCTTGGTTTCAACTGAAACTTTCATTAGAGGATTGTTAATTTTTTTTATCATTGTTGTTGATACTGAGGGGGGAAGGGAGATTTTGTGTCCCTCACCCCAATCTGCCTCCTAAACAAAGCTCCCTCTGCAACCCTAAACTGAAATGATAAAATAAAAACTCTTAATGAGCCAGAGGATGAAGATCTTGTCTTAATTGCCCTTTCTTCAACTCCCAAGTGGGCTCCATCCCTCCACCAGCTATCCATTATATTCTGTGTGTCCCCCTCACACTGCAGGTAATTTTTCAAATTACAGTTACTCCTCAACTTATGACCACAGTTGAGCTAAAAAATGTTTGTTGCTAAAGAGGGCAGTCGTTAAATGAATTGTGCCCCCATTTCTGTTGCTAAGTAAGGCAGTCGTTAAATGAGTTGTGTCCCCCCTTTTTTGCCGCAGTCATTGAAGTTGTTAAGTGAATCATTGGTTGTTAGGCAAATCTGACTTCCCCCTTTGACTTGCTTGTTGGAAGCCAGCTGGGAAGGTTACAAATGGTGATCGTATTGCCTCCCTGGGACAATGCAGTTGTCATAAAGGCATGCCAGTCGCCAGGCACCTCAATTTTGATCACATAACCGTGGAGATCCTGCAACCGTCATAAGTGAAAAACTACCATGTCATTTTTTTCAGTGCCGTGGTAACTTTGAACAGTCACTAAATGAAGAGCTGTAAATCAAGGACTACGTGTACATCAAACACACACTTTGGCCAACCATTATCATTCCTCACCCCAGACCTTTCTCTAACCTCCCAAAGCAATCCCTTTACTTGAATGTAGATCTTCCTATGTCAGATTCCCATCTTCCTGCTAAAGTCTACCTCATTCTCCCTCCATTGCTGTTTCTCCCTCTTTCACACCTAGAGTCACTGTTTGAGGTGGGCAGCTGTATAAATTGAATGAATAAATTTGACTTCCTCCACCCCCCCCATCAAGTCATCCTTTATTCCTAACCAATGTCTAGAGCTGCGTTCCTCCTTCATCACTATACATTCCTCCATTTGAATTGTCTTTCTGTTCTTAGAAGAACTTTGATCTTTTCAAAATTTGCTATTTCTTTCTCCCTACCCAAACCAACAGGAGTTACAGAAGATGCCCCAGTATTTTATTTTATTTTTCCAATTTTGGGTAGCAAGGAGGGAGGTGTGAAAAGGTACTTCAGGTATAGTGGGCAAATAAATTCCATCTCAGTATTGGTGTACTCATCATAAAGACGTACTTCAAACAAATCTCTCCCCGAGTCAGCAAACACAGAAATGTATTAAGATCTGTTTGGTTGCTTAGGTCCGTCTCCCCAGTATATGTACTTAAATACTGTTGGGTCTCATTTTGACTCCTTCTCCCCTCCTTATTTATTGTGGATGAAAAGGCAACGTTGGCAAGTGTGTATGTAAGTGTGCATGGTTGAGGGGGGAGACGGAATCTGGTAAATGAGTCCTAAGTAAAGAGAATGGTTTTAAAGGTGAGAATGGCCTGGTTTGATATTTTGAAGCTTGCAATTTAGATTTTTTTTAAAAATCCGATAAACCAGATTACTGGTAGCTGTTGGCCTTAGAAGTGTTGGATTGTGACAGAGAGCTGAGTGTGGAAATGGGGTTAGCTGAACATGGATTTGGGGAAAATGAGAGAACGGAGTTGGGGGAATCTTTCATAGTACAGGGTTAATTTTAGAGGGACCTGGAGCCTTGGCACTTCATGGGACACTTGCACCATCAATTCCATGCAAAACCTTGCTAAACCATCGCTCCCAGTTGGAGGGGCAGAGGAGCCAAACATGAGCTCTCAGGATTGGAGAGGCCCAGCTCTGAGTTGATCAAGGACAAATGCAACACTCATACACACGTGTACAGCTCAATTTCCTGTGACAAAAAGAGACTTTCCTCCTCCGCCACCTACCCTTATATTTGGATCTTGAAAGGCCCCCTTTTTTTACAACGTGTATTTCTGTGTATCTTGTTCGCGCCTCAAGGGTATTGTTCTGAGATATGGGATTTGTGTTCTGTATTATTGGATGTTCCTATATATTTTTATTGTTTATTATTAGTGTCTGAGACATTTTTTTCTCAATATGTAAAACTCACATTGTATACTGTGTACACAACAAAATGACAAAAAAACACTTTTCTTTGCAAAAATCAAATGCCTGAAGCAGAGTTTTGTTCATTTGGTTGAGATTGGGGTGGCCGTGGGAAAAAGGGCGGCAGTATGCTCTAAAATAATGATGAGGAAACCTGCCTAAGCATGATACACTGGCTCTTGGTCTCAACATCTGGATGGTCTCATCTATATTCTGAAGTTTACACAATCCCTTGCTTAATGTTTTCCTCCCCTGCAATCTATTAGAAACACTATTCCTGGTACTACTTTTTATTCACTGGACCTTCTTTCAGATAGAAGATTATCCATACTTCCACCCCAGAGGTGCACCTGCCGTGCAAAATAGCAGTGCCGTTTTAGTTACAAACTAGAAAACCCCTATGTGGGGCAGAGGTAGTCTTTCCAATAATGTTAACCAAACATCGTAAAATCTTTTCTTTGGTCGTCTTGTATTGGTACTATTCTGTTTTTTTTATTGGTCAATTTCAAAGGCACCTCTCACCTGCCTACCCTGCTAGAAGATTCTATTGCCAGCGGTAGCTTCATAGATATTTTGTATTCATGTAGTCCTCGATGTATAACTGGTTGCTTAATGACCATTTTATCCATTTGGCAGCCAGCTCACTTTTACAGCCTTTTGCAGTTGCAAAAGTAATTTGTGACTTTTTTAAAATCGTTTTCTGGCATTTCCAGTTTTACATAAAAAAGTGATTCACTTAACAATCGGGGTATTTACTGAACAACTGCAGCAAAAAACATTGAAGAATTAGGTCTAGTCACATGGTGCCTTGCCACAGTTAACTGTTTTTTTCTCTCAATATGTAAAACTCACATTGTGTACTTTGTATACAAGTTAAGTCAAAACTACCCTATGTAACTTCTATACAGCTCCACTAGAAAGATGCCAATTACTCATTGCCTAAAAAAAACTCAAGATTTGTAAAGATTGTGCAGAATTTAGAAACTTGTTTCAGGTTGTAGAAAGCACTTTTTTTCTGGGAGAAATTACAGTTTTATAATTATATCTCCAGGGCTATCATAAATCACTAAACACTTAATATTGAACTTCCAGACTTGATTAGTAAAGAACACATTTAATTCTCCATGTTAATTCATATTGAGTCATTACAAATACTTTTTAATATAGTGTAAACTTTATATCAGTGATGGTGAACCTTTTAGAGACCGAGTGCCCAAACTGCAACCCAAAACTCACATTTATCGCAAAGCCACATCAGCATTGTGGTGCCCTGGAGGGGGGGGGGCAGAAAGGCGCTTCTGAAGGCCGCCTCTGGCACGCAAAAACCGGGGGGCACAAAAATGGGCCACTGTGCTGCAAGGCACAAAAACGGCCACTGCCACACCGCAGGGTGCAGATACAAGGTGCTGCACCACAGAAGAATGGGGCAGGGCTAGTGAGTATCACGCAGGCACTAGCCCCCACCCCATTTGCAGTGCGTGTGCTCGCAGCCCCGTGCGCGCATGTATGCATGTAAAATACTTCCCCCTCCCTTTTCTTCCAGTCCATCAATCAACAGTGGTTGGTGACCTCTGCTCTACCACTTCTGCATGAGCTTTCTAGTCGGCTGCTTCGCTTCCTATGTGCTGGGCAGGGCTTCTGCTCCGGGCGGCGGGTGGTGGCCTGATGGACTGCTGCTGTTGGCGGCAGTGGCACACATGCCAACATAGAGGACTCAGTGCCGCCTCTGGCACGCATGCCATAAGTTCGCCACGACTGCTTTATATTTTCAAAATTTTCCCCCACCCAAGCTTTCTGCATATAAAAGTGCATATTGTTTTTCATTTCATGCATAGACATATTAAATGTCTCACTAACAGGCAATTCAAAATTATAAAATTTATAGCATTCTCCATATATCTAAACATACACATACATGTAGTGTAAGATACAGAAGTATGCATTTTTTTAAAAAGGTAAGGTAAACGTAAAGGTTCCCCCACACTTGTGTGCTAGTCGTTTCCAACTCTAGGGGCTGGTGCTCATCTCCGTTTCAAAGCTGAAGAGCCAGCGCTTGTCTGAGGACGTCTCCGTGGTCATGTGGCCGGCATGACTAGACGCCAAAGGCACATGGAACACTGTTACCTTCCCACCGTAGTGGTCCCTATTTTTCTACTTGCATTTTTACGTGCTTTCGAACTGCTAGGTTGGCAGAAGCTGGGACGAGTAACAGGCGCTCACTCTGCTACGCGGCACTCGGGATTTGACCCGCCAAACTGCCGACCATCTGATCGACAAGCTCAGCGTCCTAACCCACTGAGCCAACATGTCCCTTTTAAAAAAAGGTTTCTCTTCCCATTTTTTTTAAGATGGGGAAGTTTGTTCTGAAGAGTTTGTCAAAATATCGCATAAAGGCTGATGCGTATGAGGAATGGCAACCTTCCATTGGCCGTAAGCCTCACTAGGAAGTTGGACCAAAAGGAACAGCAATACAAAGGAAACAAGCACAGAAATGTTTCAAGATCACTTCCCCCCCTCCTCCCCATTCTTAAGAAAGACTCCTACTTTAGAGAAAATTAGCTCTTTGTAGAATTAACACGAGAAGATTGGACTTTTTTGCACTTTTTTCACAGAATAAGCTGTGATCAAGCAACTAAATCAGATTGTGGCTTAGTATATCAGCCTCCTTAGCCTAGTGTTGTTGAGCTTTTATATATGCTTGTTATGTACCACCACAGTAAAATTTCACACAAGTAATGGGAATGTTTCCCTTTTATTAAAATTATGGTTAAGTCATACATTCGCAAGCTATGGGCATTTTATCATTTAAACAGTTTTTAGTTTCACTGTTATGTCCTTGTACCTAAGTGCACATATATGTATGCATGTTGCTTTTGGTGTTATGTATGCATGCTCTTTTTGGCCTTAGAATAACACTATGTACCAGAAGTTCACAAACTTTCCCATGCTGTTTCGGAACCGTTGGCTTAACAGAAACAGCAAATTTATAAGGATACTCTGGGATATTTTAAATTACATTGACAGCCTGTCAGATGTTGCTGCTTCCCTTAGAAATTTAAAATATCCATAGTGCCTTGTGAATTTACTTTGGCACTGCACCACATTTTTGTTACTGTAGCCTTGTAAATTAATAAAGACGCTCTAGTCTATAAGGGCATATGCCACAATCAGTTTAATTAAGTAATTAAGGGGAAAACCCCCAAGGATTTACTATATGATCTTTGCTCAAGCGACTCTTTGGCATTTATACCTGGAAAGCCATGCTCTGCAGCATGGTAGAATAGAAAGCAAGAAACTTATACAAATAAAATTATTATTATTATTATTATTATTATTATTATTATTATTATTATTATTATTATTATTATTACTCTTGGCAGTTCAAACTTGCACATTCAATACAACCTCTCACTTTTTAAACTGCAGATCTTTATATTCTGGGAGCATCAGTAGATACGTAAGTGAAGGCTGTCTAGCTGGATAGCCTCCTCTAATTATGCATGTGGTGTTGCCTGCTGAGAATTTTATCTATAACTTATATATTGTCCAACGCCTAACACTTTCCCCTTCATTTTCCCCATATCTGTTTGGTAGGGTAAGGGTGACTGGGAGGTAGTAACTGGCCCGGCAAGCTTCTATACCCATGATCAAAGAGATCCAGATTGACCATGTTAATCATTTCCCCACCCTAATATCATCTGAGAATTGTAATCTTAACACATCTGAGGTCTGGGGAAGGTGATGGATGATGGAAGTATTAGATAATGATAGATGGAAATATTGAAAAGCATGCAAGAGGGTAAGGATCCACTGGCAAAAATCATCCAATTAGACATGCATGTAACTGCAGTACTGATACTTCAATAACGATGGTATACTTCAACATGACAGTATATCTGGAGATGTTGGGAAACCCTACTAAGAAGAAAATTTACTAATGCAAGGGGTTGCTAATTTTTTAAAAAAGTTCTTGACATCGTTTCCCCTTACAAGCACATTATACAAGTGGGGGAAGAAAGAATGAATTTAACAGGACTTCCGGTGGCGTCGCGGCGCCGAAGACAGCCTTCCCGGGCTGCCCGCGGCTCAGCTGTTTGTTTTTTCGCCCGTAACAGCGCCGAACAGCTGTTCGGGCGAAATTGAAGCCCCCTCCTCGGGAGAAGAGGAGGGGGTGAGGCCCCAGGTAGGGGTAGAGCTCTCCGAGGCCGCCTGAGCTTGGAGCTTGGGCAGCTGAAGGATTGAACTCCCCCGTAGCCTGGGTTGCTCCCAGCTGGCCGGCGTGTCTGCTCTGAATTTTTTGGAGCAGAGCCAGGCGTCTGCGAACCATCCCTGCCTGAAGAAAGGACTATGATTTAAAGGAGCAGGCAGAGCGGTACAAGAGATAAAGGTGAAGAGGCTTATTTTAATATACTCTCTAACTACTTGAACTTTTTAAACGCTAAGTGAAAGTGCGTCATATTTGAGGATTAAAAGATGGCGGCGAAACCTCCCCCTAAAACTCTTCGGAGCGGTGGATCCTCGCCAGTGCAACAATCATCTTTACAGGCGTTGCACCCTTCTGAAGCGCTGACAGCGAAGGAGTTTCGAGATGCTGTGGATAAACTTTTGGACTCAATTAATCAATCAATGGCTGATAAATTTGCGCAGATGGAGGAGAAATTGGAGAAACTGGAGGAGAGAATGGAAGAGAGGATGGAACAGAAGCTCAGCGTGATGAAGGTAGACATTTTGTCTTCAGTGCATAAAGTGGCGGAATGTGTGGAAGAATTAGATGAAAAGATGGATGATTTGGATCAAAGGAATGCTATATTAGAAGTCAAAGTAAGAGAGAATGAAAATGTAAGAGATAAACTGGAGAAGGACTTAAGTTTAGCCCAATTTTACCAGATGCAGTTTGCTGTCAGAATCAGAGGTTTAAAAGAGGATACTAAAGAAGACTTGAAGCAGCTGATCTCTGAGGCTTTTGAAGAAGTATTAAACCTGCCAGCATCTGAAATAAGAGCAGCTATGGATAAAGTGTTTCGGGTGAATTCATGGATTGCCAGACAGAGGAAGTTGCCTAGAGATGTGGTGGTTTATTTTGCAAAAAGAGAGATCAGAGATCAAATTATACAAGCTGCCTATGATGTTAAAGTGGTGATTGCTGAACAAGAAGTTTTGGTTTTAAAAGAAATTCCTCCAAGGATTTTAAGGGGAAGGAAGGATTATACATTCCTCGTGCATGAGCTCAAGCAAAGAGATATAAGGTTCAGATGGGAGATTCCTCAGGGGCTGATGGTGATGCATGAAGGTAAAAGGTACCGGTTGATTACTGTGAAGCAAGCGCGTGATTTTTACAACAATGTCTTAAAAGCAACTCCATTAACGCTCCTGGAAGCTGGGAAAGGATCTGGAGAAGAAGAACAACAAGAGGAGGAAACGGAGGAAAGTGGAGCGGGAGGAGATCAAGTTACAACTTCTTTGGATGATCCTAGAGAGCAAAGAGTGACGCGTGCTGCTTTAAAACGAGCAAAGAAAATAATAGAACAAGATCAACAAAAGTCTTCAGTTTCTTCGCAACGTACATACAGTCAAGCTGTGGGAGGAGCACGGCCTAAAGAAGTTAGTCCTATCAAGGCTGTGGTCCATGGGCTTCTGGAGAATATTCATGGCAACTAAATTTTTAACTTGGAATGTTAATGGACTGAATTCACCGCAGAAGAGGAAGAAAGTTTTTCAATATTTAAAGCAATTTAAGATAGACGTTATATGTTTGCAAGAAACGCATATTAGAGTTTTGGACCAAAAGTATTTATTGAACGCGAGACTGGGTACGCATTTTGTTGCCTCTGCAGAGAATAAGAAAAATGGAGTAGTTGTTTATGTTAAAAGTGCTCTAACAGCAGATTTAATTGAAGCAGATAAGCATGGAAGATATGTTATGATTGAGCTGCTGTTAGAAGGTAAAAAGATGCTTCTAGTTGGACTATATGCACCTAACCAACAACAAGCTGATTTTTTTAGCTTACTTCATACAAAGCTTACCCAGTTGGATTATAAATCTTTTATTTTTATGGGAGATTGGAATGGTGTTCTGGATGTACACTTGGATAAAGCTGGAGCTTTTAAGCGTGTTCCAAGCCACGCCAGATTGCCTAAAACTTTTTTTGAATTGAAGGATGATTTGGAATTGCGAGATATCTGGCGTGAGAGGCACCTGCAGGAGAAGGATTATACTTTTTATTCTGACAGACACCAATCTTTCTCAAGGATTGATTTTATTTTGTTGACTAATGACTTCTTTTTGAGAACTAAAAAAGTGAAGATATGTGCAAGAACTATTTCAGACCACAGTCCAGTTTGGTTGGAGATTGATAAGGAGAAAAGAGATAGGCGCTCGTGGCGCCTAAATGAGAACTTGTTTAGAGATCAGAGAAATGTGGAAGAATGTAAACAGCGGATGAAGGATTTTTTCGAGATTAATATGAATAAGGGTACCTCTATGGATATGGTTTGGGATGCTAGTAAGGCCTATATGAGAGGGGTGTTGATATATATGAATAATAGACGTAGACGTGTAATGGAAACTAGAAGGAAAGAACTGGAGAAAGAAATAAAGGAAAAAGAAAGGGTTTTGATTTTGAATCCAGGGGACGTGAAGATTAAAGAGGCTATTAGGCTGTTAAGAGGACAATTTGATAAATTAATGGCAGACCAAGTGGCAACCAATCTGCGGTTTGCTAGGCATAATACTTTTTGCAACGCTAATAAACCAGGCAGATGGTTAGCCTATAGACTGAGGAAGAAACAAAGGGCCTCTAACATAGACAAGATTGAATATAAAGGAAGGGTTGTGTTTCAACAGAATCTAATTAAGGATGCTTTTGTGGATTTTTATTCGAAATTATATACCAAAGAGGAAATTGAGGTAAAAGACATTGATAAATATTTGGAGAATGCTAATATTCCGGTCCTTACGCAAGCACAAAGAGAGGGGATTAACCAACTGATCACAGAAGAAGAAATCCTTACAGCAATTAAGGATTTGAAGGTTGATAAGGCGCCCGGTACGGATGGCTTGTCTGCGGCCTTTTATAAAAATTTACAATTTGAGATGATAAAACCGTTAAAGGAACTGTTCCAGACAATCCAGAGGGGGGGAAAGGTGCCACCGTCTTGGAGAACAGCTTTTATCTCATTGATTCCGAAGGAAGATCAGGATGCTACTCAAGTTAAAAATTACAGACCGATTTCGCTTTTAAATACAGATTATAAGATATTTGCTAAGGTTTTGGCTAATAGACTGATGAGGGTTCTGCAACAGGTGATTCATGGGGATCAAACGGGGTTTATTAGTGGTAGGCAAATGAAAAATAATGTTAGACATATAGTTGATGTGTTAGAGTTTTTGGAAAGACACAACCAGATCTCTGCAGCGCTAATCTTTTTAGATGCTGAAAAGGCTTTTGATCAATTGAATTGGCAATTTCTGTTGAGAATGTTAGATAAAATGGATTTTGGGGAAAATTTCTTACAGCCGATTAGGGCATTATATCAAAAGCAAACTGCCCGAATCATAGTTAACAATAGCTTGACGGCAGTATGTAATATTGAGAAGGGTACAAGGCAAGGATGTCCGTTATCGCCCTTGCTATTTGTATTAACTTTAGAGATATTATTGAACAAGATTCGGAATTCGGAAAAAATTAAGGGGATACAAGTTGGAGATCAAGACTATAGATTGAGAGCATTTGCAGATGATCTGGTTGTTACAGTGACCCAGCCAGAGAATTCTGTTGTGGACCTGATAGAGATAATAACACAATATGGGAAGGTTTCTGGATTTAAAGTAAATATACAGAAAACTAAAATTTTGGCTAGAAACATGACAGTTTCACAGAAGGCCTTCTTGGAAGGATTAACTGGATTTGAGATTGTTAAAAGGGTTAAATATTTGGGGGTAATTTTGTCGCCCTCGAATACAAAGCTATATAAAAATAATTACGAAAAATTGTGGGGGAAAATTCAAAAAGAATTGGAGAGTTGGCAAAAATTGCAATTGACTTTGTTGGGACGGATTGCAGCAGTGAAAATGAATGTCCTGCCCAAATTTTTATTTTTATTTCAAATGATACCGATTCTTAAGAAAGATTCTAATTTGGAGGAATGGCAGCGTGGTATCAATAAATTTGTGTGGGCAGGGAAAAAGCCACGAGTTAAACTTAAGATTATGCAGGATATTCGTGAGAGAGGTGGCCTTAAATTGCCTAATTTTAAATTATATTATGAAGCTGCTGCATTAGTAGGAATAAGTGATTG
Source organism: Vipera ursinii (assembly GCF_947247035.1). Lineage (NCBI taxonomy): Eukaryota > Metazoa > Chordata > Lepidosauria > Squamata > Viperidae > Vipera > Vipera ursinii. Next base: position 28,470,625 of record NC_139517.1, read on the forward strand.
GATTAATTTGACGCAATCGAGGTTATTAAATCTTGAGGGCCATGATTTGTTGTTTGGCTGGCATGCATATTTGTTGTATGATAAGAAGGTAGGTACCGTGTTTAGGACGCATATTCTAAGACAGGCATTGCTGAGAGTTTGGAAGAAGTATAGACATAAGCTAAGTTGTAAGATACCATTGTGGGCAATTCCAAAACACGCAATAGAAAATATACATGCTGGTTTCAAACACGATGAGACTACCTACAAGGAAATTTTAAGTTTAGAAAGGAATGTTTGGTGTTTGAAATCATATAGCTTCTTGCGAGAAGAGAAGGTTGTACAAACATGGTTTCAATATACTCAGCTACGGGCCAGGTGGAAAGAAGACCAGAAAATTGGATTTGCAACGATTGATGAAAATTTGATAAAGCAAATTAGAAATCAGGGACCTGCACACATTAAACGGATATATCTTGCATTGATTGAGATTGATTCAGAAACAGAGCTTGTTAAGGACTGTATGATAAAATGGGCCCAAAATATCCAGGAAGTTATTACAATGGACATGTGGGAGAAGATTTGGGTGAGGAATGTGAAATTTACTCAAGCTCAAAATCTAAGAGAGAATTTTTATAAGATGTTTTATAGATGGCATTTAGATCCTAAAAAACTTGCAAGTATGTACCCGAATTATCAGCCTAAGTGTTGGAGGTGCGGGGCTGAAGATGCAACATATTTTCACATATGGTGGACATGTAAAAAGGTTAAGGCCTTTTGGATTAAAATTTGGTGGAATATACAGAAGATTTTTAAAAGGAGGATAAAGTTTTGTCCGCAATTTTTTTTGTTGGGAATAATTGTTGATGCTACAGTGGTGGACTCTAAGTTGATGCTGAATTTAATTACGGCAGCAAGACTTTTGATAGGACAATATTGGAAGAAAGAGGAGCTGCCGACCATAGAAGAATGGACTTTAAAGGTTTCCGACCTGGCAGAGATGGCGAAGATATCGGCTTATCTGAAAGATCACTTGCAAGAACGTTATATTATGGAATGGAGAAAGTGGATTGAGTTTATCCAGAATAAGTATAGGGTTAAGAAGTTTTATCTAGCATTTGAATAAGTCTTCTTTCGTGTTTTTTCTTTTCTTTTCCAATTTTCTTTTTTATATATATTTAATAATGTTAAGTTTTGTTTGTTCTTATACAAGTTAGAGGGTGATGGATTTTAGAATTTATGGTTGTTAGTATATGGTTGCTTATGATTGCTTTTATATATATATACCTTGTATTTAGCTCTGGGAAGTCCGGGGGGGGGAGGAGGGTGGGGGGGAGGTACGGGGAGGGAAGAGGGAGGGGGGAAGGGGGGAGGTAAGGGAGGGAAGAGGGAGGGGGGAGCTGGGGAGGGGAGGGTCGGGGGGGATGGGGGTTTTTAATGGAAAATTGTATTGTAAAACTTTTCAATAAAAAGAATGAATTTAACAAAAGCTGGCCACGTCCTCAACAGAGCAGTTTTTGAACTGAGCATTTTACAAAACAGTCTGGCAGTGAAACTTGATTCTAGCATGCATTTAAGGTTTTGAACCTTCACCTTCTTAAAACGTAAGCTAGGGTGGCAGAATGTTTGAGAACCTACTATAGTAAAATAGCTCTGCAGGAAGCATCAGCATTTATTGATCTGATGGAAACAGCCAGTTCTTGTTTAGCAACTACTGCAGTTAATGACTGCTTACGAATATGGCAAATAGCAGTAGTCAATAATAATAATAAAAAAACATTTTCTGAACAATGTGCGCACGTATAACCAAATTTCTGCACTGACAACAATGCACACTGGAGAGTAATGCTTGCAGTGCTATACGAGACAACATTTTTCTGAATGAGATGGCAGCAACCAGTGATCTTTGCGGCATTTCTCTATGTCACATGGTTCATTTAGTCATCATTTTGCTCAGTGACCATCTCACTGCAACAAACTGGTTGCTAAACAATGCTTTATTTTGTAATTTGACCATACCCTCTCATAGTGACTGCTTTGTGACTAGGTGACTCGTACAATATGGCAACAATCTTCTCTTAAAATATCAAGAGTTGGCTAGCTTCCCCCTGTTCCCCCCAATATTGCAAATCTCCTTATTGTAAAGCATTGTTTTTCAAACTTGGCAACTTGAAGGCTTCGGCTGCTGGCTGGGGACTTCTTGCTGATTAATTCCAGGAGTTGAGATCCACACATTCTGGAAATTGAAGTCTAAACATCTTAAAGTTAAGTTTGAAAAACGCTGCTATAAAGTGTGCTTCTTTTTAGCCCTGCTCTAGGAACAAAAAAGTCAATATTGGCAACTTGCAGGACAGTGTAATTGTGTCTGCAACTGCTTCCCTGGCCGTTTGGCCCATGTGTGCCTTACATCTGTAAGCTGTATTAAAAAAAAATAGAAAAATTATAGTACCTTTTAAAATGTATTCGTACCATATCTTTGAACATGTAGATATCTATGTATGTGCAAAAAGCTTACCCTTAGCTGCAGTGAAATAAATGACCCTTTGCAGTTGATCCCTATTCATTAACTTATTCTATCAGTGAACTGCCAGTGAAATTTACAACCCTGTGCCCCTTTTATCTAAATGAATAAATTTTCTGCCCCTTGGCAAAAAGGGGCACCTTTAATGTGATTTCCATGGAAGAACAAAGGAGGGCAAATTAGCAAACAAAACTGAATGCATATCCCGTAGATTCAGGATACGTTGGAGGAGAAGAACTTGTCTAGTCCCTGCTTTGTTCTCAGTTTACAATCTCCTGTGCAACAAGAGAAAAATGGTAATATTTTGGTATAACTAAAAAATACACAGTGCCAGCCCTGATTGTAGTCAGAGAGATGGAAGAAGGAAAATCCTGCTCTGTCTTCTTGGTTGGAAGGAATCTGAGCAACTACTCTTCCTCTTCCAGGCTGTGTGGCTTGATGTGGGGTGGCAGTTTACAGAATGGAACAAGGACAGCTTCTGTGTTCCTTCTTTTTGGGGTGAAAGGCTGGGGCAGGGGGAGACTCCGATTCATGAAACCTCCTGCCATAGAAAGGGGGGAAAAATATGGAGTGAGCAAAGGAAGCAAGACATTAAACAGTGCATGCTGTATCATATTACTTTGTGGAAATGTTCTTACATAAGATAAGCACCACTTAAAAAAAACATTATTTATATCCCTGGAGGAAGCCAACTACTCAGGCGATCATATAGTCGGAAACAGTGTACTAATGTTTTGGGTGTCCAACAGATGACGACTATTCCTTTGGACTACACTGGGTGAGGTTCCAGGAAAGTGCTGGCTGGAATACAACCAAGATCACTCTCACCCCACTCACTACGCTGAATGGCCCTTTATTACAGGCCAGAGGGAAAGTTCAAATCTTCAGCTTGTGAGCTAGAGTTCATCTCCAGAAATGGTAGGTGTGACTCCTCAATAATTCATGCTGAATGACACAATTCTAAACACAGGTAGGCCTTGATTTACAACTGCAATTCAGTGTGTAATCAAGGTCATAAGTCATGCTGGTCATCACATGACCAACTCAAGTTTATGACTTTTTTTGCAATAGTCGTTAAGCAAATTACCATGGTTATTAAACAAGTCTATCATTAACAACGCAATGGTTATTAAGTGAATTCATAATTCACAATGAGTGTCTTTTGCTGGGAACTGTAAATGCCAGTTGCTAGCAAAAAATGGAACTAATAGCCACATGACCATGAGACACTGCAAATGGCCATAAATGCACACCAGCTGCCAAGCTCTTAAAATACAATCACATGAATCCAGGTGAAGGTGGCTTCAAATCTGAATATAAGTACCTTTTTTTTGGTCTGCTGTAACTCTAAACAACCACTAACTGACCAGTCATACATCGAGAAGGACCTGTAGTAAGACCCTACATGCTTTCAGGTTTCATTGCAGAAATCTCTATTGTTCACCCTCGTCAATGCAACCTTTAGTCTTTTGACCTTCAAACTCCATCTCCCTCCTTGTTTTGGAATCTTTACTGAGTAGCCATATCCACTTCCTAGGCCCAAAGTGGGATTTTGGACATAGTTGCCTGCTACAGCTGAAATGAGGCCACAGTCAGAAATACAAATTTTCAGACAGAAAGCTGCATCACGCAAGAAGGTTGATGGATCTGAATCTATAAAAATATATTGAATAGCTAATATTGGAAATCGTACATGCATCAGGTCACTTAACAGCGAGATTAATTTCATGTGGTCTTCAACCCGACATTTCAAAAGCCCTTATAAGCAAGCAAGCATCAAGCAAACAAACCAGGTTTCTGTTCCAATCAATCTCTTTCTGGCTGCTAAGTGGACAGTGAGAGACACGGAAAGAGTAAGAGAAGAGAATATTTTTAAAAAGGGAAAACTCTTTTTCTCTGTTAACCCCATTTCCCTAAGAGTTTAAGCTTCATCTCAGCTTCCCCAGGTTTGAAGAGGAGATTGAAAACCCATCTGTTTCACTCAGTTTCTAACTGATAAATTGATTTTGTTTTAGAAGTATCCCTTGTAATTTTGACTTGATTTTAACTGCATTGACTTTTTAAAAAATTAATTACTGTCAACTAACTTGAAAACAGTGTGAACAAAAAGTCAGAATTTGAACTTCCTAAAGAAAGAAAGTAACCAGCAAATATTTAATCAGAAAAAGCCTTTCTGAGGGATGCTGTCCTAGAAAAAGAGTTTTCTTCACTTTGGGGGAGTTCCAGTTCTTTCACAGCATTGGCTTCAACCTCAACTGCCTCCCTCTTACCTGATGGCTCGGACTAACTCGTGGAAAGACTCATCCACATTGAATCGGACCTTTGCAGAGGCTTCCATGTAGGGGATTCGGTTCTCCCGAGCAAAGTAAAGGGCCTCCTCTTCAGTTACCTGCCAATAAGGATAAATAAGACCTTAATACAGAAGTACATGAGAAACAGCAGTACGAGGAAGAAAAAATGATGATATCTATAGTATGAATTTTTAAGTCAACCTCAGAGTTTATTCACAGTCAAAATAGGTGTAACCATCATCAACTGCATGGCTCTAGTCCCTTATTTCTTTAGCTAACGCCAAATGTAAAGATGAGAAACAAAAGAAGAAATGGGTGTGGGGAGAGATAGAGGGATCCATTATGTCTTTTTGTCACCCTATTTTTCTAAATGCTTCTTTCCCTAAATCAAGATGGTTTTTCTCATTCTCTTGTACTTTTGGTATCCATTGTAGATAAATATATGACTTGAGAAGTGGAGGATTTGATAATGGCAGGAGGCTCCATAATCAGGATGTCAACAGGCTGACCAGGTCCAAGTACCAGGTTCTCTTAGGCAATTTCAGAGTATAAGCTCCACTCTTGCAGGCTTCAGAATCCTGGAGACTAGTGGACACTATATAGAGTAATATGTTTTTGGGACAAGACACTGACAACATTTGATACTTCTGTTCCTTGGGTTCAGAATCATGAAAAGAATTGTGAGGAGGTCCACTGCTGCCCTCTTGAAGACCAAAGAATATGCATGAATAATCTGGGTTTGAAACGACATTCACTAAAGTCAAGATCTTCATGGCTGAGCCAATATGTTGCCATCTTCTGAACCATAGCGATGATACATTTTCCTTTCCTTGATTATGTATAGAATTTTGTTTCCTTCATCAACTATCTTAATCCACTTCCTCCCTCTTTCCTGATATAAGCTTTGGTAGTCCTGCTATATTACACTATCCCATTTGTAACTCAGGAGTTCTCCTAGATTCATGACTCCTGCTTAAAGAGCAGGTAGCAGGTGTGACTTGGAAAAAGTTTTGCATTGTTCCAGTTTGTGTACCAGCTATGACCCTTCCTGGATCATGACTCCGTAGTTACTTAAGCCCTAGTCATCTCTCAACTGGACTACCGCAAAGTGCTTTACAATGGAGCTACCCCTGGAATCCATTTGGAAGTTTAATCTTTTTCAAATGTGGCAGCGAGGGACATCTTTGAGACCCCAAGAATGGCTCATATTAAGTCCTGCTAAGAGAAGCCCATCCCACTTGTGCCAGCAGACAGGGCCTATTGCGGACCCTGTTGGTCAAAGAACTCCAACTATTGGAATCGAGAAGAAGAACCTTCTCTGGCATTGCATCCCCCCTCCCTTTGGAGTGTCCTTCCCCCCAAGGTGAAATCTGCCTCCTTCTTCCTATTATTCCATAAGAGCCTGACGACTTGGCCCTGCTGGTTGGCCTGGGGCCCCAATGGGGGGAGAGGGCTACTAGATTGACAGCAAACCTCACTTCCTCCTTTGGTCCCTGCTTTCCCACCTGACCATCCTTTCTTCTCACTATATCTTCATTGTTTTCTTTTTTATTGCTTATGCTATTGTTCCATCACTTTACTACCGTTTTACCCTTCTTTTCACTTTTCTGTTTTTTTTTTATTGTAAGCTACCTAGAGTAGCCCCATGGCGAGACAGGCAGCAAATAAATTTAACAAATAATATTAGGAGGATATGCTGCCTTTTGGAAAAGGCTGGAATCCAGGCTAGTCATATTGCTTGTCATAACAAGAAACATATGCCAGCCTTGAATTTCTTCCCTTTAGGCTACTTTAGAGTATGCCCCTCATTTCTTCAGGCTGGTGTATATGATGAGTTTGATTAAATGAGAGATCCATCTCTCTCTCTCTCTCTCCATACTTTTAAATAAAGCTTTCAGGAATCACCACTTGAGGGAGCTCCTCACATTTTCTTTCTTTTTTAACATATTTATTTTCTTTTATCAATAAAAATAAAATACAAAAGAACATGCAACACTAACAATGTACAAAAAAGAAAAAGAAAAAAAATGGCAAATGTCAAATAGATCTAACATTTAACATTAAAAATCCATCCTGGCTTGATGCTGAAAAACAAACCTAGCATATTCTCCTCCCCTTATGTAACAGATTTACAAATAGTTGTAAGAAAAATGCAGTATTAAATAACAACTATCTCAGATGTGGAAATCCGTCTGTCTAATAATCAAATCGACCCAACATCTGATCACAATATATGTAAAAGGGGGAAAAAAAACAGTCAACAACTTAGTTCAAACGTTACATTAAACTAAACCTCCTCGGTTTTTCTAGAAGGGCCAGGATTTTGGAGATTGAGCTATTGTGTTCCTGGAAGGGAAGAGACACATCTATTGATAGAGTCTGAAGTGAAATCGTGCCCCGAGTATTAATATTATCCAGGCAATCCTCTGGCCTGGAGGTTGATAAGAATCATAAGGCTTGGGTGCCTGGTTTGAACATCTGATACAACTAGTGCCTGGATAGTCTCCTGTCTCTCCTTTGGAAGGAAAATAAGGTCTCTTTGGTGCCAATATACTTTGGTAAAGCAAGAAAGTTACTCTTGTTTTCATTGATTAGGAAGCCCAGATCCAGGTCCTGACAGTAATCCCTGCTTAATCAGGGAGAATCAGATGAGAGTATGTGTGTATTTTATTGCAATATGCAATGGGCTAGGGCAGTCAAAACTACGAAAATTGATGACAGGCTCAATGGCCTTAAATTGATACTGGATGCCATGGTATTCGCAGGAACTTCTTTGTGTAGGAAATAAATTGGAATGTGTAAGTAACCCTACTGTAAATTCATGACCAACTAGATAATTAAAGCCTACAACTATCCAACGAGTGGTTCTCTTCCCTGAAGTACAGGATGAGGAAAATTGAGTAATATGCCTTACGAAGTTGAGAATCAATGGCCAGGTGAGATCAACTAGATTGCCTATACTGTATTGCTTATAAAGTGATGGATTTGCTAGATAGACCAAACCCATTAGGTTACATTTACAATTAAAGTCCTAATTTACCACCAAATCATAATATGTGGAGATTAGTGAACACCCACTACTCACCTGTCGATAAAGGTCCAGATCAGTCTTATTGCCAACAAGGACCATAGGGAACTCATCACGGTCTTTCACTCGAAGTATCTGAGTGTGGAATTTGTGGATTTCATTGAAACTATGACAAATAAATGGGAGTAAGACAAAGAAGGATTTCTGTTAATGTGTTTTTCTCAGATATACTATTATTATTTTCTGAATGAAGAATTCCTCTCTTTGCTTCTAAAAGAAGAAGAAAAAAATCACTACACCAATATCAAGACCACCATAAGTTTCTCCTACATTTCAGAAGACTCTCTGGGAAAAATTCTAACAAATACCATGTGCTTTCCTCATAAAAGATTTGTTTGAGCATCCTGCTCATTTTAAAATTTATATATTATTCATGTAGTGATTTAGCAACAATGGCTTTCTAAACCTTTGTCTATTTTAACTATGTAAGAGGCATGAATATACTGAACTCACACAATATCTTAAACCAGGGCTTTTCCACCAGTGGTATGGGTACCACCTGTGGTACATTGGCACCTGGCAGATGGTACGTGACCATCCTAGAAAAGTGGTAGCGGGGGAGGGGAATGAGCTGAACCAGTGGCAGCACTGCACAAGCCTGAGCGAGAGATGGCTGGAGCTGCAGGGCTGTCAGGGCTCAGTGGAAGCGCCAGGATCAGCGCCAGGCTCCAGCTGAGCCCAGAAGAAACGGCGATCAGCTGGAATGTTGCAGCATCTCCAGGGTCTTGTGATTTACATTCAGAGGTTTGGCAACTGATTCATATTTATGAAGGTCACAGTGTCCCAGGGTCATGTGAAGTGACCAAAACCTTCTACAACCTCCCAGCAGACGGGAGGAATAAAAACTAAACATCCCCCACTCCACCACCGCTGCCAATCCTCAACAGAAATGCTCACAACAATGAAAACCTCGGACAGGAGGAAGAGCACCACTGGGCGGGCAGGCAGGTGTCTTGCTCAGCTGTGGCTTGGGAGGCATTTTTTCAGTGCCACTGTAACTTCAGTCACTAAGCAAACTGTTGTAAGTCGAGGACTACCTGTACTTCATCACTTTTTTCCTTTTTTTTTTTTTGGTCATCAAGTTTTTGACACCTTGCTAGGCGACTGGTGGTACTCAGATGTTGCCATATCCTAAAAGTGGTACAATGGGTGAAAAGGTTGAAAAGCCCTGTCTTAAACCAAAGAAATCACATTCTGGCTTAGCATAATGCACTGGCCAGTCACTTTAAAGCTTGTTGGGTCTACAGTAGCACTAATTTTTTTGTAATTGCTTTAATGGCAGCTTCAGGAAGTATAAACATGACTAATTGTAATTTAAACTACCAAAGATATTTTTCCCCAAATAACCGCAGCACCGGCAATTTTTAAGCACCTAACACAGGAAGGCAAAGCCAGGAAACACTATTGAAGCTTGTACATCTCAGCCTGCCTTTCTCTAGCCCATTAGGCTGAACAATCTGCACACCATAAGCTACACATGAACAATCTTTTTTTTTGCACTTTTGGCAAAAACACTGAGCAAACAAGAAAGAGAGAAAATGAGAAAGTCATAACCTCAAATATATTTGATTAAAACCCCACCCACCAATGGCACACACACCTTAGCCCTAATGAAGAAAAGATTTTCATTCCATGTAAATGCTTCCGCTTTGATCTCACCTGCCCCGGTCATTGACAGCATAAACAAGGAGGAAACCTTCTCCTGTACGCATGTATTGTTCGCGCATAGCTCCAAACTCTTCTTGACCAGCAGTGTCCAGAACTGATAGGTGAAAATTGAGAAGGAAAGAAAATAGATGAGATCCCAATCAATCTAAGTATGAAACAGGTAGAAAAAGAGATGAGGGAGTTTAGTGTGGTATGGAACCAGGTGCCCTCCAGCTGACCTGAACTACAAACTCCACAAGACTCAGACAAGGCAGCCAAGAGAACAATACATTTAAAATGTGCACAGAACTACCAGTTTGCCTGTTCCCATCTTAGTCACAATGACACGGTCAGTTTCAGATGTGATGGCATCCTTCAGTACTAAAAAGCTTTCGGACACAATCACTTCCTTTGGTAGCATTTCATGAGTCTCCACTTCACAGGAATGGACCAACATTCTTCTGATATTTTGGGGAATGTTGGTACATACAGTGGACCACAGTACATTAAAAGAATAACTCTCTGATTTTCTTTACAGGTGCTTGTCACTTGTAAGGAAAATATTTTGTTGGGAGGTGCTCAAGTCAAGTTTTAGTCACAGATTCAACTGAAGTTCAGGTAGCTAAAAAGTGCTCTGTTCCCCCAATTGTCAACATACAGTTTTTGTTGTAGGTTTTAAACAAAGAAAGGTTTTTTAAAAAATAAAAATAAAAAATAAAAATAAAATATAAGCAGGCTACAGCCACTGTGTCCTCCAGACATCAACCCTCATCACCAACTCAAGTACAGACCCTTCATTGCCACACTGTTTTCATATTTATTTTATGGGCTCCTACAACCAACAAGTCCCCCCCCCCGATAATAAATCCACATAGATTAACTTTGCTTCCAATTGGATGGCAAATTCAAGAATAATTTGTTGTAAGTTTGTAGCAGTAAAAATTCTGCAAACAGATTTGATTTTAATAACAGGCTCAGTTTCAGAGCATCTGGTTCCAGATACCCATTTGTCTACTTCAGTCTTCTCCAAACTGATACCCCTCAAATGTCTTGGACAAATAGCCAATCAATATGGCCAACGAACCATTGCTGGCTGGGAATAGCAGAGATTATAGCCCAGCAAATCTAGAAGGCACAGATTGAAAAACACTGATATGCAATAGATTCATTATCTCTCAGTTTATTTGCTGGAGTCCATTCTATTAGCTTCCCTTTCCCTCACTCCTGCCTTATTTTCGTCTATGGCCAGGAAAGATCAAAATTTGAGAGTTGCAGTCATGAAGGAACCCACATTTAGATGTTATTATTGTATGTTTCATGCTTATGTACTAAGGATAACATGCAGGGCTTTTTTTCTCATAGAACGCTCAGAACGGAGTTCCGGCACCTTTTTTGGATGGAACCTTGTAGGGTAGGCAAAGCAGGTTGTATGACATGTGTGAGTTCTGGCACCTTTTTCTTTTACAAAAAAAGCACTGATAACATGTAATATGTAATAACATGTAATAACATGTAAAGACCCCTCTGACCCCAATTTCTCCATTAACCCCTGCATACAAGATAGTCCTTGACTTATAACAATTCATTTAGTGACCATTCTAAGTGACAATAGCATTGAAAAAGTGATTTATGACCATTTTTACATTTATGAATGTCATAGCATCCTCATGGTCACATGATCAAAATTCAGATATTTTGCAACTGGTTCATATTTATGACAGTCAATCACCTTTTGTGACCTTTTCACAAGCAAAATCAGTGGGGAAATTAGATTCATTTAACCCTGTTACTAATTTAACAACTAGTGATTCACTTAACATCTGTGGAAAGAAAGGTTGGAATCTGGGGCAAAATTCACTTAACAAATTTTCACTTGGCAAGATAAATGTTGGGCTCAATTGTGTCATAACGTGAGGACTACGCACACTATGTACATTCATTCATGCAGAGCACACACAAGATCTCTCTAGAATGAGAGTCCACTGATACTTACTGTCCAGCCGGGTTGAGGTGCCATCAATATTGCAGATTTTTGTGTAGGAGTCCTCAATTGTGGGGTCATAGTCAGAAACGAAGTAAGACTGAAACAAAGCAGAGGGGTTTCAAGGATGACAGAAATAACTGGAAATCCATTTTCAAATTTCAAGTCTCTGGCACAAGCTTTCACTCAACCATCTGCTATCAAATCAACTCCACGCATGCTATTGAGGAATTCTGGGAATTCATGTCCACTCGTCTAAAAGTTGCCATTATTGAAAAGCACTGCTTCAGATGGAGGGCCAGTCTGGGGTAATGGTCAGTGTGCTGGTCTGGAAATCAGGATCCTGTGAGGCATGAAAGCCAGCTGGGTGACTTTGGGATAGTTGCTCTCTTTCAGCCCAACCTACCTCATGGGGTTGTTGTTGTGGGGAAAATAGGAGGCAGGAATATTATCATAATGATGGTGATAACAAAGGTTGATCACTGGCTACCATGTAACAGACAAATATGTCCTCTGAGTTCAAAGGACGGTTTTCTTTTCTCAGAAGCATTATGGAGGCAGTTTGCCATTACCACCTTCTAAAATGTTCCATTTCTCCGTCCAATTTATAATCCTGGGATAGTCTCTTGCCCAAGGTCTACCCAGATCTGATCCCAATTAGCTATTCAAGTTCATCTAAGTTTTTATTAATTGTTAAAACATAGGCATAGGGACCTAAAGTGTCAGAAAACTATAATGAAACGAAAATACTGCCTTCAACCATCTTATGTACTTTCCAGATACACATAATTTGCTTCTCTGCAATGCTGAATGTTGGACCGCAAGCACCACAGAGCTGATTCAGACTCCTTTTACATCCCTTGCTTTTCATTATTGTAACCTTTCTTTTTCCAAATGCAGCTGCCGCCTTTTGAAGGTGAGAAGAATGAGCAAAATGGAGATGAGCTGGATGAGAAATTGCATCACTCTCACAATACCTCAAAATGATGGAATTGTAGCTGCAGGCATCTGAAGGGCACCAGACTAGAGGCAGTCAACTTTTAAAAAGTATATGCTGGTGTCATGTTTTCCTGAGGTATTTATTCCTAAGTAGGCATAGCTGGCAGCCAAAGTTGCTCAGAAAAGATCATAAACCAAAGCATATTTAAGTTGGAAAAGTTCCAGCCATTTCAATAGAACTTATAAACACATTTACAAGCAATGGACAAAGTCCTGAGGTAACTTTCATTTTTCCACTCAGCACGAAAACCTACCTATCAACTTTGTTTAGCCCTGAGCCATTCGCTTTACCCTACCCAACCCTAACCCTTCGGCGCCTTATTACCTGGATGAATTGAATGGTTAGGGCGCTCTTGCCCACGCCGCCTCCACCGACCACCACCAGCTTGTACTTCTCCAGTGGCGCCGCACCTTCGCTGGGATTCATCCTGCTTAGCAAAAGTTGTTCGCTTCCTTATAGGGAGGGAATCGGACCAAAGCACTCAAAAGCCTCCCCGTTCAGTCGCAGCAGTCATCCTCCGAATCCCCCAAAATATGGCTGAGAGATCCAGGGTGGGCCCTCTAAGGAGCGAAGCTCGGCGATTGCTGGCTGTCCGCTTCCCTATTTGGCCAGCGGGAGCCGCTACGGGGAGGTCCCACGTGCTCCTTCCCCGCCCTGAGGTGGACCATTCGGGAACAGGGAGGGTGGGGGGGCGTTGAGTTCAACGCTCACCCAGGACGCTGCCCAAGATGCTGTCTCTCTCTGATGAACGCGAAGCTCCAATCGTTTAGTAGGAGGTATGGAGGAGGCTAAGTTGGAGAAGTTTATGCCTGAGGTGATGAAATCAGAATGGACGTGGTTATACAGCTCAACACTTTCATCTTGAAGTTTTGGCATTCCGATTCTTAGCAAAACGCGAGGTCTTCGTAAGAGCTTCTGAACTAGGGAGCTGCCCATCGTAAACCAGATGCAGAGGCGCCCACGTGGCGTCTCTACGGCGATTTTACACGACACATCCGGAAAGAACCCTTGTTTCACTCAAATTAACCCAAGTTGCTGGATCCTCATGACAAATTGTGTTACAAATTAGCCACAGCAAAGGCAAAAGCTAAGGCAAAAAAGTAGCTAACCAAGTTGAATTGAACGCAAATTCTGACTTTCTAGACACAGGCACGTTCACTTTAGCTGGCGGAATCTCCCAAGTTCTTTACTGTTGTTCGGACTCGTTCTGGAAGGCATTCAGAGTGAAGGGGTGGATAAGCGGTGAAATCTAGGACCCAACTCTTGACTCAACCAGGGCGGAGAGGAGTATGACTTCACCACTACATTCCTTTCATGAATTGTGTGGAGGAAGTTGAGGCACCAGCCAGTACCTTGGATTGTGAAGGAGCACCTTGACCTGTACAAAGTTGGGGAACTTAGATTAGTGGTGATTTATTGCATCTGTTTCTGCAATAGTACAAAGGCCCACACAATAATTTATTAGCAAGTTGCCAAAAGAGGCCATTTGCTCCCTATGCGGAACCTAAGATCCAAGAGAAGAAAACTCTATTTAAGTTATGTAACACTGAAGCAGTTAATACTAAATAATACCTTAGCCTATTATATTTTTTCACTATATTTAACAGAAATGTAAATGACAAAGTAGAGTCAGTGACAATGACATACATTGCTGCTCATCCACACTAGTTTTCTCAATCTGGTTCTGTCCAGTTAATTTTAGAATACAATACTCTTCATCTCCAGTCATTACCTTTAAAGGAAAAAAAAGGGTTATTCTTTTATAAATGGTACCAAATGTAACATCAAATGTAACACCAATGAATTGTATCAAATGTAACACTAAGATCTATTTCCTGCTTAGACAGAGAATTCACACAGTAATCAACAAAGCTCCTTTGAAATGTTAAAGAGGGTACTCACCTCAAGAGGGTGAGTAAAACAAGATAGTGTAGTGCTGGATGTAAGGAAGTTGTTACAATGAGTCTTTTGGAAGTAAAGGTTCAAAGAAGATCTTTTTGACTTCAAAGACTGTCTTAAGTTTCTTAAGGGGGGGCATGTATCGAGAAAGTATAAATACTTGCTTTGAAACTTGCTCAGCGCGCTCTTGGAACCCAATCCAACTTGGGAAGGGTCTAAGAGGCCACGTTTGCAAACGTCTTTTCTTTTTTTTATATTAATTTACTTTATTATTTTCAATTTCTTTTCAATAAATCTTTGTTTTTGTTAACCAGACTTGTCTTTGAGTTGTGAGTATAAAATTTTGGGTTTTTAAATCTCACACCTTCATCACTTTGTTACAAGTGAGATTCCACACATCTGGATGGCATCTGGTTGGAAAGGGCTGTTCCAGGAATCCTGATATCACCAGAAATTCTTCAGATAATCATTAAACTTCAATTCAGCCAATCAAAAGTAGAACATTATTTAAAACACCAGGAATCTATTCATTCATTCCTTCAGAATCAAGAAAACCCCAGTCTTACATGGACTGTGTAACCCAATCCATTTTTGGTGATATTTCTATTCAGTGTAGCCCTGTCCAAATCATTAAGCATGAAATCTTCAATGGAGGACCTAAGTGAGGAACTAAGGCCACATTTACCATATTTTCTTATTTATAGGCATAGGATCAGACATGATCAACACACAAATAAACAAAGAATGAAGAGAGTAATAGTAAGTGTGCAGATGACGGAAAGTTCGAGTCATGTATCTTCCAGTCATCTATCTTATCTTGCTTAACAGCCTTGCACATACTTCTACTTGGAATGTACATTGCAGCATTTTGCAGGAAGATCTTGGGATTAATTTATAAAACATGTAGCCTCCTGTTGTTAAATGCAATTCCCAGAGCCTCCAATCAGCACAAGTGAAGGAGAGGAATATTGGTAATGGTATTCAGTTACATTTGGTGGGTTACAGGTCATCTTAGCAAGATGCCTTAATAGGATGATACAAGTGGTTATCCTTTATTATCTCCCACAAGGAACATCCTTTCAGAAATGAGTTAAAACAAGCAACGTCATGAAAGCAATTGTGGAACATCCCACAATCTAGTCATTGGCATCTTAACATGGCCAGTATAGAAACTGCAGGAAATAATTGCACTATTTTTAAGTGGAGGCTCAGAAATCAAGTTGCATGGTTTAAATTGAAAGCAAAAAAAACTACTGGACCTCAAGAGAATGGAAGACTGTTGGCTGGAACATCCTTTTGCTGTCTCTCCCATTAAAATTTGGCTGCTGAATGGAGAAGTGTGTATTTGAGTTTATCTTTTAAATCAGTGCTGAATGATCTATCTGAGGTTATGGCAACCTACAGTTATATAACTTTGAGAATTATTTGATTGAAATATATTGAGTAGAACAAGATAATCCAGAAACAAAATTTAAAGCCCAATTCTAGTTGAATACTTTGATTATTACAGCAACTCTCAATAAGTGGGAGCCATAAGTCCAGCCCACAACTGACCAAGCTTTAATCAGCTAGTTTTGGATGAAGGAATGCTTGAGAGGAATAGGTTTTTTTCCACAGGCCCAGTCCTCATTCTGTTTCAATAGAGCAGAAAAAAATAACACTTATTGAAATAGAGAGAAGCAGAACTTTTGATAGTTTGAATTCTGTGCCTAAATTACACCAAGGATATTTATCACACTAGATTCTACCTACAGTCCTTCATGATATTTAATTTAATTTAATTTAATTTAATTTAATTTAATTAGAATTATATACCGCCCTTTCCCGAAGGTCTCAGGGCGGTTTACAGGGTATTTAAAATCAGCAATACAAATACAAAAGTTAAAAAAACAATTAAAAAAGATTAAATCATCCCTTAAACTAAAAACCCCGGTTAAAAAAAAGTGATATGTGGATTTCACTTCCCATAATTTGCAAGGTCTTCTGAAAATTGACCCAGTCCGGTTAGTTTATTGCCTTTACTCTTTCTATAGATAATCTAGTAAACTAAAAGCATTTTCCATTCTCCCAGACGCCCAACAGATCATCCAACAATTCGTTTTCTGAATTTCCTCAGCCCACCAACTGGACCAATAACGTGTGCAATTTTGTTTAGGTGGAGTGGGATGTATCTACGATCACAGCCTGGATGAAGATTTGAATGTTCATTGGACCATGCTGACTTAAAAAGGGGGGGGGAGTTGAATAAAGTGTGATCATTGATGCATATTAAACCCATCATGTGAATATCCTTATGGTGTGTGCTAATGTGTGAAGGTTTATCTGTTGCATATATACAGTCCTCCTTCTACTTATGCCAAGAATGGTGACACTGTTCTTCCATGTGCTGCATTTGAATTATACAATTCATGGTTATTAATTCCTTTTAATATATATTTTATTAAAACTTTTCGTTCTTAATATAAAACACAAACAGAAATAAAGATCATGTAAAAAAGGGAAAGGAAAGGAAATAGCAGAAACAGAGTGAGGGGGAAGGGCCAGGGTAAAAGAAATTAAAGAAACAAAAAGTAATTTTTTTCAATAAATGCATAAATACATAATAAACTTATAGTATCAACTTTTTGTTATATCAATAGTAGCTACTAACCATTTCTATAGCAGTAACCCACCTAATTGTCAAAACCCAAAGTCAAATTTTCATTTTCAACCCTTCACACAGAAAATCCAGGGGCCGTTTCCAAGCAATCATTAAACTATTTACATTCTTGTCTCTCATTAGTGCAGTCAATTTCACCATCTCCACCAGTTTTATCATCATCTCAATCCATTTCACCACTGTGGGAGTTAATATTTCATGGGTCTTCAAACTCGGCCCTTTTATGACTCATGGACTTCAACTCCCAGAATTCCTCAGTCAGGCACACTGTAATATTTCTTTCCATTTCTGACTGTTCTGACATTCTTGCAACCGTCAACATGTTTAGGAACATAGTTCCATTTTTCCCCCATTGGTGGATTTATAGTGTTCAAAGATATCATTTCCTCCTTTTTATGAAAAAAAAATATTGATTTAAAAAGATAAGACAAAATACAAATAAAAACAGCAAGAGCAAAAAATAACAAGCTGAACCCATTTTCAAACCAAAAGTGACAAAAAATGAATTTGAAACGATGCTCCATAGTAATGATGAACATCTCATAGCTAAGTTTTATAAAATGTTGTTACAATTGTACCTGGAAAGTGAATATGTATGGACAAGACATTTTAGTTACAATATAATGCTAGAGCAATGGAAAAGTATGTGGTTTAGAGGACTGAAATTCACATTGAATTATTTAACCCTAAAGAGAATTCTATAAAATGATGTACCATTGTTATTTAATGCCAGATAAACTATCAAAAATGTATAAGGGTGTTCCGAATGTTTGTTGGAAATAGAAGTGAAAGGAGTTCGTGTTTATATATTTCTGAGTAATGTCCCATTGATTTGTTTTTATATTATTCAGAAATAAATTCTATTTAATTAAGCAGGCTTTTTTAAAAAATGAAGTGTTTACTGGAGTTATGTTTGCATGTATTCTAATGCCTATACAAACAGGAGGTCAAAATACAACTTTTAGATTCTTAGGAAAGGATTAAAAACAAGAAGATTGTTTAAATAGCTTCAATGATTAGAAATCAACCATGTTAGATTCTATTGACATATGTTCTATTATTCTGGCTGTTTTAACTTCTTTTGGGGCAAATGATCAGGGATGTTAGTTTTGAGACTCTGCAGATTGATGTTTGCTATGCATTTTGCAAAAAATATCTCCATCCAGATACAACTGAGGATATCTGAAGGTTGCAAAGATCTCAGTAAATGCAGTAAATGGATGCTATATCTAATGAATTACTACTTATTTCTCCTATTTGCAGCAGTTCCACAATGAATGAAGTAACTAGGGTGGAGTCCTTGGTGCTCTCTGAGCTTGGTTGTTTTCCTGCAGATGTTTCATTACCAATTTACGTAACATCATCAGTGCTAGTAGGGAAGGGGATTTGTTCTCATTTTATATACAAGTGGCTTGCCCTGTCAGCGTTGATGGGAGTGGTCTGGTGGTTTCTTGATTAGGCTGTTATTTACTGTAAGCTTGTTTATCTGGACTGAACAACCTGGCACTGAAGATATCATCTAGTTAGGTAGCTACCCAGTTCAGAGTATAGCATCTGGCCATAAAAAGCACACTGATGCTCCCAATCAACATAACTATTACATCTCTGCCCTTGCTTTGCTGCTCGAGCAGTGAGAAATAATAACTGAAAAATGAGGCCATTTTTATCAACCTGTAATATTTTAGGCTTTGAGATAGAATGAAAGTGCAATACTGTGTGTTGTATAGTGGGTTTCTTGCAAGTTAGAGGCGAGATGAGAGGGTTCAAACAGGAACATTGCTTTATTGTAGAACAGGAACAGAACTGAGAACAGAAGCTTCTACGTAGCTACTTATACAGTTGGCCACTAGGTGGCAGCCAATAGGTTTGAAGGAACCTATTCCTGCCCCAGAGACAACCAATGATCATCCTGGAGACTGCATGTCTGGGCAGCCAACGACTATTACACAGACACCCTAATTAGGCAATCTCAAGCAGCATTCAAAGACACTGAAAACAGTTCAAGTAAAAAGGCCCAATACACTACACCCCTCCATTCTAGAATGTACAACATTATTAAAATTGTTGAGGACAAAGTACAAAGCATTATTACAACTATTTGAGAATAAAGTCTTGTAAATACTAGTGGTGGTCTGCGCGACCTTGCAGATTGCCTGGGGAATCCAGGCAACTCCTGGTCTACCAGCTTGCCCACTGGACTGGCTAGACCAGGACTCATGAGTTCACAAGAGACAGATTGACTCGAGTCCCTTTGGCTGGCCATTCCAGGTTGGCCCAGACCAAAGTCCAATGAAGAAGCAGAGTTAGCACAGCGGCTTTCTTGAATGGGTTGACTTTCCCCATCAGGGGACCCATGTTGCACTCCCGGGCTTTGCCCATCTACAACCACCTCCCCGTTGTACTGACTGGTGGAGTCCTCAGGGCATGTGAACTGCCCTGCTTGGTTGCCGGTTTCTGGCTCTAGGAACGGACCCGTCATGAGGTCCTCGCTTTGTGGCCGTTTTGCAAACTGCTTCCACAGCTGATCAATATGGCAGCGAACGACTCTCCCCCCATCCAGAGCCACCTCATAAGAGAGAGGGCCCGAGACTTTGACAAGCTCCTACAAGTTCCCATGCCCATAGTTCCAGGCCCACACCCATCACCTACTTGCAACCCCCTTGGAGGCTTTGGGAGAGAGGTGTCTGCTGCCACCTCATCTGGATGCAATCTGTCCAGTTTTGTGATGAGCCTTCTTCCCCAGCGAAGCTCTGCTGGGCTCTTGCCTATTGCTGGGCAAGGTGTAGTGTGCTGGCAAAGCAAGAAATCAGCCAGCCTATGGTGCCAATCTCCAGTCACTATGCGCTTGAGTGACTCCTTTGTAATGCACACCATGCGTTCGGCCTGCCTGTTAGTCGAGGGGTGAAAGGGAGCCGATGTAGCATGCCTTGAAACTCTGCCATTGAGAACTGGGCCCCGTTATTGGAGACTACGACGTCTGTTAGCCCATTTTGTGGTGAAGAGCTTTCTAAGCACCTGGATGGTCCTAGCAGTAGTCATATTTGCAATAGGAATTACTTCCAGCCACTTAGAGTGGCTGTCGACTACTATTAAAAATTGCTGTCCCTGAAAAGACCCAGCGAAGTCACTGTGAATCCTTGACCATCACAATCATATCCAGGGGCCCTGAAAACCCCTTAAACTTGACGGCCAATGTGGCCTTACCTTTGACGGCAACTCGGGAGTTTTGGAAGTCAGTCAGGATGATGTCGGATGGCCTAAGCTTGGCCCACATCTTGCTGCGGTTGCAGACGAAATGGAAAGTTTCGAGGGAAATGATTGCACAGCTGAACCAGTGTCCAGTTCCATCCTGCAAGGGATGCTTTGCAGCTTGACTTGAAGTTGCAGTTTGGGCTTAAGAGGGCGGCAAGCTCCTGTGCGGCAAACGCTCCGATGGCTGGAGCAAAATGCTACACTAAGCTGCCCTGGGTCCCCGGTACCTCTCCTGATTGGAATGTATGAAGGGAGGTCCTTCTGGCGACCTCTGCAGACTGATGCGATGTGACTGGTCTTTCTGCAGGCCAGACACGTGGCTCTCTGGAACTTGCAGTCCGCTTGTTGGTGGCAACTGCTACAGCCGGACACCGAGGAAAGGAAACTGCCTTGTAAGGAGTCTTCAGTTCTGTCGTGGTGCCATTGGATCTTGTCAACATCATGGTTGAAGTCGACATCTTCGGGAAGTTCCGTGTCCTCGTGGTGGATGGCTTCCTCATGCTACGTGCTTTTGGCGGGCCGCATGGCTTTCACAGCCCCAATGGCGGCTTCATCCGCCATGATTTCCTTTAAGGCTTCCTGGAGCGAGAGAGTCTCTTTTGCAAAGAGTGTCTGTTGTAGCTCTCTGCTCCGAAGTCCAGAGATGAGTCGGTCTTGAGGCCTTTCTTCTAAGTCTGAAAATTGGCACAGGCGCGAAGCTTGTCTCAACGCCCTGATGAATTCCATTGTCGTCTCTCCGGGTTGTTGAATTCTTTGTTCAAAGGCATGCCTCCATGCTATCACTGACAATTTGGGCTGGAAATGGTCGCTGAGCCATTTCTTCAGGTCCGCGTAAGTAACAGACTCCAGCTGCGCAGGTGTGACCAAGTTCTCCGTGATATTGAAGGTTGCAGGCCCGCAGACACAGTGTTGTGGGCTTCGGGCCATCTTTGGCAACTTGGTTGGCATGGAGGTAGTTTTCGACCCTCGAGATGTAGGATGCTATCTCTCCAGGTGAGTAACATCAAACTCCTCAAGCTTTCTGACTTTCACCATCTTCGGGAAGTCTTCGTGGCTTGGGCCTCTCATTGCCTCGTCCTGCTTCTTCTGTAGGCCCTGGGACTGGTCCGCAGGGCGGCTGGTCACTAGCGTTGCATGCTAGGCCAACCGAGGGGGGGAAACGCATTCCCTGCCAGGTGCTTGCTGGCCTCACCCCCTAGTGACTTTCAGTTCTTCCGAAGAAGCAGGATCCCATCCTCACTGTCAGTGTTGTGTAGTGGGTTTCTTGCAAGTTGGAGGCGAGATGAGAGGGTTCAAACAGGAACATTGCTTTATTGTAGAACAGGAACAGAACTGAGAACAGAAGCTTCTACGTAGCTACTTATATGGTTGGCCACTAGGTGGCGGCCAATGGGTTTGAAGGAACCTATTCCTGCCCCAGAGCCAACCAATGATCATCCTGGAGACTGCATGTCTGGGCAGCCAGCGACTGTTACACAGACACCCTAATTAGGCAATCTCAAGCAGCATTCAAAGACACGTGAAAACAGTTCAAGTAAAAAGGCCCAATACATTACACTGTGCATATAATTTTGTATGGAAGCATTCAGAGAAAATAGAGATAACCAGTAATCCCCTAGATTTTTTAAAAAAGAAAATCAGGTTCCACATTAATATTAAAGTCAGCTGGGTCAGTTACTCTTTCTCAGCTCAAACTACCTCAGAGGGCCCTTGTTATGGGGAAAATAGAGAAAGGAATATTATGTATGTTTTCTGCCTTGAGTTACTTAAAAATTATAGAGGTAGGAAAAATCTAATAAAAAAACAAAAACAAATTGGCATTACAGCAATTGAAAACTGATTGTTGATCAGGCCAAGCCAGGACTTTATCATATTTGACTCTGGATGAGGTGGTGCTGCCCCAGAAAGATCCAGACCACAACTTTGCACAACTTTGTATTGTGTGCCAGTTGCAGTCTTTCCTGGATCAAGATTCCCTGTGCTCAGTCATTCAGTCCCTGGTCATCTCACAAGTGGACTATTGTAATGTGGTCTACATGGGGCTACCCTTGAAGAGCATTTGGAAGCTACCGCTAGTGCAGAACATGGCGGCGTCAGCAGTTTTGGGGTTCCCAAGAATGGCCCTTGTAATACCATTGCTCCATGAGCTGTACTGGTTGTTGGTCTGCTTCTGGATGAAATTCAAAGTATGGGTGATCATCTTTAAAGCCCTTCATGGTCCAGATTGAGAGTCTATCTCACCCTACTGGGATTGGCCCGTCCTATTGTGCTGGCAGATCCCGTCAGCCTAATTAATCTGGTTGGAGAGGAGTCCAGAGGGAGAGCCTGCCCTACTCTTGCTCCTGCCCCCTGGAATATCTTGCCTCCCAAGGTGAGGCTGGCCCTAACCCTCCTATTCTAGGGCCCAAAGACATGTCTCTGCCAGTTGGTTTCCGGCCCCAATGGGGGAATAGAAGATTGTTGATTGAGTAACAACAGATCTCACCTCCCCCAACTCTGTCCCTGCCTTTGCCAATGTGTCCTTATATTTTAATATTTTATTTCAATTTATCTATGTTTTAATGTAAATGTATATACATATTTTAATGACGTACGTTGCCCAGAGTTATCCTATAGTAAGACAGACAACCAATACATTTTATAAATAAAAATAAAATAAATAAATGAATTTCTCTACATAGTAGTCCAGTTTATGTCTTTTAATTAAATCCTCTGAAGATATGCATTGTTGCTGAATCTTAAAAACAAACTGGTATTAAGTGTGTATGTGGATTAATTTTTGAAATAATGCCTTATCCCCAAATAAGGAATAATTGTGTCTGTCCAAAACACTGAACTATAAGCCAAGGGGAATAATTAGTGGTCTGTAACATTTATATTTCTATGATTTGTTAAAACAAAATAAATTATATCTTCTTGTGATGGTCTCGCTCACATAATGTGCTAAAATACATGAGCCAGCTGTCTTAGAACTGAGTGTATTGTGCAAAATTAGGATCATTGGGTAAATCATAATAGAATAGCTAGGTAGGCCATGGTTAACTCACACAGCTATGATTTAATTTTGCCTTAGTTTTTAAACCACTATTTATGATGCAATACAAAGACAGTATAAAGATAAAAACTTTTAAAATGCATGGCTAAATATGGGTTACTTGCCCCATATTAGTATAAAAGGGAAGATTTTATGTGAGTGAGGGCAAACATTTTATTTTATTTTTATTTATATCCCACATTTATTTTCACAAATAACTCAAGACAGAGAACATATCCTGAGTCCTTCGGGAAAGGGCGGTATATAAATGTAATAAAATAAATAAATAAATAAATAAATAAATAAATAAATAAATAAATAAATAAATAAATAAATATCCAATAGATCTTCTCTTCCTATTTTCTCCACAACAACAAAAACACTGTGCGATAAGTTGGGCTGAAAGAGAGTGGTCCAAAGTCACCTAATTGACTTTCATACCTAAGGAAGAACTAGAATTCAACATCTCCAGCTTTCCTGTCTGATACCTTAACCACTAAACTAAACTGGTATACAAATAACCCGACTTACAACCACAACTGAGCCAAAATTTCAGTTGCTAAGCAAGACAGTTGTTAAGTGAGTTTTGCCCCATTTTCCTACCTTTCTTGTTATAGTTGTTAACTGAATCACTGCAGTTATTAAGTTAGTAATATTTAAGTGAATTTCGCTTTTCCATTGAGTTTGCATGTTAGGTTGCAAAAGATGATCACATGACCTTGGGACATTGCAAACATCATAAATCTGAGTCAGTTGCCAAGTGTCCAAATTTTGATCACGTGAGTATGGGAATACTGCAACCGTCATATGTGTAAAAAACACTCATAAATTACTTTTTCAATGCCATTGTAACTTTGAATAGTCACTAAATGAAAGGTTGTAAGTCAAAGACTACTTGTATTTATTGGAGCTGACTTTGACCTTACAAATCTGGTTGTTGTTGACTTGAAAGGGAGATGGGGGTATCAATCTGCACCTTTCAAAGATCATTTCTCAATTCTTATATTTGAATATTCAAATTATTGAAATGGAATGATAGAAAGTCAGCCACTGAAGTTTGTAATTTTACCTACTTCTACAGAATTCCTTTCTGTCAGGGCTATTATTGATACCTAAAAATAGGAGTTGTGATACGTTGGGTGAACCCCGACACCGTTTCTGCCATTTTTGACAACTGGCAGGGGAAACGATAAGAAGCGCTGTTCAGGAGAGAGCGAAATATGCATTTGCATCATTTGCGTATGCATGTGAATGTCTACATATGACCCCTTCTCACCCCGCACATGGCGGATTCTATCAATTGGCACAGGCAATTAGATCGCCTGAAAAGCGAACTATTTAAGACCGTAGCCCCTTAGTTTCGCATGGCATTCCGGGATCGGTCGTTCTCATACGGGCCCATCCGTGGCATATCCGGTACTACATCTCCCATCATACCGTGTGCTCTACTTCCTGGTCGATACGAGGATCTCTGGTAGTAATAGTACTCTTCCTCCACCTTCGCTAAAGAGCCATGCCAATCGCAACTACACATCCCAGAATGCTCATCAGCATCTCTTGTCCCACCCTTCTCAGTCACCCTCCCTGCCGAAAGGCCGAAAGGAGTAAAATGGCTGCCACAGAGGCCGGGCCCGAACATTTTCGATGGCGATCGCCGCGCCTCCTGGTTTTGTGCTGAGGTGGGCGGGCGGAAGGGCCTAGTTTCCCGGTGGAGCCGGGTAATTACGGAAAGGGTTTGGGAGGCATTTTGGGAGAAAAACAGATATTATGATCGGAGTTGGGGGTGTAGAAAGCGCCATTGTAAGAAAAGGAGATATTAGGTGTACGCAATGCAGGAGCGAGCACTAAAAAGATGGGTATGGGTCATTTTGGGCTGACGCAAGAGAAGGTTGTGGGGCGAACCCGTTAGTTAAGATGGGGGAGGGGAAGAAAAGATTGGGGGAAAGTCAAGACCGATCAGAGATTTCACCTCGAAATGGAGGTAGGGCACATAGTAAGAGGGAGGGAAAGCACTTGGTGAGCTCCCTGACCCATAGGGTATCTCATTTGGCAGTGTGAAGAGGAAGCAGATAGTAAATTGAGTACGAGGTTGGTGTTGATGGTTTTGGGGACTTGCATATTTCTGGGACAGGTCCCATTGATCAGATCACCGTTTGCCTGGGAAGAAGAGGACATGGAAAGGAAGCATACCCTTACTTTTGTGGTATGTGATTGGTATGGAGGACAAGCTGAATTTGGGGTCTACTAGTCTGACGGAGGTGGGTGGATGTCTTAATGTCTCTTGAGGACCCAGAATGAGGTTTGATTGGGAGCAAGAATTGGTAACCCAGTAATCTCCATATTTATAAAAATTGTAATTTAAAAAATCTAGAGGAAACCAATTTGTGGTTGAATAACCTTTGACAGAATTCTTAGTATGGCATTTTGTCAGGGCAGTGATTGTGGTGAGAAGGGGATTAGGACACAATATGGCCACAGAAGAAGCAAATACTGAGCACAGAAAGCTGCCTTGCATAAATCATATTGTTCAGTTTGTATGATTTATTTTTAGCTGAGGTTTTCAGGTCCCCACAGCCTATGTATCGTTATTTTTCCTAGATAAGCATGAGATCTTTTGTATGAAAAATGTTATTATAGTTAAGATGTGTAATAATAACAAATTATATAACAGGTTGACATGAGATGCAGCTTTGGTCAAAGATACTTCTGATATCTCAGTGTTGCATTAGCACAGCACATTTAATAATGAAGTATCAAATTATTGATAACTAAAAACTTGACATGTTGAAACTGATTGGAAAGCCTAAAATGCTGATTAATATATAGTACTGTTAATAGGTGAAGGAGAGTCTTAGTAAATGGTTGGAATATCATGTCTTGAACAAGGTGAGAATGTTGGGATTCCAAATAAGCACTGAGTACAATGGGCAGATTTCTGTGTGGTCTTAACTTGAAATGCAGAAAGTGCAAAGTGGAGGGGCAAAATGTGGAAAGAGTAAAAGACAACCGGTCCACACAAACAAGCAAAGCCCCATCTGCGGGATGCAGTCAGCACACAAAACCATGCACCCCCTGGTCCACGGAAAAACCTCTCTCCACGGAACCAGTCCCTGGTGCCCAAAAGGTTGGGGACCTCTGCCTTGGAGGATCTTAAAGAAATACTACAGAGTAGTGCTGGAATGAATTTTTAGCAATGAAGTAACTGTTAATTAAGGAGTTGGATAATTGACTTGTTAGGTATATAAAATAAACATGGTTTGAAGCTTCTTACGTAGCTCTGTCATAGGATGAAAGGCTGGCAAATATCTACACATCTGCCAGATAATGGTTCGTTAAGCATAAAGAATTGAGAAATAAATCTGTTTGTAGCTAACATTTTTCCTCATTAAAGGTGAGAAAGTCAGGTGTTGAATATTTTCATAATTCAGAATTCAAGAAGAACCTTTTGCTCTCTTAGCTTTCAATGTTGAAGCTGTCCTCTCTCTACCAGTGATATCACAACTTCTTAGGCTTCATTCTCTTGACTTTCACAGGACTTTCAGGATATGCTGCTGTTTCTTGATGTTCATTTTTCTATAGGTATCTTTTTAAAAGAGAAATAGACCAAGCCTTGAGAAAACAATTGGGGAGAGGGATAAGCACATATTGGGAAGTTATGGGGAATTGCAAGATTTATAAAAATAGAGAAAATGCCTTTCATAAAAAAGTGGTATGGTAGAGGAAAATTTGATGGATGGATAGTTACAATAAGAAAGGATTAGTTGCTTCAGATACAGATATAGGAATGTGATAAATTAATCATTTAAGGGACCACGAGCACTGAAATTTAACTTCACTGTACATAAAAACATGCTTTTTCCCTTAATATATTTTATTTGATAATGGTCTGTTTAATCAATTGTGTTCTAGCAGCTTATCATGACATTATCATATTTAAGACAGTTGCTGTACATTGTACCAAGAATCTCCACTGAGATCCTATGTCAGTAGACTTATATATAAGACAATGAGTACTTTCGTTACTCATTATGGCAAGGGGACACAACTTATGTTATCTTAAGGCCACCAAAACTTTGCATGGAATAGTGAGGGCCATACTTCAAAAGTGGGTATTTGTTTTGGGATGGCAGTTCAGGAGTTTCTGTGGGTGAAATGGCCTTAAACGGGTACAATTTTTTAAGTTATTCATTTGCTCCCCCCCAGTCTAAAAAGGGCAAGGTTTTTTTGCCCCAGTCACTCTGGAGAACTGTGGGGCCACCAGCTGAATAATCGAAGGCCATCGTTTTTTTCATACGTAGCTGCTTTACAAAGCTAGAGCTTGTACATAAACAAGCAGGTAGTTTTTCTGCTTTGACTAAGTCTGTCTGGTTTAAAGTTGCCAACCTATGGATGTGTTTGATACTCTTTCCTAGTAATTTTCATCCACTTTGTTTGGCAAAAAATTGGCTCAGTGGGTTAGGACACTGAGCTTGTCGATCAGATGGTCGGCAGTTTGGCGGGTCAAATCCCGAGTGCCACGTAACAGAGTGAGCACCTGTTACTCGTCCCAGCTTCTGCCAACCTAGCAGTTCGAAAGCACGTAAAAATGCAAGTAGAAAAATAGGGACCACTACGGTGGGAAGGTAACAGCGTTCCGTGCGCCTTTGGCATCTAGTCATGCCAGCCACATGACCACGGAGACGTCCTTGGACAAGCGCTGGCTCTTCGGCTTTGAAAAGGAGATGAGCACCGGCCCCTAGAGTCGGAAACGACTAGCACGCATGTGCGGGGGAACCTTTACCTTTACCTTAATTAAGAATATACTTTTTTAAAAGGCAATAACTATAATTTCGTTCGCCTTATTGCTTTCATATTTATGAACAATCCAGATTCTGTTTTGAATGATGGATTTCAGGCAAGCTTTTGGGAAACTTCTGGCTTGAAGTTCAAATATCTGGTTTGAAGATCAAAGATCTAGGAGTAACTTGGGCAAAACTGGGTAGTGGCATTCCCTCAGTTCTATAAAAATAGAAGAGCTTATAATACCAGTACTTAAATCTGGAATCTCATTAATCTCTTGTTCCTCTCAGCTTCTAGGATTTGTACCGCTGCAGACATGGAAGAGAAGAATCAGCGCTCACCAGTCAGGGAGGGTTCTGCACATAGTGGTGAGAAGCCAGCCAGTGAACCTTCCCTCGATTCAGATTGGGACCAATCAGGCACCCTCTGTATTGGCCACGTTATCATTTTGGTAATAGCTGCTCTATTTATCAAGAGATTGTGGGATGGGGTGATGGATGGGGTGTTTCTTACTGGTGCAGCACAAAAACACACACACAGGGAAAGGGAACAAAAGAAACGGATTCATATAAGGGTAGTGCATAGAAAGTGATTTTGTTCAAAATTAATTTGCACTGCTGCTGGTACAGACAACGTGGTGTTCTTTATGTAGTCACAGGTCTTTCTTTTAAATTTTGCAATAAACATAACTATTCCTTGTACTCTTGATCTTAGTGTTATCTGGGTGTCTATAAACAACATTTATAAAATATTTCTTTGTAACATGCCAGTAAGGTATTCTAGCACAGGAAAAATAAGCAGTAAACTAGAAAATGCCATGGCAATTGGAAGCCATCACGTCTCCTTAGGATCTTAGAAAATCTAGGCATCGTCTTTCATTTTTTTCCACAAAATACTGTTCTGCATTTAAGAACTACTGAAAATTGAACTTGATAAGATGCTTTAGAAGCAGCTGGAGTTTTGTACCAGGAACCTTATTTTGTTCTTTTTAGCATTGCTATTGCAGCATTAGGAATACCCCAATAGTAATTTTTAAGCCTCCTAAAAATTAAAACGCAAACTTCAAGTTGCACAAAATAAGGGGGGGAGAACCTTATATTTCTTGAGTAAGATGACACTTCATTGCTGAATTGTATTGCAACAAAAGCAATAGTTAATATTAAATAGTTTTGTCACATGCAGCATCTAACGTACTGCTCAGATTATCAAAGATGGAACAAATCTAGAGTTACTCATTTAAAATCCATTGAAACAAATGGAATTTTCAATAAAAAATAAACTTGTTTGAAAAAAGGAAATGCAGTTTTGTTAGTCATGCTAACTGAACATTCATAGATTTCAGTTGGCTTGCTTTCTAAATTTGATTCAGTCTTGATCCAGGCGAACAGGTACGATATTTTCCTTTTTCTATTTTGTTACATTAAATAAAGGTGGGAAATAGCTAGAATTATAGAAATCTGAAAGCTAAAGCATAGCTGTATGTATAGATAGATGTGGTTGCTCTATGATTTTCTTTTCCTAAAAACAGCAGTTCAAAGTATTTAAAGCAAGAACAGAGCAGCAGGAGCTATCAAGGAGGCTTTCAGTTCTCAAAGTAATGTTATTTTTGACCATTTATTTTACTAAATGTGAGTGATACTGAACCTACTCAGTGTGATGGCTGCTTTTGTCCATGGTAAATTAAATAGTAATAAATAGGTCCTAAAATTTTAACAATTCTAAGTTTAATTTACAAGATGGCACGACCATTGAAGGGCATGCTGATAACTCAGATTTTAAATTTTTAAAAAGCTAATTTTCAAAAAAGAAATAATTAATGTGGCAGCCACTTTAATTCCAAAAG
The DNA here is from genome assembly GCF_947247035.1 of Vipera ursinii. Classification (NCBI taxonomy): domain Eukaryota; kingdom Metazoa; phylum Chordata; class Lepidosauria; order Squamata; family Viperidae; genus Vipera; species Vipera ursinii. The sequence goes on from NC_139517.1 coordinate 28,500,598, forward strand.
GAAACTATTCCATAGTGTTGCTGCCGTATCTGAGAAACATTATTGCTTAGTTTCACCTCACCATCAGTTAGATTTTCATTAGGTAATTTTAAATTGAATGCGTGATTACATCTGTAGAATACAAAATATTTTAATAAACAGTCTTCTAAGAATACTAACAATAGCTTAATAACAGTGTCATTTCCATTGCATCTTGTATCGCAGTGCTCATTCTTTGTCTAAGGTAGGTTAACTGGGAAGGATACCAATCATAATCATCCAGTGACTTGATGGTAATTCAAATTTCCCTTGCTTTATTTTCAGTTTTTGAACCAGCATGCATGCAGCAGAGTCTTGTGGAATGTTTTGTAATAATTAGATTCGTAGATTCTTAAATTTTTAAGTGATTTCATCACTGTATATATCCTATTGAAATACAGGTGAATAATTAAATGTACACTTCCCCAACGTAATTTTAAAACGCATAAATTTTGTGCTGTTTTCTTCACATTGAGTTTCAACTCCCAGCAACCCTTTGCCTGAATAGCTATCATTTTAAAAAAAGGACATATAGAGGGCAACATGCTGCCCATCTGTGCTTTGGAAGGATGCCTACTCCCGAGTATTATCATTTGAGTTTCTTTAATATAGTAGAAAGAGCTTTGTAGGCCCACTGGGGTCTATACTGAGTATACTGATAAATGTTTTGTCTTTAGTAATATATCTGCATTGTACCTAAAACATTCTGAATTTGGACTAAGTTCCAAAGAATTTGTGAAGCCCATATGGCTCTTCTGTCACCTTTGTAGTTATTTGTGTTCTGTAAACAGTTACTCTATTACTGATGGGACTTCCAAAGCAGCACAGAATGGGCCTTTCTTGATGCAGTGATAAATAACTATTTACCTTTTTATACTAATTTTTATTAACGTTTACAGATACAAAGATAAAAAAAACTAATGTAAACAAAAAATGGAGAGAAAAAAATAGTAAAAAAGAAAAATATATAAGAAATGACTTTCCCCCTTGTTCATGACTAGTACAACAATCTCAGTAATTTATCACCTCTAATTCTACTACAAAAGTTTAACCTTGATCATTAAACCAACTTAATATTCCTTTCTTTGTTTTTAACAATCTTGATTTTTAATTCCTCTAAACAGCATCCGAGAACTTTTATTTCCTTTCATTTTTTCTTTGTCTTTTCTCAGAAACGCCTTCAAAAGTGTAACATGTCTTTTTTGTAAAATCAAAATAAGAAAGTTATCCAAATCATTCTTCTGGTTTGCTCTTTATACATCCCTTTTAATTACTAAGATAGCTTGCTTCATTTGCAAATCCAGTGTAACATCTTTATGTCATATATTTGCTTTGAAACCATGCATTTTTCCCTTTTTTTCTTTATCCCAGCTCAAGTGTGTATTTTTGTATTTTTTAAAAAAATATAGCAACTGCCTTTTATGCAGGAAAAGAAATTTTGGAACAAAATCTCACTATATAGTGTGTTACCTGGTTATATATCTGTGCCGTGCTGTCACTTTCCCAATTTAAAGACTTCTATCAAATGATTAGTTTTCAGTGTTAGTTTAATTTTTTATGATCAAAAATTATTAGAACTAGAAATGGGCACCTGATTTTAACTCCATCTTAAAATGGAGCTTGTTTCCAGGTAACACATATATCTCTTTAGAAACAAGTCTTTCAGAGATGCATTCTCTCCAGATGTGGAGAGAATGCATCTCTGAAAGACTTGTTTCTAAAGAGATATATGTGTTACCTGGAAACAAGCTCCATTTTAAAAATGATCTTCTAACTAAACTTTTTAGAAACCTGTAATGAATGAAATGTGTCCATGTCGCAAGGTTTTTTAAGTACACCCAATGGGCTCAAAATACAAAAGAGCCAGTGAACACAGGCCCTAGTCAACACACACACACGGCATTCACAAGCTATTACTCTGCACCATTATTCCATTCTTCCCTACTGCTTTTACTACTCCAACTAGTATTCCTTGTAATACAGGTAGTGCTTGACTTACAACTATTCATTTAGTGACCATTTTAAATTACAGTGGCACTTATGACTGTTGCAACATCCCCATGGTCATGTGTTCAAAATTTGGAAGATTGGCAACTGGCTCATATATATGATGGCTGCAGTGTCCTGGAATCATGTGGTCTGACAAGCAAAGTCAATGAGGAAGTCATTTAACAACCATGTTACTAATTTAACACTGCAGTGATTCATTTAAGAACTGACAAGAAAAGTTTTTAAATGGGGCAAAACTCACTTAACAACTGTTTCACCTAGCAATGGAAATTTGGGGCTCATTTGTGGTTGAAGTCAAGGATTACTTGTACTGCTAGAGAAAATTCTTTCTACCTACTTTATTCATAAACAAACCTATCTCCCACATACCACCACACCAGCTTGTCCTTAGCACAATTTTTATAGCCAATTGTCCTGCTGGCTGGGGAGATGTCTTAAAGAGACAGGGTGAAAGCAACACAGGTGCCAGCTATTTTCTGGACAGCCTGCCGGCTCACGGTCCTCAAAGCAGCTTTCAGACTATCTTGGCATATTTTTTATTTTTTAATTTATTTTAATCCCATTTACCGTATTTTCCGGCGTATAAGACGACTGGGCGTATAAGACGACCCCCCAACTTTTTAGGTGATTTTCATGGTTTAAAAAGTTGTCTTATACTCCGGAAAATATGGTATATCCCGCCCTTCTCCGAAGACTCAGGGTGGCTTACAATCTAAGCACTAATCAAATGTGCTTAGCAATAGCCTAAGCAATAGCAATATGAAGACTCATGCTAAAAAGAATACCAAAAGGAACAGCTCTGCAGTCTTGAAGCAGTAGAGTAGATCAAATGGACTCAGACAATTTTGTGTCTAGATTAGGGATAAAGTTCAGTTCAAAGTTAATAGTATTAAGGAAGATTTTTTGCTGCAAGCGTCTTGGCTATTGGAATTCATTTTTTTGCTGAATGGAACATATGGACTAGATTAGAACATAGAACATAAACCATAGAATAACAGTTGGAAGGAACCCAGCAGGAGACCCTATATCATTTCAGACAAATACTGGCCTGGTGCCTCTTCTTAAAAGTCTTAAGTGATGGGATACCTACAATTTCTGAAGGCAAGATATTTCATTGGTTGATTGTTCTCACCATTAGGAAATTTCTCCTTACTTCTAGATTGTTTCTTGTCTTGCCTTCTGGTGCTTTGGAAAATAGGTTGACCCCCTCATCTTTGTGGCAGTTCCTCAGATATTGGAACACTGCTATCGTGTCTTTCCTTATCCTTTTTTTCACTAGACTAGACATGCCAATTCCCGCAACCATTCTTCAGATGTTTTAACCTCCAGCCCCCTAATCATCATTGTTTTTCTCTGCACTCTTTCTAGAGTCTTTTTATATTGTGATGACCAAAACTGAATGCATTATTCCAAGTGTGGTCATACTAAAGCTTTGTAAAGCAGTACTAATACTCATGTGATCTTGATTCTATGCTTCCAGTACTGCAGCCTAGGATTGCATTGGCTTTTTTGGCTGCTGCCGTATGCTGTTCGCTCATTTTTAAGCGATTGCCAAAATCCTTTTACGGTTACTGGTATTGAGCCAATTTTTACCTAGTCTGTACCCAGACAATTGGTTTTTCTTGTCTAAGTGTAAAACTTTACTTTTCTCTACATTGAATTTCACTTAGTTAGATAGGGTCCAGCATTCAAGTCTGTCAAGATCTATCTGGATCTTGAGCCTATCTTTTGGGGTGTTGGCTATTCCTGCCAGCTTAATGTCGTCTGCAAATTTGATGAGTTACCCTTTTATTCCCTCATCTAGATTGTTTTTGAAGATATTGAAGAGTACTGGGCCTAAAATGGAACCTTGGGGTACCCCACTGCTTACTTCCCTCCATGAGGATGTAGTTCCGTTAAGGACTACACGTTGAATACGGTTTGTCAGCCAGTTACAAGTCCATCTGGTGGTGGTGCTGTCTATCCCACATTTTTCTAGCTTACCAAGAAGTAGGTTGTGGTCTACTTTGTCAAATGCCTTACTTGAAATCTAAGTATACTATGTCCACAGCATTTCACTGAACCACTAATTTAGTCACTTTGAAATAAGATTTGTTTGGCATGATCTGTTTTTGACAAACCCATGTTGGCTTCTGGTTATAACTTTGTTTGCTTCTAGGTGTTTGAAGATTTGTTGCTTGATTATCTTTTCTAAAATCTTCCCAGGTATTGATGTCAGGCTGATTGGTCTATAGTTTCCTGGATCTTTTTTTTTCTTTTCTTTTTTGAAGATGGGTATCACATCAGCTGTTTTCCATTTCTGTTCAGTTGTAAAAGATCCAAGACTGATTGAAGATAAACTAAAAAAGAAAATTTTGGATTAGCCTTAGTTGCCTGAGCAAAGTTCCTATCACCTGTAACCAGATGAATGTTAATTTACAAGTCTGACTTTAATACAAATAGTCCTTGACTTACAATATTTGTTTAGTGACTATTCAAAGTTACAACTGCACTAAAAAAAGTGACCTAGGATTGGTTTTTACATGACCGTTGCAGCATCCCCATGTTCACACGATCAAAATTTGGACATTTGGCAACTGGCATGTATTTATGACAGTTGAACTATCCCAGAGTCATGGGATCACCATTTGTATCCTTTATGGCTTGCCCATGACAAGCAAAGTTAATTGGAAAAGCCAGACTCTCTTTAACAATAGCATGATTCACTGAACAGCTGTAGCGATTCACTTAACAATCATGGCAAAATGATTGTAAAATTGGCCAAAACTCACTTAACAACTGTCTAGCTTAGCAAGGGAAATTTTGAGTTAAATTGTGGTTGTAAGTCAGGGACTTACCGTAGAAGAATTTAACCATTTGTTTTTTATAACTCATAGTAGATTGTGTTTTTATGATGTTCCATTTCTTACATATATGTAAATTGTTATGATGTTCCATTCCTTATAATATATATGTAAATTTCAGTTCTGGTAGTTTCTTACAATACAATAGCTGATGTTTGTTTTATAATTGTGTAAAAAGAACCTTAGGAATGAAAATGAGATTACTTGCTTATACCTTTTATTTATTTTGTGTGGTGGTTGTATAAGATGCGTGCCCCTTTCAGCACTTGGCTCTCACACAGTTCTTCCTTGTAGTGGTGTTCAGTAATCACTATAACAATATGTTGGTTATATTTAATTGAACTTTTGGCAATTGCCACATTTGATGTTTCACAGTAGCTGATAACTGTCTGTGTCTCCTGTCTTCACAGAAAGCTTTGCAGCAGGCTGTGGGCAGTGGCTTAGCAGGGGAACTGAAAGATCCGGCTAGTGAGAAAGGTACTAGAAGCCAGGATTGCAGGGTAGTATCGGCATCCGAGTTGTCTACCTACATCATTAGACTATCAGTAGAAGGCCATAGCGTTAGAGCTGTATCTGACATAAATTGTCAGCCCCTAGAAGGAAGTGCTTGTTGTATGCAGCCCACAGTCACTTATTTGTGAGATGAGCAATTATATAAATCAGTTTAATAATTCAATCTTTAAAATTAGATTTTTTCCCCCTCAATTACCACATTATCCTAGATCAGGGCTTTTCAATCTTGTTCACCCATTGTATCACTTTTAGGATATGGCAACATCCGAGTACCACCAGTCGCCTAGCAAGGTGTCAAAAACTTGATGACCAAAAAAAAGGAAAAAAGTGATGGAAGTACAGGTAGTCCTCAACTTACAATAGTTCGCTTAGTGACAGTTCGAAGTTACAATGGCACTGAAAAAAGTGCCCCCCAAGCCACGGCCGAGCAAGATACCTGCCTGCCTGCCTGCCTGGTGGCGCTCTTCCTCCTGTCTGAGGTTTTCATTGTTGTGAGCATTTCTGTTGAGGATTGGCAGCGGGGGTGGAGGGTGTTTGGTTTTTATCCCCTCCCTTCTGGGTGGTTGCAGCAGGTTTTGGTCACTTCACATGACCGTGGGACACTGTGACCATCATAAATACGAATCAGTTGCCAAGCATCTGAATGTAAATCGCAAGACCCTGGAGATGCTGCAACGTTCCAGCTGATCGGCGCTTCTTCTGGGCTCAGCAGAAGTACCAGGATCAGCGCCGAGCTCCAGCTGGAGCCTGGCACTGATCCTGGCGCTTCTGCTGAGCCCTGACAGCCCTGCAGCTCCAGACATCTCTCGCTCAGGCTTGTGCGGTGCTGCCACTGGTTCAGCTCATTCCCCTCCCCTGCTACCACTTTTCTAGGATGGCCGCATACCACCTGCAAGGTGCCAACATACCACAGGTGCTACCCGTACAACTGGTTGAAAAGTCCTGTCCTAAATATTCAAAAATTTAAAAAATTGTTTGATTTGTATCTGCATTTCTCAGTTTTTTCAGAATGCTTTCATCATGCCTCCCAAATCCAAAACAATCAAAATAGCAAATGTAGAATGCAGAACTGTGGTCCTCCAAATTTGCTAGATTTCAGTTCTTAGCATTTTTATCAAGCATGGCCATTTATGAAGAATGTGGATACAGATGCGTCTCTGGTGTAAAGGTGGATAATTTCTTTGAATGAAAGCCAATATATGAAGGCTTCAAGAAAAAACATACCTGGCGGAGAGAGATGGGCTACCATCAGCAACTCTGTATAGGTAGTCCTTGACTTACAACCATTTGTTTAATGACCCTTTGAATTTATAATGACACTAAAACCAGTGACTTATTGTTTTCACACTGTTGCAGCAGCTCCATGGTCACATGATAAAAATTTGGACACTTTCAACTGGCATGTATTTATGACTATTGCAGGGTCCCGGAGTCATGTGGTCACCTTTTGCAACTTTCTGACAAGTAAAACCAACGGGGAAGCCAGATTCACTTAAGAGCTCTACCTTGAAAGGTCATAAAGTGGGGCAAAACTCAACAACTCTCTTGCTCAGGAACAGAAATTTTGTGGTCATAAGTTGAGGACTACCTGCAATCGTTTTTATAACTTTCCCAACATGCTCAAAGCATTCCCATCTGCCACATTACCATTCTTACATAAAACAGATACTACTTTCTCTTTATAACAGATGACAAATAGAGATAATGTCTTATTTCAGGCCATTCAAGCAAATTTGTGACTGTCCATGGATTTGGGGGTCTCATACTTTTAATAGTAATTTAAAGGTCACTGAAAAATTAGGCATAACTAATTGCTGTTAAGCCATCTTGGTTCTTTTTTAAAAAATGCACAAAACCAAAAGGAAGATGCTTGTGTATATCTGAAACCCGCTGATTCATAGATTATGCAACACCAGCCTCCATTGATATTCTTAATATGCAGGCACCATTTATAATTATATATTATATGACAGTTGTATGATGACATACTGTAGTCCAGCAGTCCTCCACCTTTCCAGTTCTGCAGACTGGCAGCAGCGGTGGTGGCAAAAGGGGGGGGGGCAGGGGATGGTTTTGTGCACATGTATGCCACTTGCACAAATGGAGCTTCCCACACTTGCCTGCTGCTTGTGCCGCCTGGTTGCAAACAGGCTGCAGATCAGTAACTGTCTGCAGATCAAGGGTTGGGGACCTCTGCTCTAGTTGGTTATAAAATGTACACATTTTTTTGTTTTCATTTTCAGATGCAGAATGTAAGTGCACAAGTCAAAATAAATGGTGTTGGAATTCTAGAACTGAAGGTTTTGGAGGAAACTGGCTGGGAGCTGGGGATTCCGCCTTGGCCTATGATAGAAATGGTCCAATGGGTGAGGTATGTTGCAATCTCATATGATTATTCATATTATAACGTAGAAAATATTGGCGAACCAAAAATATCTAATTGAAGAGCTTTACAAGTATCAGTCATTGCACAGGAATCCTTGATTTGAGTATAGGTATCCTTGACAAACAACCATTTGTTTAACAACCGTTCAAAATTATGATGGTGCTGAAATTATAAAACGTATAACTAATCTTCGGATCAACCCCGTGATTTTGTGATCAAAATTTGAACACTTGCCCACCAACATAAATTCATGATGGTTGCAGTGTCCTGGAATCACATGATCGCCATTTGTGACTTTCCCAGGAGGCTTCCAGCAAGCATATCATTCACTTAATGACCATGGTGATTTACTTAATGATTGCAATAAAAAGTTACAGTACCCATGCAACTTAATAAACTGTGTCATTTGGTGACAGATGCTCCAGTGCCAGTTGTGGTTGTAAGTCAAGGAATACCTGTATAGGCACTTCCATCCAAGTTTCATTTTCCGAATCACTGAATAGTGCACTTGTTATCTTTGGGCGGAAGGCTTCATTGTATAGCATATGGAGATGTTCTATGGTGAAATGATTTTTTTCATATTCACTTTTTTTTCACCATAGAGGATATAGGGCAGGCATATCAAACTGCCGGTCTGCAGGCCGGATGCATCATGCCAGAACCGTGCCTACCCTATTGCCGGCAATGGGGGAAAAGTCGCAATACATCTCACGATGTCATGTGACATTGTGAGTTTGACATGCCTGATATAGGGGGTTCTGGTTTATTTTTGTTGCTGATGATGCCAATTTCCATTCTTTCAGGTTTTTCAGACTCCTTCCTCTGGTATAATGCCTGGCTTGGCTGGAATATTGAATTATCTAGACTGGCCATATCATATGCCCCAAGAAGTCGAGAGCTCCATAGATGCCCAGGCGGTTTAGTAAGTGAGAATCTTCTCAAGCTGCATTCTTGCAGGAAATGAAGTGCAGGATGCTACCGAAATTATCATATGAATATTCATTAACAGCTTGGAAATTAATCTGCTTTAAGAAACTCCAATAAACTGCCTGGAGGGCTGTGGTACCATTTAGAGGGCTATGGCTGATCATTAGTTTAAAAATGTAATGAATTAAACATTGTTATAATGGACCCATCTCCCCCCACCTCCCGACAAATGGACTGGAATTCCCATTATCTCAGCCTGCAGGTCCTATCTGTCTCATCTATCTGTCTCCCATTATGGGAGTTACAGTCAGTAGGCTGTGATAGAATAACAATGCTTACCAAATAAATTCAGAAATGTGTGTTATATGAGTCAGGGCCATTTTAGAATTATTCTTGTATGGATAAAAGTAATATTGAAGAGGTGAAATGGCAACCCTGACAGCCTTCTAGAGACCCTTATAGATCTGGCTCATCTATATTCTGGACTGAAGTGCTTACAGCTTCTGCTGGGCGCATGATGTTTGTTTTATGCCATCTGTTAAGGGTTTATGTGGGTTGTAATTTTAAATAACTCCTTGTTTTGCAATATGCCTAGACTCAGCCTGGAGTCAGGTAGTGCCTAAATAAAACAAATAAATAATAAATTGATCTTGATACCAATACATGATTTTCTGCATTGGCAATTATAGTTTGAATGGAACACAGGACTGTACCTGGTATATTGTACAGGTAGTCCTCAAGATAGGACTGGTCACTTAATAGCAGTTCAAATTTATGACAGACTTCCCAAAACCTACATATAATCTCCTTTTGAAGTTACAACTGCTGCAGTGCCCCCATAGTCATTTGCCTTACGACTGATTGATTCCACCCACCTCTCTCCCCCCCCCCATTCCGCCCTATTGAGAACCTCACAGCGACTAGGCCTATTCCCCATGCCTCCTGGAAGCAGTTGACATTTTTAGAGTGCTGACAATTCCTAGCAGAAAGGGTGGCTGCTTTTAAAGCTTTTTGTCCTGATCAGCTGCTTGTTGGGAGGCTGCAAATCTCTTTTGAGTAGGCTTGGATGAACCAGCTGCCTGCAAAGGCAACAGTTTCAGGAGGAGCTTCCCAAAATCAGTCCCTCTCCTAGAAACCCACATTTCTTCAGTAAAGAAAACAGAAAAAAAAGCTGGGGGACAGCCTTGTTGATCTTTCTTCCCCCTCCCCCCCATCAGGTACTGAAATTAAACACTATTTCTACCCTCCAATCTCTGCCCTCCAATCTGTAAATTAGTTAGCTTGATGAATGATAACACATGTAGCAAATGGCCAGCTGCTGCAGGAGGTGAGTCCTTGAAAAGCTGTCTCCTGCTTATCTGGCTACCTTTAGAAGGGAACTAGAACTCCTCTAAAGCAGGAGGCAGGTGTTGTGCTCTAGCTGCTGAATTGGACACTGAAAGCAAAGTAAGTAACTTACAGATTTTGTTATCCTCTTTCCAGACATACAGTAAATTCAGCAAATTCGGTGGTTAAAAAGGGGTTGTGACTGATTGGGGAGAGACCCAGTTCACAAGTGTGGTTTCATTGCCCAAATACAGAGCTTGTTTGAAAGCCTTTCTGGCTTTGGAACGTGATGTTGGGCTCTTCCCCACTATTGGGCTGATTTTAACCTTGCAAAGTTTTTGCTGCTTGTCTGCCTCCTTTATGGACCCAGCTACCCCCCCCCCAATAAAAAAATAAGGTACCCTCTACCCAGCTTAACAGTCTGCATGTTTGTTTAATGGGGGCATCAGGGAGAGCAGAGAACGGGGTTGTTAATCAAGACTATCTCACTTAACAGCTACCCCCTATAATGGACAGACTTTATTTTAGTTGTAATTGAAGACTACCTGTACTATGATCTTAGGAATTTCAACCAAAGTTAAAAACTCATTGAAGCACTTCCTAGATATGCCCTGAGATGCATAACCAATGTTATTCTTCAGATGTACTATACTATTTAAAAGTCATTTATGAAAGTTGCTCAAAATTTAATGCCTTCCACATGGCAAATTTCAGAATTTCTGACTATTGGCTAGTCTGGCAATTGCTATGAGAATTACAGCTTGAAACATCTGGGTTGTTTCTCTTCCCTTCTAGGTGTTGATTCTGATTAGGTTAAGAACCTGGGTGTTAGGTTCTGATATGGAAGATTTAATATCTTTTTAAAATCTGGGTTTGCAGAGTGGGCATCCTAGTCACTGAAAGGGAAAAATACTTTAGACAACTGCTTTTGAAAAGAACACAGCTGGAGATGTTGATTTGCTGGATCGACTGCCATGTTATGATGGAAAGTAATTTAGGTTGCAATTGCTTGCTTGCAGTTGGTTTTTATGACCACAGTCTTTATAAATCACTGTTAAATGATTTGTGTAGCTGATACAACACCAGTTAGAAGAAAAGCCAAGAGAAACTGGTTAGAAAATCTGTGATCAGGACCATCTTACAGATTTGTTTTTAATTTTTATCTGTTTGTATCATTCCTGAATTATTTTTACAAGTAGCTCAAGACAGTGAACATATCTAACACTTCTTCCTTCAGTTTTCCCTACAACAACAACCTTGTGAGGTGAGTTGGGCTGAGGGAGGCTGACTGGCCCAAGGTTACACAGATTGCTTTCATGGTTAAGGCAGGAATAGAATTCATGGTTTCCTCACTTTTAGCCTAGTGTCTTAACCAGTAGAGCAAACTGTCTCTCACTAGTTAGAGTACACTGTTCTTTGTAATCTGTTCTTGTTTGGTAGTAGCAGCAACATGGTCTAAAACAGTGTTTTTAAAAGTTGGCATCTTTAAAATGTGTGGGTTTCCACTCCCATGTTTTCCAGGGAATTTTGGGAATGGGAAGTCCACACATCTTATTTTTGAAAAACACTGATTTAAAGGGAGAGTAATAATTACAAGTCCTGATATACAGATCTGGATTTAAATTTCACAAGATGCTCAGGGAAACACAAGGAAGCTGAAAGACTGACATAAATCTGCATTGCCTTATACTTTGTTGGTGAAGTTCTGATTCTGCCATCTGTTAACTTCAGATGCTCATTGTTTCTTCACTCTAGCAGCTTCATTGCCTCTTGCTTTCTTGGATCTGAAGAAGCCACAGATTCCAGCTAGTTATTATATCCAACTATGTCTTACTTAGGAGAAATGTTCCAGGATGCTGTTGGCTGCAAATCCTAATCCTGAAGGCAGAAGTAATGGAGGAAGGAGATAGTTGTTAAGTACACGAAATCAAAATATCTGATTTGGCCTGTAGAGATCAATGATGATGTAGCTGTAAATTGATCCAGCTAATAAAATTTACAAAATGCTGCTCTTGGTAACTTTATGCAGAGTAATGCATAAGTTCCTATTTCAAACTTGGCATTACACTAAGGCTACTGTGTGTGCTAGGATTTTATGTTATAAAGGGTTTCTACCTTTTGAAATTTTTAAGGATTAAAGGCTAGAAAACAGTTCAAGCTCCACCCTTAGCCATGAAAATCAGCTGGGTGACTGGGCCAGTCACTCTCAGCCCACACCACACAACAGGGTTGTTGTGGAGAAAATAGGAAGAGAAAGGTATGTTACATATGTTATGGCCTTGAGTTGTTTGTAAAAATAATAAAGTGGGGTACAAATCTCTCTGAAAGGACAAATAGACGGAATATCCTAATTTTCTTTATTTCTCAACAGCGGGGATGAAGATATAGAAGAAGTGGAGCTGGTGGCTGAAGTGCGACTGGAGGACATTGGTGCTCTGTCAGGCATCTCCAGAAGAAACCTGTCCTGGAGGAGGCAGAAGGCTGGTGTGTGGGTGTGCTTGTGTATGCATATGCAAATGAAGATAGAAATACAGATAGCTCTTGACTTACCTCTGGTTGCTTACCGACCATTCAAAGTTACAACAGACTTCTCAGGAGTACATATGATGCCGTTCCAAAGTTCTCATAACCATTCTCATCCCCTGTCATGTGGCTGCATTTTGGGTGCTTAGCAGTCAGCCTGTATTTTTGGTCATTTGCAGTGTCCTGTTGTCACATTTCCTTATTTTACAACATTAACCTGATAATTCCAGTTTTTGGGTAAACTAGCCCATAGCAAACCATTGGCTCATTTTATGACCCTTTGCTTTACCACTATAGCAGTTGCTTAATGACTGCAAAAAAAAAAAAGTAAAAGTGGATGTTGACCAGCTTTATGATTATTGTGATGAGTACGCTTTGTTTTGGTTAAAAGTCACAGACTACCTGTATGGGCAAAAAAGAAAGGGAGAAATCTTCAAGCCTTGTGTTCCCTTGTGTTCAACAGATCTGGAGTCAACAATTTTATATTATGGTCAGGGAAACTGGGTTGGCAAGCCTAGCAGTGAGATACAAAATGTGTTACTTTTTCGGTCCCTTTCTCCAGTTCTGAATTGTGTATGTTTTCATATAAGAAGCTAAATTTTCAAATACAGGAAATCCTCAACTTACACCCACAATTGAGCCAAAATTTCCATTGCTAAGCAAGTCCACTGTTAAGTGAGTCCTGCCCCATTTTACAATCTTTATTATACAAGTTAAGTGAATCACTGCAGTTGTTCGGTTGTTAAATGAATCTGGCTTCCGTATTAACTCTGCTTGTCAGAGGGTCGCAAAAGTGATCACATAATCCTGGGACACTGCAGCTGTCATAAATACATGCCAGATATCAAACATCTTAATTTTGATTATGTGAACACGGGGATGCTGCAATGGTAAAGGTGAAAAATGGTCATAAGTCACATATTTAGTTTTGTAAATTCAAATGGTCACTAAATGAATAAGTCAAGGACTAACTGTATATTTAGCCCAGATTTTTATTTTTTTACATGGGAAATCTTCCAAAAATACACAAGAGATGTTCTGACCCTGGTCCCTCTACTTTCCCTGCCTGCCAGCCTAGAATCTGAAACATCTGGTGAGAGGCTCTGCAGTAACACTAAGTCCTATTGCTGCTTAATCCAAGAATTAGTTTGTCAGAAATTTAGATTTAGGCTGTCATGTTTAGGAGCAGCTTGTTTAATGGACTAATAGAACACCTTCACCAATGTGGTGCCTTTTAGTACTGTTAGACTTACTAATGTTTAAGAAACAAGTTATAAGAGTTTCTCTTATAATACAGATTTCTTTTTAAAATGAATTTGGTGTGTTTCTGATAACTTCATTTGCTTTTACAGCTTGCCTTGGATCATCTGCCCCCTGCTGGAGAGGAAGCAGAGCCTCCCAAATTGGTCACCCCTCTGTTTCAGAGCAACCCTATGTTCTAGACCCACATAGAATTCTCCCTGTGCATAGAACAGACAGGGCTACTTGGACTTCTGATTTAGAAAGAAGCGAGGTTTTGCAGTCCCCTAAAGCAGACAGGACTTCTTCACCCTGTTTGGCCATGACTTTGGGAATTGGCATGGGAGTTTCCACTGGGGGACAACAACGTCCACAAAGTGCTGCTGGTCGAGAGTCTGAATCTCAGCAACGGTCCCAGCCACCACCTGGTAGCTCCCTGGATAAGGCTGATTCCAGCACCTCTTCTTCATCCTCTTGCTCTTCATCCTCTTCTTCCATGTCCTGCCATCAAGGGCTGCCTGGTGAAGATGGTGGTTCCTCAAATCCGTGCCCCCCCATTCATTCCCCAGACTTAGATATTTATGATCCTTTCCACCCTACGGATGAAGATAATCTCAATGGTGATTTTGGCTTTGGGGATTCTCCCCATAAAGAAGCAGAGGGTGGGCGGCACGACCAGAAATACGATCCCTTTGATCCCACAGGCTCCAACCCCAGCTCCTCTATTAGTACCCCTTCACCGGAGGAGGAAGAGGAGGAGGAGGAGGATGTAGATGATGACCATGACCAGCAGCCCCCAGATATGTCACATAGCATCAGTCGCATTTCAGAAACATTGGCTGGAATCTATGATGAAAACAGCTTGAGCCAAGATTTCCCAAGCTCAGAGAAAGGGCAAGAAGATTCAGAACCAGAAACAGAACCTAGCAGAGGCTATGCGACTGAGGCAACATGCCCTACTGAGACTTCTGAGGGCAAAGGGCTTCCTGGTGCTGATTCCACCCTGCCAGAGGAGCTACCCTCAGATCAGGGAGACTCTAAAACTCCAGAACCATGTCGCCGGGTTTTTGTTGTTGACTTGGCTCCCAAAGGGCGCCTGGATGCTGAAGCCAAGACCCCACTGGAAGGGAAGGTCTCCTTAGAGGTAGTGACCGTTGGAAATGCTAAGCTGAGAGGTGGAGAGAAAATGTCAAAAGCAGGTGGACATCCTCGGGCTGGGCGCAGATCATCAGTGGAATGGGATGGAAGTGGTGGCGGTGAATCAGAAATTGAAGAAGGTGAGATTGTCCAGCCAGAGGATGAGCGGTATAGTCCCATTCGATTGTTTCGAAGTAGATGCCGGCCAGCTGAGCCACGAACTCTCCGGGTAGTGGAAGGAGATGATTTTCTATCATTGCATGCAGACTCTGATGAGGAAGGAGCTTTACAGATTGATTTTAATGAAAACCAGCCAGATCCTCGTTGGAAAGGTGTGGATTTGAGACGGAAAATCCTAACCCAGCGGCGAGAACGCTATCAAGCTCCATCACCTCTGCCTCCTCCACCACCTCCACCTGCCCCCAAACGCCCTGCCTCCAAAGCTCACTCTGGTTCTAGTTCTGGTTCATGTAAAAAATCAAAAAGAGAACGCAAAAGATCAAGAGAATGCAAGGCATCGAAAACCAAGGAGACCTATGGCTCTTCCTGGAACCCAAAGAAGAAATCAAAATCACGCTCAAAATCCAAAGAGCGTCGACATTCACACCACAGGACCTCGAGGTCCCGCTCACACCACCGAACGTCTCGCTCCTGGTCCCCTTCAATTAGCACCAGCCTGTCTGCTGTTGGATCTTCACATACTTCAGCTGAGCGGCACAAAAGCCGGCGATCTAAGTCAAAGGAGAAACGCCGTGGCCATCGTTCTCGGTCACGTAGCAGCAGCCGTGCTCATCGCAGTAGGCACAAAGACAAGCATCGTGGGGAAGGTGGCAGAAAAAAGAAGAAGCGCTCTCAGTCTCGCTCACGTGAGAAGCATCTCTCCCATCGGTTATCTAAAGACAAAGAGCGAGAGGTCCACCTTTTGGAGGAACCCAAGCCTGAAAAGGCCTTGACAGAACGACGGAGAGATGCGAGAACTGTGGTGCCACCTTCAATCCAGGATCTCAATGACAATGATCTCTTCACTATCAAAAGGACCATTACTGTCAACCAGCAGGAGAAAATGGAGGCACTTTTGGAGACACCAGAGAGTGCTAAGAGAGAGGTGCTTTATGATTCTGAGGGCATGAGCTTTGATGCTTGCTTTTCCGATCGTGAGCCTGCTGAAGAATCCAAATCTAATGCAATGCGGCTAAATACTAAGGAGGATGCAGTTCCATCACGTAAAGATAAAAGGCCTGAGGAGGATACCAAACAAAAGATAAGCAAGGAAAAGGAACGCAAGAGACCCTATCTAGAGGACCGCCCAGCTGCCCGTGAGAAATACAAAAAAAAGCTGAAGGAGGGGCCTCCTAGTTCCGAGCAGCAAGAATTACCCAAGATAGAAAAAAAACCCAGAACTGACAGAGACAAAACAGGGAAAAAGATGAAAGCTGGAAGTCACAAAGAGAGTAGCAAGCTGGGATCAGGTCGGAAAGTGAAGCTCCAGTCCAAGGTAGCTGTATTGATCCGGGAAGGGGTGAGTAGCACAACATCAGTAAAAGAAATGGGTTCTATTGGTGTAAAGTTCAGCAGAGACAAGGAGAGCCGCTCACCATTCCTCAAATCAGAGGAGAAGGTGTTAATGGTTGGGGCACCAGCAGCAGGCCAAGGTGAAATGACTGATGTCAAAGAACAAGGCTTCAAGCCCAAAAAAGTCAAAGGGCTAAAAGCCAAAATGGGGGTGAAGAAACTGAAGGGCATCAAGCAAAAGGGTGCCTCAGAGCCCAAGAAAAAGAAGAAACTCAAAGTGAAGACTGGGCTGAAGAAATCCAAAGCTGATAGTTGCAGCCAGGGTGCAATCAGCCCTTTGAGGGTGAAGGAGGAGCCTTCATGGTCTGGTTCAGAAAAATCAGGGGGCACAGCCAAGCCACCAAGTCCTCAACCGTTGGCCCCAGGCCAGGAACTCACACCTGATTCCCAGACAGTGGACAGCAGCTGTAAGACACCTGATGTCTCCTTCCTTCCTGAGGATCCCCCTGTTGAGCAGCCCAGGGTGCCAGTTGATGAACCAGAAGCAGACAGCTTGTCTGAACCCAAAGAGGAACAGCCACTGCAGCAGCCACCCCATCCTCCCCGTAGTTTGCCCCAACCCCCTGCTCCTATGTCATGGAATCTGCAGGGGGGGGTGGACTGCACTAGTGGTGTATTGGCATGTAGGTATCATCGTGGTGGTGTGTATGTTGTGTATGTGTTGGGGGAGATTCTGTTATGTGGGGGTTTGGGTGGAGGGGGATCCCAGTTTATTGCAGGTAAGGTTATAGTGTGATTCTACAAATCTCAGACCAAGTAAAGTGTTCCAAAAATAACATTCCTTTTTTTTAAAAGGGGAGTTTTATATTGTGGGTTTATTTGGATTTCAGCTGATTGATAAAATTCAGTCCAGGCTTGGGTATTGGTTGCTTTTGATTCTGACCAAGTGTTTTTTGCTATCTGGAAAATCCCTGAAATATAAGCTTAGGAATCTGCACTGGGAATCCAGTTGTCAAGATGAATTACAAGTTAAGGAGAAAGTTACTAAGTACTTCTTTCTTCTTACCTTCTTTATAACACTTCAGTATTGAGTGCCTTTTTCGGAATGTAGTTTTGACAATGTAGAAATGGTGGGTGCAGAGCTCCCCGTGATAGAAACTGAACTAAGAAATAGTTGGTTTTTGTTTGCAGAATAGCGTGATCATTATTAAGGTATAAATCTTTGTGAAGTATGATATTCAGAGGATCTCCCAGTATCCTTAATGATATTCTTGAAACCTGCTGGATGAGATTGACAGGCTGCCATGCTGGGAAGAGGGTGGCTAATAGGGATATACAGCACTTTGAATGCAAACATGCTTCACAGAGGATGTGAACATTGACAGCTCAGTTGTGGGCACCTTTTCCTGGGCTTGCATGTTGTTTGCGTAATTCCTCCTCTTCCCCCAAACATATGAGAATTAAGGAAGCCCACCCATGCCTGTTCCAAAGCAACTTTCTTGCCTGCTGTTGATATCTCTTTAATTCAGGCGAGTATTCTCTTAGGATCATGCTGCTAACATGATTTTATGAAAAGATACATATTTTTAAAAAGAAAAAAATCATATGCTGATAAATGTGGTTACAATCTTATCCAATGACAAGTCTTGCAATCTTGCTTTCCAAGCTGAGGATAGGGCAAATTAAAGCATACAGTCTGAGATGTGGTATTTGTGGCAATGGGCTATAAACAAATATAAATAAAATAATAAATGTCCTGCCATGGCTGTAATTTGTATTTCAAAATGTAGTCTGAGATGGGGCATAGGCACTTAATTATCTGCTTTCCACTTCCATGCTTGGGAACCTTTGTCTAAGACTCTTGTGTTTTACTTAGTGACTGCCCTGCTCTTCAAGATGGAAGAGGCCAATCTTGCAAGCCGGGCAAAAGCCCAGGAACTCATTCAAGCAACCAATCAGGTAATCACAAATTCTGAGGTTTGCATTATTGACTATGAATGGCCTGGTTGCAAAGTGTATTCACAGCAGCTAGCAGGGTTGGTTTGTTTTGGGTTTTTTTTTTGGTTCTCTACTCTCAAATTCCTGAAAGATCAGGCTCCTGCGGTGGTTTCCCTTCAAATTTTGATAAGGTTTCTAGAACATATGTACCATTTTGTAATAATATGGTGCTAATTGTTGGAGGTTTCATCAGAAATTGCTGTGCTAGAAACCTTTACAAAAACGGATGTGAGATTCTCAAGGATGTGTGAATTCATCTTGACACAGACAAGGCTGGCACAATGGGGGGCGTGGAGGGGAGAGGGAGAGGGGAGGCAGCTTCAAAGCCCAGCATGCTGTGTATTGCATTTCCCTGTACAAGCAAACCTGCTGTCTGACACCAAGGTTGGCACCCTGAGAACAGAGAACATCTGGTTACCTTATCTTATGTTTAATGCTTTTTTTTCTGGTTCTCATGGCTGCAGGGACAAGTTTAGAAACCTGTGGGTGTATCTTTCCCTTAAAGCTTACACGAAATAGGCCTTGGCATTGATCCACTGCTGAGGGATCAGCTTTTATCTAGAATAACAATTTCCCCACACTTCCTAATTGGCCACATAATGATCTCTATGGCTTCACGTGTTTTCTGAAACTTAAAGAGAAAAACATTTATGTAATTTGAAAAAAAAACCTTCTTTTGAAACCAATATACATGCAAAAGTCGGATTAATAAATTATTTTAAAATATAATAAATACACTATTGAAATGGTTTTCCATAGCTTGGTGGCTTCTAGGTATGTTGAATTCCAACTCCTATTATTAGTCTTGCAAACCAGTCTTTTTGCACGATACTGACTGGACAAGGTTGTTGTCAGATACTTTTTTACTTTGAACTAAAAGAATACCCTTCTTTTCCAGATAAAAACATGAAGCACTATGGTAAATGTAAATTGCAGAAATTCTCCTTGTAATTATATGGCATTCTGGAACTGTTTCAGAATTAAACTCTCCTTAATAGTTCTCAACAGAAGTTATAAAATATACATTTCTTTTCCCTTTCCTTTGAAATCAGATTTATGGTCAGAATTTGATACTAACAAATACACATACATGGAAAGAAGGAAAGGACTCCTTTCGAATTTTATTCTGCTAGCTGTCAAACGCTCATCTCCGTTTTGAGGCCTTTGAGCCAGGGTTGTCCAAAAACGTTTCTGTGGCCATGTGGCCAGCATGACATCACAGAATGCTGTTAACCTTGCCCACCCGTGTGAAAACTCTCTACTTGCATTTACATGCTTTTGAACTTCTAGATGGGCAGGAGCATAAGTACATGGATGTTGGAGGAATTTTCAACATGAAGGATTCCATGTTAAGAGTTAGATTTATTAAACAACCTGAAAGCATATTATCAGGATGAGGATAGAGCATCTAGAATCCTCCACCATTGACCATATTAGCAGCTGCTAGGATTTGCACCAGCAACATTTGGAAGATTGCTGGTTCTCCCTTCCTTTCCCCCAGCTATAACTTCAAAATAAATGTCAACTCGTTGTGCCCAATGGGATCTTGCACACCCAGAGAAGGGAGCTCACAGGTTATGGTGACTTTCCTGTATATAGCATTTACCTGCTAGTTTCAATGAGATCATATTATGAGATTATAATATTCTGCTCTACATTATGAAAAATTGAAAATATGAAATACGTTACAGTAATTGTGCAGCACGCCAAGAATTTTATTTGTCTTAATACCAAGCCAAGCCATTTTAACCATGTTTTGTTTACTCTCTTATTCCAGATCTTGACCCACACCAAGCCCTCAGCTTCCTTAGCTCCTCCTCAGCCACCGGCACCACCCACTCATCCGCCTGCGTCACACCTAGCTGTCCCACCCATGTCCTACCACTTGCAAGGATCAATGCCTCTAGGAGGTTGTGGTTCAACTCCTAGCACTCCTACAGGGGGATTGCCAGGAACTTTGAGCCAGGCTTCAGCAGGTCCTCCTTCTGCTGGCATTTTTGCTTCTTCCTCTGGCACAGATTTGGGCAGCACCAGTTCTGAAGGACGCGGAGACAGCGATAAGGTAAAAGTCTTTGGAATGAGACACCGATCTTTTCACACTCACTATGCAGATCAGTTAAGAACTCTCATCTCTGTCCATGTCTAGACTGGGGGAAAATGGACAGCAGAGCAGTGATTGCTCTGTTGCTAGAATCTGCTGTAGCAGAGGTGCACAATGTGAGCCTTCAGGGCAACATGTCTCTCCAACTTCCCTCATAGGCTTGCTTGCAACTTCCAGAATCCTGAAAAGGATTCTCAGGTGATTAAAGGGAAAAAGTATTAAATACATGGACATTAATTATGAATGCTTTAGTTTTCAATTAAATGTGAATTAAATTTAGTTTTTGTCCATGTTTCCTCCAAGCCTCATCCGTTTTTTTCTCTAGAACCTACTACACTTAGCCCGAGAAAAGTAATGCATCCCTGCACTTGATACAGGAACCACTGACTCTGCTGCAAGATCTCTCTTTGGGATCATAATCACATTGCAAAACTATATGTGAAAGAGGTCAGACGATTGCCAGACTTTGGGCTTGGAGCAAAGAAAGCCAGAGCTCTGTTTTCTAGCTGGTCAACTTTGGAATCTTGCTACTGGGGACTGACAAGCTTTCGTGCTTTGCTGTCACATTACCTTATTTCTCTTGTACTGACTTCCTTCAACTGCCTTGCCTGTGTTCCCTGCAGTACCTGAAAAAACTTCACACCCAAGAGCGAGCGGTGGAGGAAGTCAAGCTAGCCATCAAGCCCTATTACCAGAAAAAGGAGATCACCAAGGAAGAATACAAGGACATCCTGCGCAAAGCTGTCCACAAGGTAAAGCAGTTGGCATGATAGAGGAAGGAAACGAGCAAAAATGTGACAGCAGGGAGGACAGAGTATTATGGAAATCACTGTCTTTTCTTTCTCCTTCTTCTCCCTCCGCTCCCTTTTAGATCTGCCACAGCAAGAGTGGTGAAATCAACCCTGTCAAGGTGAATAACTTAGTGAAGGCCTATGTCCAGAGGTACAAGTACTTTCGAAAACATGGACGGAAGATGGATGAAGAGCAGAGGCCTCCCAAGGAAATGGGGGGACCGGACAAATCTGGCTTGCCCATGCCCCCGCTCTGATCTCCTCTGAAGGAAAA
Source organism: Vipera ursinii (assembly GCF_947247035.1). NCBI lineage: Eukaryota > Metazoa > Chordata > Lepidosauria > Squamata > Viperidae > Vipera > Vipera ursinii. The sequence goes on from NC_139517.1 coordinate 28,522,196, forward strand.
AATAATAATAATCACAGCAGCCCTTCTTTGTGCAAATTGGCTTGGCTGAGCTCCCCAGCCCTTTCCCTATCACTGTGTGGGGAAAGTGGAAAGGGAGTTGGAGCAATACCTTTTGTTTTGGAGGGGTGGCATTTGTAGAGTACAGTTCTTGTGCATCTGCTACCTGCCCTGGAAATCTTTCCCTTGCCTTTCCTTAATACTTTCACAGATTTGGCCACAAGACTGACTTGTGTTTTGCTCTGTAAATACCGATGGCAGAGAATGGGGCTAATTTTAATTTTCATCACTCTCAAGCACCCATGATACCTATGGGTGGATGTTATTCCTCTGACACGCCTAGTTTTTACTCATTTAGCATGTTTTTGATTTGATGGTGTTATCTTTGCCCTCTCTCGTCAATGGTCATGAAATGGCAGCACCATGGTTGACGTACAGATGGCAGTTTCCTGTCATCCTGGACAGGCAAACACCCCTTATTTTCTGCTTCCAATTGTAAGTTTGTCTGTCATACTCTTTCCCACCCTGTTTATCTTCATAAAACTGCATTTAGCCATCTAAACTGGGCATTGTCTCCGTGATCTTTTTGCAATGTGATTTATATCGCTTTCTTTCCCAGGCAAGTGGATTGCATTTGTAATTATCATTATGAGTGTGTTTTTTTCTCTTCAAATTATGCCTGTTTGATGGCTACTGAGTAGACACTAACCTCTTTGCAGGTTGCAAAGAAGGACTTGGCATGCTTTTAAAGCTTTAAGTGCCACCATGCTATTTCATGTAAAATTTCAAACTTCAATTTTTCTTAGGCTTAAAAGTGCCAAAAATCTCATGTAGTGTTACATGACAATAGAGTGGGTTTCTGAGGGATTTTAATTTAAACAATTTGGCACAGACATACAGTGAAACCTCAACATAGATCTCCATTTTACCATTTATAGAGACAGATTAGATTTCTGTTGAGACGTCAACCCAAAACAACAGATTAAGTCCAGGGCACCCAAAATTGCCTGGATGACAGTAAGATTTACATTAATTTGATTATAATTTTATAATATCTGCAGCAGTTCACATTATTTGCACAATAATTATGCTATTTGTCTCCATCAGTTTGAGGTAAAATCACGCAAATAATTGTAATGATATACTCATTTAACAAAACATTGAGAATAACACCCCTTTCCCAGTTGGTTCATTAAAATGATTTGTATGTATTTTGAGGGTAAGTAAATGCCATCTTGTGGGTGATACGGGTAAGGCATTAGTAATCCAGGTTTTTAGTTTTAAATAGTACTCAGATTTGCACTCTTAGTTGTTCATGGAAATATCCTGCTAGAGGCACTTAAGTTCTCCATAGCAAAATCCTGTGTACGCTTAGTGTAGTCCAAAGCCTATGCTTGTCTGAAAATAGAAGTAGTTCAGAAGAAAGAAACTCAAATTGTGAACAGAAAGAAAAACGAGACCAATAAAAGGGTGAAAGATAACTTCACAAATGAAAAGGGTAATGACTGCAGTGCACAACTAGATCTGTGATAGAGTAGGCAAACAGGACAAAATTCTCAAAGGTAAGGGCAGTTCAACCAGAAAATTGGTGAGATTATCACGGTATCTGGGTCTGATTGTTGGAGATTATTGGACTCTGAATAATCATTTTGGATTTGCTTTATTTCTGAAGGTCCCATTTTGAATAGGATTCAACCTAATGGCCTATAAAGCCACTTTTATTTGTAGTATTATGTATTTACATACCAAAGAAATATATCTACAGGAATTAGGGTAAACAGTCATCTGATAAGGATGCCTGAGGACTTGTAAAAGTGGGTTAAGAATGTGGGGAAACATGCTGACAAATTGCAAGATTTAGCCCAAGTAGATAAGAACATAGTAAGGATAGTCAAGATCACAACAAATATTTTCTGAAAAGGAGAGTCAGAAGAAAATAGTAAGGATAGTCAAGATCACAACAGATATTTTCTGAAAAGGAGAGTCAGATCTTGAGATGGAGAATTGGGTAATTTCTTGTATCCATCTTCAAGGTGGTTGCTGTGTGATAAGCTTATGCGTCTATATTCACAACTGGTGGAAAAAAGTTTCTGAATAATGAATGCTGCTCTTTCTCTGTTTAAAGAACATACATTCTTGCTTGGGTGTTTTTGTGTGTTAGGGCAGGCAGGGAGACTAACTGAAATGGCATAAGGCCTGACTTTCGGAAGAGGACTACTGGAAGAAATACCATGTGAAACTGCTGGGAAAAGAGAGAATTTGAAGAGGAATTGGATATTTGAACATAAACAATCATGTTGCTTTACCAATTTGGATCAGAGATTTGCAGCACTTGTAAGAAATGGCAAGAATGTTTAGGATTTTTTAGAACAGAAAAATAAAAGGTGGGAAGTGAACACAGAAGAAGCATACACATTTGTGGTCCAGGTAAGTGTTTTCTACCCAGATTTATTATCATCCGGATTATTTTGCAGAATCCATCCTGGCAGAAGACTGGAATGGATGAAATAAAAGCTTTATCCCAGAGTGTATAATGTTTGGAATTTATGTCTGTAAAATAGATTATTTAAATCACCAGGGTTGAGGTATGTTTCAGTTATTGCTTTGTCTAATAGAACTGCCGTCCCCATATTTTCTTACTGTTTCTACTGCTTTAGCAACTCTTGCTTCTGTCTTTAAAATCATGATGAGTTAGAAGTTGAAGCTAGGTAGAGAATAGTCTTTCCCTCCAATCTATTTAATTTATCATTAAATATATTTATTGTGCAATAAATTTTAGAGTCAGACTGCTGTAGAGATTAGAGTCCTGGTCTAGAAACCAGGAGCCTGTGAGTCCTAATCCTTATTACACCCAATTGAGTGACCTTTGGGCCAGTCATTCTGAACTCAAGGAGAAAATGGTAAGTAACTATTTCTGAAATCCTTCCAAGAAAACTGCAGAGACTTATCAGCAGTCAGTTTTTAACAACAATGCATATGTATAACCTACTGGTACATGCATCTATCCATTCTTCATTTCACATAGCTCGTAGATTGCTTTGTGTTATGTGAATCTCTGATTGTAGATATGCTAAGCTAAGCTAAACAAGCTCAGATGCTTTAAGATAATTTTATCCACTCCTGTGATTAACTTACAAATTCTGGCCTGTTAAGGTGCATTCAACCATATTTTTGATTTTGTGCATAACATGTTTTCTTCCTTGCTTAGTAATGTGCCAAGTGGAGTGACTGTTCCTCAGTCACAGATTAAGCTAGGATTCTAGGCTTAGTTTCATGTGCAAATGCAGAATTAAGAGCCACCCAGAAAGGACTTTATTGCAGTTCTCAGCTTTATCAGCTTTACCATAATCTATAAATGCCATGGGTCCCTAGGCTAGGTATTCCGAGAGATGAAATTAAACACAATCAGAGAGTGCCATATCAAAATAAGCACTCCATTGGAAAAAAATAGAATAATTATACTTTGAAATAACAATATTAACTTGGTTTGAATTGAGAAAGACAGTCGTCCTGTCTTTCAGTGAAAACCTGAAATGTGGGAGTTCCACATTGCAGGTGGCTACTGGACTAACAGCTGACTCAATTTCCTCCCCCCTCCCACTGCATCCTGCTCCCTTCCTGCCCATCTTTTAACTCATATTGCTGCACTTCATTGTTTTACTATTGTTATATTAACATTTTTAAAAAATAATTTATGATCGGTTTGTAAGCCACCCAGAGCAGCCCCACAGTAACATGGGCAACAAATAAATTTAATCATAAATAAGTACATTTTAGAAAAAAGCAAAAAGAAAATTCCAAGCATAGGAATACACTGTACAGGAAACAGTTAATTAGAACAGGTGGGTAATAGTGTGCCAGACCCTCCAAATACATTGGACTATGACATCCAGCAATCATGGATTGTAATACACACTTTCCAATTGAGATGACAAAAAAGTAATATCAAGTCGAGAAGCAAATTGCAAGAGTAGCAACAGGATTAAAGACTCACTTTTGGTAAGATTTGATAAGGAAACAAATAATAGTGGAACTAAACCTGTATACCTGCAATACTAGTTTAACAAAATTCCAGCAAGTAAGCCACTAAGTCTTTGCCAAACTGCTGGCAATAAAAAAATTGTATAAAATAGACAAAACAGTAAAAAAGCTATTGAAGTTTCACAGGTCTAGATTATTTAAATCTGATGGAAAATGCGATTTGTGTAATATTAAACCTATTGTCTGTATCTCAGCAAGAAAAGGAGGAAATCAGCAGATGAAGATAATATGAAGCAATGTTTAATTAGACTAAATACACAAAAAACAAACTTTTAAACATTTAGACAATATGTAGGCCCCAAAACAGAAGACTGGCAGGAGAAGGGAAACAATTTAACTCAAAAAGTCCAATAGAATTCCAGGCTACATTTCAGTTCTTGGTGTTCACCTTTTCACAGGAAGGACAAAATGTCATTCTGCTGTAGAATAGAAGAATGCAACATGCAGTACAGAACCGTGTAGCTATTTCTAAACTGTATCCATCTTTTCTTCCCACTTTCGCAGCTGCTCCAGAAGATGTTGTTGTTGTAGAGAATCTGAAATCCTTAAGTCTGGTTCATTATCTTTTAATGATGATGCCCCATAACTTTTGCCTAGTTCACAAAGAGTTTCTAAAACCTTGGGAACTACCTAGGTATGGAGGTGGGAGAAGGGAGGAGAAAGAGGAAGAGAGAAAGAGAGCAAAACTATTTACAATCCCATTAAGTAAATTTTGTTCATCTCTAGTAAATCATCTCTAATGTAGGTGGTCATTTCTGTAATCTACAATTGTAGAAACTTTCAGGGTGAAATATCATCTTGATGTGCACACACTGAACATGGCTTGTTGAATGAATCAAAAGGAGTCAGTGTCATACAATATTCTGTTTAGTAATACACCATATGTGGTCCTCCAACCTTTGGGTAAGCCCTTCAGAGATTCCCCAATGGCATTGTTTCAGAAACATTACATTGTTTTCTGTGAATGTAAAAAATTTGGATTCTAAATTTGAATGTGGCAGGAAAAAAATATTAAATATCAAACCCTTGGCATACTAACAAGGTATATATCCTATGGTAACCAGTAAACTATAGGTTAGAATTGTTGGATTTGGATGGCAAATTAAGCCACAAATTAGAAATATATTCTACTTTAATATGTCTGAATCTAGCTACTCTAAAAGCAAGTCTAGCTTCTATAACTTTGGCTTGCTAGATTGTTTTTCAACTTGCTTCAATCCCAACCAACACAGCTAATGTTCAAGGATGTGAGATATTGTCAACATTCAGAAGGCCACTGGGTCACCATCCTTTTTACTTCCCACCTTAAATCACTGCACTGCAACAATTGTTTACTTTTGGATTTCCTTAGAAAGATGGGAAGAATTAAAGCCCCAGTCAGAATGTAGGAATGAATAACATGAGAGGGAGGAGAGATTTAAAGAAAAGGCTTCTTCATTAGCAGAAGAACAGGACTGTTTTCGGAACACTTGGAAAACAACAAGCTTTTCTGAGACTTGCTTTCATTTATCCCTACAAGGAGAATCCTTTCCCTTTCACAGTTTTGCTCAAAGCTGAGAAAAAGTTACACTTGCTTCTTCCAACCTAACAAATCTATTATGAATATTAAGGGCAGAATAGAAAAGGAATTTTGGGGCTTATATACACTACATACTAATGTTTACTGTGTTGTATAAATCAAGCCATTCTGTATTTCTTAGGTTATGGGTAAAAAAAATAATCTCAAGTTTCTGAGACATGTGAAGAAAATCTGTGTGGCTGCTAAGAATCAACACTGATATATAATTACAATGTGTGAATCGGATTATTGAATCAATTGATAGCAAGCAGTAAATAGCCACATACAGAAAAAGTTTTTCCTTCCCACGGAGTAACTTGTAATTCTAAAGGGATAATCACGTGCCCTTTTGATCAAGTGCAACCCCAGTTCAAAGCTAAACTATGTATTGTGCACTTGGGAGAAAAAGGTCAACTTGTTTATGGTAAATACAGAAATAGTTAATACTTCCTCAATCTGTATCTCACCTGAGTCACAGATAGATAGAAAAGACAAACCTCATTTTCACTGTGGAGCTGATTTTGGCAAAAACAAACAAAAGCCCACCAAAATACTGAAGTGGTACTTTTGCTTATTTATTTATTTATTTATTTATTTAGTTATATTTATATACCGCCCTATTCCCTGAGGACTCAGGGCGGTTTACAGGAAATTAAAAAATCCAAAATACAAAAATTAAGAACCAAATTAAAAAATATTAAATTAACCCTGTAGTCAATTAAAAAGAACCCCAAATTAAAAATTCCTCCTCAGTCTGGGCCCGAGAGCTCAAAGAGCCAGGTCTTCAGGCCCCGGCGGAATGATCGAAGGTCGGGGGCAGTTCTCAGCTCCACCGGCAGCTGGTTCCAGAGGGCAGGCGCTCCCACCGAGAAGGCCCTATCCCTGGGTGTCGCCCGCCGGCAGTCTCTTACCGGCGGGACCCTGAGCAGACCCTCCCTGTGGGAGCGCACTGGGCGAAGGGCATTTGATGCCGGCAGCATCAAATTATTAAATAGTGGAGCTTAGGACTGCCCCCGACCTCCGTTCATTCTGCCGGGACCTGAAGACCTGGCTCTTCGAGCTCTCTGGCCCAGGCTGAGAATTTTAATTTTAATTTTAACTGGGGTTTATTTATTCAGGGACGGATATAATTTTTTTAAATTTGTTTTTAACTTTTGTATTTTTGTTTTTAGTCACCCTGTAAACCGCCCTGAGTCCTTCGGGAAAGGGCGGTATATAAATGTAAATAAATAAATAAATAAATAAATAAATAAATAAATAAATAAAAAGCATGCCTCCAAATAAATTTCAATTGCATGCATTTTATTTATTCAGTCTGTGTCCTTTCAATTTATCAAGTGCTCAAACCAGCAAACAACAATCACAATAATTAAATCATTAATAGTTAAATTTTAGCTAAAAAGTGTATTAGTTGTTTTGCCAAGGTGGACATTCTAAATGCAATTCCCAGTGCAGAACATTTCATAGCTCTTAAAATTGAAGTCTTTTTAATTAAATTGTAGAAAATGTGGTTTAGGCTACATCATTTTGGGTTTATGTGTCCAATTTATTTTATAGCTGTACATTAAAAAAATATTTCCTCGCAAGACAAGGAGAATAAGAAAAGCATACTGGGAAAAATGTACATATATATACATTTAACAAACTTTTGGATAAGAACTTACTTTTACCATGATCAGTTTTTTCTTCCAGACACTATTGGAATCAGGCCACTCTTCCCCAAAGCATAACCACCGAGTGTAATTAGGACAACCATTGCTTCCTTCAATGTACCCAATCAATTCTGAGGGAAGAAAGAGAAGAGAAGGTGGGATTTTTTCCCCTTGTATTTGGTTACTTCACCACAGAAAAATATAATATCCGCTCTCCAGTTAGTGAGTGCACATGGTGAATGCACATGGTGAGGCATCCTACTACCAAGGATGCCTCAAGTTTAACAAAAAGGGAGCAGTGAAATCCCCAAAATTTAGAATCAATACACAGGTACTCCTCAATTTACAACCGTTCGTTTAGTGACCAATTGAAGTAACAGCTTATGGTGATTTTTGATACATAAGACCATTTTGATCACATGATCAGTGTGGATGCCTAGCAACTGGGACGTATTTATGCATTGTCCTGGGATTGTGTGATTCCATTTGTAATCTTACCAGCCGGCTTTTAACATGCAAACCTCCCCCAAAAACTCTTCGGAGTGCTGGAACTTCTCCGGTGCAACAGACATCATTGCAAGCATTGCTTCCTCCTGCTGCATTGACATCAAAGGATTTACAAGATGCTCTTGAAAAACATGCCCAGGTAATTTTGGAATCAATGGGTGATAAATTAGCAAAGATCGAGGAGAAATTGGAGAAATTGGAGGAGAGAATAGAAGAGAGGATGGAAGAGAAGTTCAGTGCGATGAAGGTAGACATTTTGTCTTCAGTGCATAGTGTGGCTGAATGTGTGCAAGATCTGGATGAAAAAGTGGAAGACCTGACTCAAAAGAATGCCATATTAGAAGTAAAGGTACTGGAGAATGAAGATTTAAGAGGCAAAGTCAATAGGGGAAGTCAGATTTGTTTAATGATTGCACGATTCACTTAACAATAGGTGATTCACCTAACAACTGGGGCAAAATAGATTGTAAAATGGAGCTAAACTGCCTTGCTTCACAACAGAAATTTTGGGCTCCGTTATAGTTGTAAGTACCACCAATAATATACCATAAGTATACCACTATAATGGCCATTTTGCAAGTTTTAACTTAATGAAAACCTATGGCTTCCCATAGATAGTCAAACTATGGGCCATAGATTTAGAAAAAGCATGGCAAGAACAGGGACACATTGTAAGTCAGATGTAGATACCCTGATTATGTCCCCTAACCAATCATAATGGCTCTCCATTATGTGAATCATAGTTGAAATGTTATGCACAAACGTAGCCGGTTGCATATCTTGTGTGCATAGAAAGAGGGAGAAAATGAGAAAGCCTATTCTCACATAACACATTAACTTCATTAAAATGTACAACATTTAGCTCCATCAAAAAAGAATTTCCAGATGTTTAAGCTGGTTTCAAAAAGAATTGTGGCACTTGTGACCATATTGCAAATCTACAGTGGATCATGGGAAAATCTTAAGCTATCAAAAGATCATTTATATCTGCTTTATTGACTATAAGAAAGTCTTCAATTGTATTGATCGCAGCAAGCTGTGGAGAGCCCTAAAAGACCTGCAAGTGACAACACATCTGGCCAAGTTGGTGCAGTCACTGTTCCCAATTCAGAAAGCCACTGTATGGAAATTCTGATTGTTTTAAGGTAGAGAATGGAACGCAACAAGGTTGTATTCTTTTGGATTTCTTATTCAACCTGTATGCCAAAGTGATCATGAAGAAGCTGAAACTTTACTCAAAAATTTGAGTAAAGATTGGGGGAACATCAATAATCTTCAATATGTTGATGGCACAACCCTCAGGAATCAAAGAAAGCCTGAAACATTTGATCAAAAAGATAAAAGCAAGACTCTTCCTGAATATCAAAAAAACCAAACTTATGACCACTGTGAGGAATGGAAATTTCAAAATAACAATTGACGGTGAAGAGATTGAATATGTACAAGAATTCACTTTCCATAGGGTTGCAGGTCTATCAAAGCAGGGAATGCAGCTCAGAAATAAAGCATCAAATCACACTGGGTCACACAACAATGGTGAGTGTGAGTCAAGTATGGAAAAGCAAGGACGTTAGCTTGATAACGGAATGCAGATTAGTCTACCTAAAAAATTGCACCATGAAAACAACTAGACAAAAGAGTTAGAAAAGGTTCCTGCACATTCTTTGGACAAGCAAAGGTGACAAACAAGAAAGTACTGGAATGTATAAAACCAGACATCTCACGGGAAAATCACAAAATTCCATATTTTGGCCATATCATGCAATCAAATTAACTGGAAAAAGGCTGTTATGCTTAGAGTTGTCAATGGTAAAAGAAAACAAGGCCACCAAAACACTGGCCAAGACCCCATCAAAGCCAGCACCTGCCAGAGAATCAGAGCTATACAAAACTGAAAAATGTGGAGAACGCTGATCTATAGAATCGCCAAGAATCACACATTTATTTTTATTTATTTATTTTATTATATTTATATACCGCCCTTTCCCGAAGGACTCAGGGCGGTTTACAGGGTGATTAAAAACAAAAAATACAAAAGTTAAAAACAGTTAAAAAAATTATATCCGTCCCTGAACAAATAAAACCCCAGTTAAAATTAAAATTAAAATTCTCAGCCTGGGCCAGAGAGCTTGAAGAGCCAGGTCTTCAGGTCCCGACGGAATGAACGGAGGTCGGGGGCAGTCCTCAGCTCCACTGGCAGCTGGTTCCAAAGAGCAGGCACCCCCACTGAGAAGGCCCTATCCCTGGGTGTTGTCCGCCGGCAATCTCTTACCGGCGGTACCCTGAGAAGACCCTCCCTGTGGGAGTGCACTGGACGAAGGGAGCTTGTACAGATAGTATAATTACATTAAAAGAATGTTTACAGTTTGTAGAATATAGATATGGGATGAATCAACATGAGGTTTTTATTTCTCAGAGCATTACAGTTTACACTGTGTTTTGTTAACCTGGGTTTAATGTTTTAAAAAGTTGTATGAACTCCGTCCTTGGGTTCTGCACCTGGCACATTTTTGCTAAAAGAATGGGATTCTTAGATGCAAAAGACTTCTATTTATAGAAAATATTAATAACAAAAACAGTGGTTTCCAATCCAACATTCATAGTCTTCGTTGTTTTATTAGGACAGGGATGGGGAAGCTGTGAACCTTTCATTTCAACAATATCTCATAGCATACCTAATACTTAAAACAGATGGAAGCTGTTATCCCAACATATGGATGGAATCTCAGCTACAAATGAAGTTAGGGACCTTCTGCTTTCAAAAGAAGCAGATAATGATAATCGGGGCCTGAAAGTTTAGAAAAAGATAAGGAAATATATGGCCAATAATTTCACATGCTTTTCTATCCTTACCTTTGCTTAAAAGGATCCAGTAAAGATAGTCCTCGACTTATGACCACAACAGAGAACAGAATTTCTGTTATTAAGTAAGATGGTTAATAAGTGAATTGCACCCAATTTTATGACCTCTTTTGCCATGGTTGTTAAGCAAATGACTGCAGTTCTTAAATGGCCATTAAGCTCCCCCCATTGACTTTGCTTGCTGGAAGCCAACTGCAACTGTTGTAAATTCATTCCAGTTGCCAAGCTCCTGGATTTTGATTACATGACTGTGGGGATAAGTTGTAACTGCAAAGACTGATAAGTCACTTTTTTCAGTGCCATTGTAACTTTGGTCGCTAAATGAATGATTCTAAGGCAAGGATTGTCTGTCGTGATTTTAAATTCAGTTTTCTGAAAGTTTGGGATGGATCGCACTGGAAAACGTATACTTTTCAAAAGAGGGAGGGAAACCTGAAGCAGATTTGGGGGCCTTCTAACAACTGTATACAGCTCAGTGGTGGCATCTGTATGAAATACTTGCAGAAGGCTGCCTGACTCAATTTCTGGCAACTCAAATTAAAAAAAAGATTTAAAAAACACCAAAAAGCAAGTACTGCATGAATACTGGATGAAACTCATAGCTTGGCTCTATAAGCATCAATACTGAGTCTTCAAAGAGGATCCTAAGAGTCAAGAATCCTCTCCTTCATTCCCAAAACCAAGTTTTTTCATGATGCACTTTCCTCTTTTTTATTGGACAAGAATCAAAGTGACCAAATGTTCATTTGATCCATGGTTTTTTGAATAGAGAAGATGCTTCCTTGTATTCTATTATTTAGGCAGAATGTTTTTCTTCTAAGCTGATTTCCCTGTCTGGTAGCAGAAGATCAGAAGTGACCTGTCCTAACCTGCCATACCACTTGCAATCTCAATCTTGGATTGCTATCTGAGCAACATGGATTATATACTCTTAACAACCACACAAACCACCCGAGAACAAGCTGCATATATTATATTACATATTATATATATTAATGGGTGCACAGCAGGCTCTCGTTTAGTAGCAAAAGCTCAATGAAGCCTTGTTTAGTGGTTATTTTAGCTTAAGTAGAATTAACATACATCTGAACAAGCATTCTTAGGAGTTGGGTTAAAAACCATCTTAGCATACCTGATATGAAAACCTGCATATTGAAGATGGGAACAAACTGTTCCTTCAGTAGATTTCCATGCAGTATCCCATCTCCCGGAATTTCAGATTGGCTCCACCAGACATGGCAAACACCTTTGCGCATGCCACACAGTTGGTTTTCCATGATACGGAGATGCACACCTGGAGCCACTCCTTTGAGAAGGCGAAGAGTGTATTTTGCTTGCAGTTTATCGCTCAAAGTGGTGGGGTCAGGCAATGACACATCTTCCAAATCAGGATAATTGCCAGAGACACCAGGAGGCACAAAGCATAGGCCTCGTGAATTCACTTTACTGATCAATTTATGTAAAACCTGACGACCCCGATAAAAAGTCTGAACCTCAAAATCTGTTTCTAAAAAGAAGGAAATCCAAATTCTCAGAGTAGAGACAGTACTTTTTAATTAGTTCACACACAAAAAAAACTTTTACTACTGTAAAAAGGTAAAGGTTCCCCCGCACATGCATGCTAGTTGTTTCCAACTCTAGGGGCCGGTGCTCATCTCCGTTTCAAAGCTGAAGAGCCAGCGCTTGTCCAAGGACGTCTCCGTGGTCATGTGGTCGGCATGACTAGATGCCAAAGGCGCACGGAACGCTGTTACCTTCCCACCGTAGTGGTCCCTATTTTTCTACTTGCATTTTTACATGCTTTCGAGCTGCTAGGTTGGCAGAAGCTGGGACGAGTAACAGGCGCTCACTCTGTTACGCGGCACTCGGGATTCGACCCGCCAAACTGCCGACCTTCTGATCGACAAGCTCAGCGTCCTAACCCACTGAGCCACCACATCCCTTTTTACTACTGTAAACTACTACTAATACTGTACATTAGTGCCAAGGAATCTGTGACTCTGAATTACAACTTCCAGCACTCTTCAGTACTGGCTACGCTGATTCAGCTACATCTATAGGGCCACAGGTTTTCCAGTTTCTTAAGATGCCAAGATTCTCTTACCAGGTTTTTCACTACTATCCTGCAGGAGGACTTATTATTTCCTCTAGATTCAGAAACTTACCAAATGGATTTGTTATCAGTTGTTCCAATGGTGACATCATGGCAATGGGTGGATGCAGTTCTAAATTGGATGAAGGTGGGTTTTCATAGCAAAGTATATTTTCTGCCGCTATTCCTGAATATGGAACTTTACATATGGAACAAAAAATATATAGATTACAAAACTAAAACTGGTGGGTTTATAACTATATTCATTTAAGCAACTAAAATGTGGAGATATGGAAGTGGAAAAACAACTATTTCCACATCGTTATTTGGGCAGTTATCTCCCCCACTGCCCCATTATCTAAGGTCTTGTATTAATATAAATTCTGTATCAGTTTCTCCACAATAGGCATTTCATGAAGTGAACTGCAGTTTTTGACAGGTTACACTTTTTAATATATTTTGGTCAGAAAAATGCTGCTAGGATCCTTCTGATTTAATGGGTCTAGGATTCAAATCTTGAGAGAACAAGCAGATTTTGATCTAGTGGAATTGAAGCTTGAAAGTTTTTCTGCTCCATCATGGGCAGAATTTGGTATCTGGAATGGAACTTATTTAAAAAAGATTCTATTCCATTCCATTATAAAGGCTTAGATTTAAAAGAAAACCTTTAAAAAATATTCAATTAAAATAAAGCTGAACTCTTACTTCTTCTAATAGATCCATCTCATTCTTCTGAACATTTTTAGAAGGAAAAAAACCCCACTGTAATTTAGCCAAAAGGTAGAAAGCAAGTTGGACAATTGCTATTGTTTTTTCATAGAATTTCTCTGCACCATTGTACAGGTGGCCCTCGACTTACAGCCACAATTGAGCCCAAAATTTCTGTTGCTAAGTGAGACATTTGTTAATTGAATTTTGCCCCATTTATCAACCTTTCTTGCTATAGTTGTTAAGTGAACCACAGCACTTGTTAAATTAGTAACAGTTATTAAGTGAATCTGGCTTCCCCATTGACTTTGCTTGTCAGAAGGTCACAAAAGTTGACCACATCACCCTGGGACAATCATAAATATGAGTCAGTGGCTAAGCGTCCAAATTCTGATTGGTGACCATGGGTATTTTGCAACGGTCGTAAGTGTGAAAAATGATCATAAGTAACATATTTCAGTCACTAAATGAACTGTTGTAAGTCGAGGCCTATCTGTACTACAGTGTACTAGATCTTCATCTTCTAACAATGCTCATTCAGAACATTTCAATTCTTAAACCTATTCTTGTCCTTCTTCCAAATGTCATTCTTGTTACTCAGTAATTTAGAAAACAAAAACTCTTTACATTATGTGAAAGTGAAGACTTATGCATCCAACCATTATTACTTTTTATTGTGTAGTGAGTTCAGAAGAGTAGGAATGAGGAGTACAGTCAAAACATCTCTTTATTTAGAGACCATAACTGTACTGAGGGGTTAGGGGGAACTTTTAAAAAAGGAATTCTTTCTATTCTATATTATTATTTTCTTTCTACAATATCTACCGTAGATTGGCACATGATGTTTAGATGATAAAGTCTTGGTTCACATTAAAGCATAAATATAGTTTTCAAAGCTCATGACTGAGTTTATTGTCTATGAAACAGTATGGTTCATTTGGCTTTAGGTTGCTGCTCTGTGTGAATGGAAGTTCTTTGACCACAAGACAACCAAGAATTTTCCCTAGATTAAGAAAGCTTACCAAATTCATTGGTTCCGTCGGTTTGTTTCAATAGAGCCATTGGTGATATAGAACTAACTGGATCCAATTGGGACGGAGATAGAGTTTGATACCACATTAGACAGTCTTCTCCTAGGGCCAAAAGTGAAGTATTGTAGAAGACAAAGAGACATAACAAAAACTTAATGCCGAAACAAGGAACAATTTGGACTTTTTCAAAATACAAAATAACCTCATCTCTTCCCTCCCCCACCTTTGACCATTTATTCCTCAAATAGCCACCAATGTTTTGATCTCTAACATTTTATTTTAAAGACATTTAAGAACAAGACTAAAAATGGAGAAAAACAAAAAATTGAGCTGTACAAATTTTAAATATTAGATAAGAATTTACAACATGCTAAGGAAAAACAAAGATTTGTTAATCTACTAATATTTCATTGGTACAGTATATAAAGATGATTTTACATTACACTTTAAAATTACAATTAAAATCATGTCAGCAATTAAGAAAAACAGCCAATATAAGGATCACTAGTCAAAATAATGATTTCTAACTATAGAGGGTCCTCGACTTATGATCACAATTGAGTCCAAAATATCTGTTGCTAAGGGAGATGGTTGTTAAGTGAGTTTTGCCCCATTTTACAACCTGTCTCATCATAATTGTTAAGTTAATAGCAAGGTTGTCAATGGTTTCCCCATTGACTTGGCTGGTTAGGAGGTCACAAAAGGTGATCACATGATGCAGGGACACTGCGACCGTTATAAATATGAGCCAGTTGCCAAACTCCCAAATTTTAATCAGGTGACCCTGGGGATGCTGCAACAGTCATAAGTGTGAAAAATGGTCATAAGTCATTTTTCTGAAACTTTGAATGGTTACTAAACAAATGATTGTAAGTCAAGGGCTAATCTGAAGCAGTCTGAAAATTATAATAACAATAAATAATAATAATAATAATAATAATAATAATAATAATAATAATAATAATAATAAGTAGTAGTAGTAGTAGTAGTTGGAAGGGACCTTGGAGGTCATCTAGTCCAACCGCCTGCTCAGGCAGGAAACCCTATACCATTTCGGAGCTTTTAGAGCTTTGAAATCTTATGTTAATAGAATCCCAAATGCTGGATACAATATAGCAGAAATCTATTTGCAAAATTATAATTCATGTCATGTTAATTTAATGTCATGCATTAAATATGAAGTTATTTTGACATTAATGCATACACTTAAAAACCTTTGGACTGTCTGTCCATCGAAGAAGGAACTGTGACATTTCCAATATGTTCCAGTGAAAAATATAAAATTTACTAAAGTCAATCCAGTATTTTTTCTAGGAATGCAAAGCTTATATATACTGGTGAGAAATAAAAGTCAGTATTTAAAATTTGTTTCATTTTTGGTGAATAATCTGCCAAAATTGCTGAGCTTTATGACTACTTTCAAATATGGAAGAATTCTCCAACCTGGTTATTAAATTTTTAACTTTTTTTACCCTTAATATTATTTATTTTAGCTATCACCTTAGGAGTAAAATACCAAGAAAACATCTTGTACTAATTTTCTAAGTAAATTTGTCTTCCATTGATGTTCCCATTTTTGCCTTTTAATTTAGATTCTTCATGCTTTTAAACAGAGGTACAACGTTTAACTTATTCTGTTTCTGAATTACATTTCAGTGACTATTTTATATATATGCCCCAACAGATGTTCTATATTTCTTTTACAGGCATTTCAAAATGTGGTCAGGTCTCTGTCTAAATGTTCCACTTGGCTTTTATATTTTTTTTAAAAAAACTGTATTAACTTTTTAGATTGTATTGAAATCAATGAAGGAGAATCTCAGATTTCATTTTTGTTTTATTAAAGGTTGTATTCTGCAATCCTTACAAATGATATCTGCACTTATTTTGTTGACCATCATGAAAATAAATAATATCATCCTTTTGATTCCTATCACTCACCATTATTAGAATTGGAACAATCCAAAGAACTCAGCACATTCTCCTGTGTTTCACCCTGTAGAACAGGATGAAAGATAAGAAAAAGCATCTAGTCTTGGCATGTTCAACCTATTGGCTTACCTGAGCTACACTGAATGGAAAGGAATTGTCATGGGCTGTGTGTAAAATATATATAGTTAATACATATAAATGCACATAATGTGAAAAGTTTATAATCTTATGAGGCTGCATTACTGGCTCTCCAGGATCACATGCCACCCACCAGCCATGAATCAGAGACGCCTGATCTGGTCTCTTGCCCTCTCTTCTCCATTCAGAGGGATATCCAACTCCCAAGTTCTTTTTTTTTCCATTTTCCTTTGACCATTCAAATGAAGGCATGTAAGCTATGTTGGGAACTTTTTTCCAGGAAAGAAATGTAGAATACATCAATAAGCACTGCCACCTAGTGTTAAGCACACAAAACACAGAGAAAGGCTTTTGAAAAGCTGCTGAAAACGAGAGAAACATCTTTAAAGATATAAGAAGATACTACAACTTCATTCTGCCAGGGGACAACATGCTATACTGAGTGTTTGGAAAACCCCAGCAAAGGAAGGGAATCTGACTATCGGGTGAGATAGAGAAGAACTGACCTGACTAAACGATGAACTTGCTCCCCGTGACCTTCTACTTTCAGCTGGAATCAACGGGGCATCACTGATCTTCTCTGTTGGATTATTTAAGTCTATATAAGAAAATAACAAACAAATATTCTTTCACTCTGATCCACAATTCTCCCTTCTTTAAATTACACTGTTTTCAGTAGCTGCCAAGCTTTCTGAAGTTAATTCCTTACTGGCAATATTAAGGCTGATTTTATAGACTTTGTGAGGATCTTCAGAGTCAGTACTATTATCCTCCACCATCTCAATACCATCTTTTCGGTTCAGAGCAGCGCGGAAGTTCCTCTTCCAATCTGAAGGGGTCCGAGGATCCGATTCTGGGTTGTAAAGGTGTCTAGCAATGGCCCAATCCTAGGCAGAAAGGTATCAGGTAGGTAAAACCACCACAGTATATTCTGCAATTGCCATGCCTGGCTTCTCCATGCTCCTCATCAAACTAGCATATGACTAAATTCATCCAATACACCAAAATCTGATTTGCTTCTGTCTTGACTTAATTCATTTTGTGAACCCAGCCACTACAGTTTATAAGGCATGGTTTATGGCTTAGCATGCTGGGCAAACCAAGTCATAGGATCTCGGAAAGTTTATGCAGCAGTGAGTTTCTTAATTTTTAACAGACCATAATAATCTTTGTAGTTTTTGATGAAAAAACCACTATTTTCTATTTTAGCCATTTTCAGGGATTGTCCTCTGAAAGTGGCTAAAACATATGGCTCAGTATTCAAATGCCTAGACAGATATCTAGAGGCGTAGAGAACAAGGCAAAAGGCCTTCATGGAGATAAGATCAAGTTCACAAGAAGCAGATAATATTAGGAAGCAGCTCAGACAAACACCTCCCTAATTCACTGAACCATAAGTAGTAGAAGTACAACACAATCAGACTTGTAAGAGTCTGTTATAGCCAGTTTCAATAAAAGTAGTTTTAGCCTTCCTGTGAAATTGATTTCTTGTTCAGGTCTAAGTGGGGCTGACAAACGGACGCAGGTGACTAGTAGAAGCCACCATGGTATCAATGAGCCATGACACCAATGTGCAGAAAGTGCTGATTATATCATGGTGGCGCAGCGATTAGAATGCAGTATTACAGGCTGACTATGCCAAATCCCAGGAGTTCAAGTCTGACTGGCTCAAGGTTGACTCAGCCTTCCATCCTTCTGAGGTCAGTAAAATGATGACCCAGATTGTTATATGCTGACTCTGTAAACCACGTAGATAGGGCTGTGAAGTACTGTGAAATAGCATATAAGTCTAAGTGCTATTGCTATTACTACTCATGATGACACATATTGTCATTTATTTGCCCTTGGGGATCTCAAAATTTGCAAGATGACAAGCATAGCATAGTGATAGAAGTTCTGCTCCTATTGTGCTTGCATTGCATGCCCATACAGATGTGTACTTTTAAACTCCCAGAATTCCTCAGCCAGCATATTCCTGTGACTGAGAAAAACTGCTCTAGCAAATGAACACTTACAGTTTCAAGAAAAAGTATGTGAACCCTTTGGGATTACGTGGAGTTTTGCATGAATTGGCCATAAAATGCGCTCTAAACGTCATGTAAGTCACAACAATAGAAAAACACAGTCTGCTTAAAATAATACTACACAAACATTAGCTGTTGTCATGTTTTAATTGAAGATAAGATGGAAAAATTCACAGTGCAGGGTGGAAAAAGTATGTGAACCTTTGGACTTAATAACTGGTTGACCCTCCTTTGGCAGCAATAACCTCAACCAAACATTTCCTGTAGCTGCAGATCAGACCTGCACAACGATCTGGAGTAATTTTGGACCATCTTGGCATCTTAAGAAACTGTTTCAGTGTAGCAATATTGTTGGGATGTCTGGTGTGAATCGCTCTCTTAAGGTCATGCCACAGCATTTCAATCGGGTTGAGGTCAGGACTCTGACTGGGCCACTCCAGAAGGCGTATTCTGTTCTGTTGAAGCCACTGTTTTGTTGAATTACTTGTATGTTTTGGGTCATTGTCCTGTTGCATCACCCATCCTCTGCGGAGCTTCAGTTGGCAGACAGATGGTCGTACGTTTTCCTGCAAAATGTCCTGATAAACTCTGGAATTCATTTTCCCATCAATGACAACAATCCGTCCAGGCCCTGAGGCAGCAAAGCAGCCCCAAACCATGATGCTCCCTCCGCCATGTTTTATAGTGGGGATGAGGTTTTGATGTTGGTGTGCTGTGCCTTTTTTTCTCCACACATAGTGTTGTGTGTTTTTCCCAAACAACTCAATTTTGGTTTCATCTGTCCACAGTATATTTTGCCAGTATTTCCACCTTCGGTAGGTTCTAAAACCCCTAGTTCCACGAGGCGTTCCAGTTCGTCCTCAATTTTCTTTTTGAGGGCGAATAGGACCCTCCTGGCCCTGATCCTGACTGGTTGTACAGTGGGGTTTAAGTTTAAGGAGACGGGTGGGCCTGTATATTTTCCCAGAGAGCCGTCGAAGACGTCTGCATATTGTTTGCAGACAGCTTCGAGGCTTGCGGCCTGTACAGCATTGACCCCCATGATGGCAATGCCTAAGGGGCTAAACCAGTTAAGCCCGATTAGATTGGTGCGTTCCCCTTGTGTTACCAACACATCTAGGGGCCCTTGGAATTTTTTTAATTCTACCTACACTCGGGCTTTCCCCTTAAGCAGAATGGGGGATTTTTGATAATCTGCCAATTGTATCTGGGGGGGGGGCTCTAAGGGAATTTCCTTGTTGTTGCGTTGGCAAATTTTCTTGTAAGTTTTTAGGGAAATTAGAGACACTGCCGACCCGGAGTCGACCTCCATGTTGCAGGAGACCCCTTGGAGTTTAGCTTTAATTTTAACCTTGGGGCTTAGATGGTGGACCCCATGGGCTCTCTTGTCCCTGTCTACCGCCTTCACTAAACTCCCCGGGGGTTTTTCCCTATAGGCTCGGTAAGGTCTCGTACCTGGGGGGGGTGGCCTCCAATTCGTGCAGGTTGTCGCGGGGTCGGCTCCGGCAAACTATTTTGATGTGCCCGGTTTTCCCGCAGTTGTGGCACTTTGCGTTGCGGAAACGGCAGCTCGCTCGGGCATGGTTGCCCCCGCAGCTGGCACAGGTGACCCGTGGTTCCCTGGGGTAGCTTCGTGGGGGAATGTAGCTCCGTGCTTTTTGTTTGTCGCTGTGGTCGCTTCGGCAGGTTTGTAGCTTTTCCATCCGCCGTTGGATGGCATCTACATCGGTCAGGTCTATGGTTCCGTCGTCATCGCTGAGGGTTGTTTCGTCCTGATGTACGGTTCCGTGATGTTCGTTGGTTGGTCATGTGTGGTCTCCCCGATGGCTGTCTTCGTATGCCAATACCTCCCGGGAAACCTCCGCTAGATTCATGTCGGGCTTGGCGATGATCTTCTTTTGAAGACGTTCATCTCTCAGCCCTATGACGATTTGATCCCGAATCCGATCTTCTAAGTCTGGAAATTGGCAGCTTCGCACGGCGTGCTGGACTCCTGCGATGAAGTCGTTCGCAGATTCATCCGGCCGCTGGCATCGATGTGCGAATTGCACTTGCCAATACAGCTCTGAACGGGCCGGCATAAAATGCTTGTTAAGTCTTTCGGTGAGCTCAGCGTATGGCACCTCCGCGATCGGTATCGGGCTGAACAGCCCTACGGCGACGTCATAGACCGGCGGCCCGCTTATGTACAGGAGAGCTGCCGCTTTTGCCCGATCGTCAGTAATTTTACTGACCAAGAGGAGCCCCTCGACCTGCCCCAGGTGCGACTCCCATCGCTCCGGGTGACGGGTGTTAAATTCTCTGACGCTGTCCCGGTCCGGTTATCCGCTCCGCCGTGGAAGTTATAACTTCCGAGTGACTCAGCCGTGACTCGCTCGGGGTGGCCAGGAACTCTCTTCCCTGGCAGTGACTTCAGCTTGGCGAAGCGAATCCCACCTTCGTTGCCAGTGAAGTGGCTGACAGACCACTCTGAGACAGCAGGCTTAACTCCAACAGGTTTATTCAGAATCGGACAAAAAGGTGTTAGGCTTTAGCTCTTTTATAGCTGGCTGCCGGCCGGCTGGGCCAATCAGCGGCCGTTCTTCTCCCACCGGGATTCAGGAGCCAATCCGCTGTAGGCTGTGTTTGACAGCTCCTTCGTCCGCGTGGCTGGAGCGCATGCGTGGTTCCGTGCTTGTGTTGACAGCGGAGAGCTGTCAACTGGCTGCGCCTGCACCTTCGCTGTGGTGGTTTTGACAGCTGTCAAAACTCCCGCGTGTTCGGCTGTCATGGTGTTTACCTCACGATAATACAACTGTTTTAACTTATTAAACATTAACAACTCTTACATATATAATACAAGTAGTGCTGTGGAACATCCAGGTGCTCCTTTGCAAACTTCAAACGTGCTGCAATATTTTTTTTGGACAGCAATGGCTTCCTCCGTGGTGTCCTCCCATGTACTCCATTCTTGTTTAATGTTTTCCTTATTGTAGATGTGTCAACAAAATGTTAGCATGTGCCAGAGATTTCTGTAGGTCTTTAGCTGCCACTCTAGGATTCTTCCTTACCTCATTAAGCATTATGCGCTGTGCTCTTGCAGTCATTTTTACAGGACGACCACGCCTAGGGAGAGTAGCAACAGTGCTAAACTTTCTCCATTTGTAGACAGTCTGTCTTACCGTGGACACATGAACATCAAGGCTTTTGGAGATACTTTTGTAACACTTTCCAGCTTCATGCAAGTCAACAATTCTTGATTGTAGGTCTTCTGAGAGCTCTTTTCTGCAAGGCATGGTTCACATCAGACAGTGCTTCTTGAGACCAGTAAACCCAAAACAGGTGTTTTTTTAAAGGGCAGGATGGCTGTCAGCAACACATCCAATATCATCATACTGGTTGGAGTCAAGATTGGCTCACTCCTGGCTCCAATTAGCTCTTGGAGAAGTCATTATAGGCTAGGGGTTCACATACTTTTTCCACCCTGCACTGTGAATGTTTCCATCTTATCTTCAATTAAAACATGACAACAGCTAATGTTTGTGTAGTATTATTTTAAGAAGACTGTGTTTTTCTATTGTTGCGACTTACATGATGTTTAGAGCGCATTTTATGGCCAATTCATGCAAAACTCCACGTAATCCCAAAGGGTTCACATACTTTTTCTTGCAACTGTAATCTTTTGGAAGTCAAGAGCATCTCTTGTAAACAAGACAAAAGCATAATGAAACTTAAATTTAATTGATTTTATTTTTCTCCAGTCATAGCTCAAATTATTTTTTCTTTCTATCACAATAAAAGGCATGGGTGGCTCAGATGTGCACCTCACAATGCAACATTTTCTCCTTTATATCCTCTAAGCATGGTATCATAGGTACTAAACTACTTCTCCTCTTGCCCATTTTGGCTAAGGAATTATGGGAGTCCAATGCATCTCAAGGGCCCGATATTGGAAAGAATACTTTAAGGACACAGCAACAACTACCAAGGGGCCCCAGAGACTTATCAATTTCATCTACTGGTTAAAGGGCTAAGACCAGGAAAACCTGAGTACTGCTCTGTCCTTAAGAATGGAACTAGCTGGGTGAGTCTGGGCCAGTCATTTTTTCTCAGACCTGGGACTCCTGATCTAGTCTACCTTATAGAACTGACATATCTGTCCATGTAACCAGTAGGAGTACAGACCGACTCAAAGCCCACCACCACCATGAGCTCATAATACAGAGGCTGAATAATTCAGAGACCCATCAGAAAAAAATGGACTTGCCATCAACAATTGAAGAAAGACAGTTTGGTCTAGTGGTTAAGGAACCAGGCTAGAAAGCAGGAGACCATGAATTCAAATTTTGCCTTAGCCATGAGAGTCAGCTGGGTGACCTTGACTCACTTTCCTTGAGCCCAACTCACCTTATGAGGCAACAATTTGCTTACAGCTGCCAAAAAAGTCAAAGCAGTCCTAGGCTGCATCCATAAAGTAATAGCATCAAGATCAAGAGAAGTGACAGTACTGTTTTATCCAGCAATAGTGGGCCACATATGGAATACTGCATCTAGTTATGGTCACCATGATACAAAAAACCTGTTGATACCCTAAGAAGTGTGTAGAGAATAGCAACAAGGATGATAAAGACTTAGGAGAAATCAAATAATGAACAATTGAAAGAGTTAAGTAAGTCTAGCCTATGGAAGAAAAGGATTAGGAGGGATAATGATAACTATCTCCCAATACTTTGAAGAGATGTCACAGAGAAGAGGGGGTTGACTTATTCTCCAAAGCACCAAAATGAGGACAAGAAGTGGCAGGTGGGATTCTTGTTAAAGAGAGATCCAACTTTGATGTAGGGAATTTTTCTGACAAGAACAATCGTCTCTTTCACACAGAATGTGACACACATCCAACAGGGGAAGAAAACCCCAGTAGCTTACCTCAAAGATCTGAAAATCCTTTGGGTTACTGTTCTGCCGTGAGAGATGCTTCCATGGCACTCGGAAAAGTGTTTTTTCTGAGTTGAGCCAAGACACACCTGGATATCGCTGGCTATCCAACTGCTCTATCAGCCAGGGCACAATGAGAAGTTTCTGAGTTCCCATTGGAGATATACAGATATGGTGTCAGTTTAAATCTGTGGGGAAAGAACAGAACATTAACACAATGCACTGGGGAAATGTGAAAAAAATGCTTTTCACGCATGGACAGAACTTTTGCTTATCATAAGGTCCTTGGTGGTCTCTGAGGTTGGTGGTTTTCATACAGATATTTCATTACCAAGAGTAGCAATTGTGAGAGAGATCTTGGAGTCCTAGTGGACAATCACTTAAATATGAGCCAGCAGTGTGCTACAGCTGCTAAAAAAGCCAACACAGTGCTAGGCTGCATTAACAGGGATAGAATCAAGATCACGTGAAGTATTAATACCACTTTACAATGCCTTGGTAAGGCCACACTTGGAATACTGCATCCAGTGTTGGTTACCACGATGAAAAAAAGTTGTTGAGACACCAGAAAGAGTACAGAGAAGAGCAACAAAGATGATTAGAGGTCTGGAGGCTAAAACATATAAGGAACAGTTGCTGGAATTGGGTATGTCTAGTTTAATGAGGAGAAGGATGAGGGGGGACATGATAGCAGTGTTCCAATATCTCAGGGACTGCCACAAAGAAGAGGGAGTCAAGCTATTCTCCAAAGCACCTTAAGGCAGGACAAGAAGCAACAGATGGAAACTAATCAAGAGAGAAGCAACCTAGAACTAAGGAGAAACTTCCTGACAGTTAGAACAATTAACCAGTGGAACAACCTGCCTCCAGAAGCGGTGAATGCTCCAACACTGGAAGTTTTCAAGAAGAGACTGGATAGCCATTTGTCTGAAATGGTATAGGGTTTCCTGCCTGAGCAGGGAGTTGGAGATGACCTCCAAGGTCCCTTCCAAGTACTACTACTTACTAACTACTACTTCTTCCTCCTCCTCTTCTTCTTCTTCTTCTTCTTCTTCTTCTTCTTCTTCTTCTTCTTCTTCTTCTTCTTCTTCTTCTTTTTCTTTTTCTTTTTCTTCTTCTTCTTC
This sequence comes from Vipera ursinii, assembly GCF_947247035.1. Taxonomy (NCBI): domain Eukaryota; kingdom Metazoa; phylum Chordata; class Lepidosauria; order Squamata; family Viperidae; genus Vipera; species Vipera ursinii. Next base: position 28,546,776 of record NC_139517.1, read on the forward strand.
TTCTTCTTATTATTATTATGTAACATTATCAGGGCTGTGTACAGATGTGCACTGATGTTACCTATTATGGTAATGAAATGGCTGCAAAAAAAATCACCAAACTCAGACAGCATCAAGGACCCCACAGTTCAACCCTGATATACAATTCTCTTCTATTGTTTGCAGTCCCTTGCCATCCACGACTACTTCCCCAATCTGTAGCTGTGCAGATGACTGAACCTTCCAGAATTTCCTTGTCAGATGACTGAACCTTCCAGAATTTCCTTGTCAGCAGGGTCAAGGCCCCAACACATTGTTGCTTGATAAAAGCTCAAAACAGCAGCGAATTTAGGCTGCTCTCCTATTTCTAAACAAGACGCTGATCCTCCTGGAATAATCTTTTCTCATCCACAACATTTTTTGGAAATCTGAACAATCAACTGTCTCATCCGTACCTCCACTCTCTCTAAATAAAAGATGGAATAGTTGCACAAACCTTTTGGCAACCTTCCGCCGCTTCCCGTCTGGAAGTGGGCAGAGTAGGATTTACTTCGCAGTAAACGTCGGGTTTACTCTGGAAATTTTGGAAATACCACTAAGAGGAACTGTTATTTGGTGGGCCTCGCGTACGGTATTTTGATTTCAGATCTGGAAGGTGGAGCGTAGTTGCGGGAGACGTCGGCACGTTTATCATCGCTGTCAAGATAGCTTGAGCGTCTTCCCGAACCCCGAGCCCCCCTCTCCGATCAGTGTACCTACCTCTTTCTCTACGCCGGGATCTCTAGTTCAGTCGAGCGATTTAAAAAAAAAAACAGGTTACAAAGTCCCCGTCACACATTTAGTTTCGATTTCCTGATTCAGAAATCTTCAACTGGACACGCCTTCTTCTAGTTGAATCGGAGAGGATTTTTTTCTCTCTCTCTCCATACGTCTGAAGAAACCGCCCATCAGGGAGGCAGTTTTGATGTTCTTTTTCTTTTAGGAAAGCAATATTTCGGTAGCGAGAAGTCTGTGATGGTAAGAATCTAAGAAATCATGCCGATCGGAGTTGACGGAGAACTGAATAAACGTCATTTCCTGGTGCCAATTTGGGGAAAGCTGTGAGAAATTGCTGAGGAATGGGTGTGGGTTCACAGAATAACCCCCAATTGTGAAAAAGGGTACCTAACGCTTCCCAAACCTATCCCAACATCTTAGCTTCTACTGCTCATGGGTACAGATAACCCACAAATTACAACACTAAATTTAGTGACCATTCAAAGTTGATAACGGCACTGGAAAAAAAGTGACTTATGGCCATTTTTCACACTTATGACCGTTGCAGCATCCCCATGGTCACGTGATTTACATTTGGATGCTTGACAACCGACTCACATTTATGACGGTAGCAGTGTAACCTTCTGACCAGCAAAGTCAATGGGGAAACCAGATTGACTTAACAACCATGTTACTAATTTAAGAACCACAGTGAATCACTTAGCAAATGTGGCAAGGAAAGTCATAAAATGGGACAAAATTCACTTAACAACTATCTTGCTTAACAACAGAAAGTTTGGGTTCAGTTGTAAGTTGTAAGTTGAGGACTACCCTCTCAGTTAACAGAAGTCAACCATGACTGACATCCTTATTTATTACCTATGCAATCTTTTTCTTACAAATTCTGTCCGTTCCTCCCACCCTGCCCGGTCAGGTCTTTATTAGTTTTGTCTCTTCAAAAAAATATCACCTTCTGTTTTGTTCCACTCCTGATCATTTGTCATTTATTCTGTTAGCAGAACTACTCCAAATACTGTAACTCACAGTCTCATGAAATTGCGTTGTGCCATTCATAGATTTTGCTTGATGTATTTCCATTCTTGCCATTACCGTTGGAACACTTCTTACTGAACTTTCTTTTATGGGAATTGACATCACAGAGGCTCCAGTGTGACGATTCCTGAGTTTTACACCCTATTTTTAGGAAAATATGTCTTGGATAAGAAGAGAATACATAGTGTGACAGCTTCCAACACATGTAATTATATTGTCCTGTTCCTAGAATGCTATCCAAAATGGGGCAAATGTAAAATGGGGCAAAGCTCACTTAACAAATTTCTCTCTTAGAAACATAAATTTGGGGGTTGTAAGTTGAGGGCTACCTGTATTGTCCACTGTGAAGTAACCCTTTATTTATTTTTTTCTGCCTCCCTTAAAGCATTTTAGATATTTTTAACGCCAATGTTTTGAGATTAAAGGCAAAGTTTTAATGGTTGCCCGCGTTCTTCTTTAAAAGAATTGTTTTCGCATGAACTAATTTGATGGCATTTTTCATTTTATGGGTGAGTATTTTTAGTCTTGCATGTCGTCATGGAAAAGCACATTAAAAATGGCTTAATAATAAATAAAGCAGTTTTGTTCTTAAATGGCTCCTTTGTTGGTGAACACAGGGAGAACCTTTCCTGCTGAGCCAGGGGTGGGCAACCTTGGCTCTTTTGTGGCTCGTGGACTTCGGCTCCCAGAATTCCTGAGCCAGCATGGCTGGCTCGGGAGTTCTGGGAGTTGAGGTCCATGAGTCGTGGAGGAGCCGAGGTTGCCTACCCCTGTGCTAGGCAGTGAAGAAGCCAATAATGCTGAAGAGAATGACAAGAATATTGAATTATCACCTAAAGGGAGAAGAAGAGAGAGGGCAGTGCACAAATGGTGTGTTTTTGTTTTAATAAGAATTTAGCTAAACAGCAAAAGATAATCAAGCAGATAGGTAACTCTTGCAAGCAAAAATGACTCTCATTAGATTATTAATAAACATGGCAAGCCCCAAAGATGCTTTTTTTCAGGAGGCAACTGGACTTTCTTGTGTTTCTTTTGAGGGCGTTTCGCTTCTCATCTGGGAGGCTTCTTCGGCTCTGGCTGGATGGTGGGGAGCGGAGGGATTTATATTGCTTGCAGACAGATGTTCATTTGGATTCCTTTAGAGCAGGGGTGTCAAACTGCTGGCCATGGGCCAGATGAAAAAAAAAGTTGTGATATGCCGCGACACGTCAGGTGACACGGCGAGTTTGACCCCCTTGCATTAGAGCATCGTTGAAACCATTTGGAGGTTTTCCTGTGTCCTCAGGGTCACCCAAGTAGTGCAACTGTGTGTGGAGCCCTCTTGGCTGCAGGATGTTTTCTGACCTGTGTCCCTTCGCAGTTGAGGACAGGCACACATAGGCTGTTGGGGATTGTCAAGTGACCCTCTGCAAGCAATATAGGTCCTTCTACTCCCCGCCATCTGGTCAGAGCCGGGGGGGGCTTCTTGGGTGGGAGGCGGGATGTCTTCGAAGGAGGCACGGGAGTGTCCAGTTGCCTCCTGAAAAAAAAACACCTTTGGGACAACCGTACCTGAGAACCTCCATAGACAAAGATGACAAGCGTTTTATGGTTTGTAACGAGAACTTCAAAGAGTGACTTGTTTCATTTTTGGGGGGGGAGGGGGAGAGAATCTAGTAAATTAATTTCTGGGTCATTGTGCAAGTTGGCATGATTTCCGAGCATCGGTTTTGCCACCAACCTTTTTCTTGTAAATTTTGGAAGTCTTTAGAGGCAAGGCGCCCAGATCTGCTGTGGGTTGGCTTCAAAACAGAGGGGAAATGAGGGGAAAGTGCTAGAGCTGACCCAGCTGATTTAAGACTTGGCACCTGGCAGAGAGAAAAAATAAAACCCGATAACTAGAACACCAAACTTTGATGGCCCTCTTTGGTTTTTTTATTTTTTCCCCCTCTCACTTTCTTGGAATGATAAGCGCATTTCCTTTATCGTGAGATGCCAACCCTCTCTTTGCATCACCCTTTTCCTTTCTGTTCCACACAGTCCACAGCATTGTCTTGAAAAACAACTTTTCGTAAACTTAACAGGCGTAGCATTTTTTTTTTAATCTTCAAAGTGCAGAGGCTTGCTGTTGGTTTTCCTCCCCAGATGTTCAGCTCTACAACACTTACGCATTATAGACATTAGAAAAATGACCTTTTTAATTATTTGCTTGATTTTTATCTGGATTTTAATTGGATTAATGCTGTTTTGCTTACATTTTGCATTTTTTTAAAAAAAAAATTCGTAAGCTGCGTTGATTGTCTAATAGCTAAAGAAGTGTATAAATCCCACAGTGAACCGGCCAATCAATAAAACCCTTTACTGCTGATTATGGTAGCTGGAGTTGATGAGAGTTAGTCAAAATAATAATAATAATACATTGAGGACACCAGGCTCTCTCCCCTGGCATGGATTGCCAAAGCTTGCTTTCTTGTTCCATTGATTTTGAAGTCCACTCTTTGAATCCTTTCTTTTATTTATATCCCACATATATTATTTTCATAAACCACACAAGGTGGTGAGCCTTCCTCCTTCTATTTTGCCCACGACAACGACAACAACAGCAGCAGCAGCAAAGGTGATTAGGGGACTGGAGGCTAAAACATATAAGGAACGGTTGCTGGAATTGGGTATATCTAGTTTAATGAAGAGAAAGACTAGGGGTGACATGATAGCAATGTTCCAGTGTCTCAGGGGCTGCCACAAAGAAGAGGGAGCCAGGCTGTTCTCCAGAGCACCTGAGAGCAGGACAAGAAGCAATGGATGGAAACTAATCCAGGAGGGAAGAATCTTAAAACTAAGGAGAAATTTCCTGACAGTCAGAGCAATTAATCAGTGGAACCACTTGCCTCCAGAAGTTGTGAATGCTCCAACACTGGAGATTTTAAGAAGGGACTGGACAGCCATTTGTCTGAAATGGTATAGGGTTTCCTGCCTGAGCAGTGTGTTGGACTAGATGGCTTCCAAGGTCCCTTCCACCACCACCACCATCACCACCACCACCATTGTTGTTGTTGTTTATTTATTTATTTATTTATTTATTTATTTATTTATTTATTTATTATTTATTTATTTATTTATTTGATTTATATACCACCCTTCTCCTGAAGGACTCAGGGTGGTGTACAGGGCAATAAAAATAAGAATACAGGATACAAGATTTAAAGTTAAATGATTGTGCCCAATGTAGTAGGTTAGTTAAAATAATGTTAAAACCCAAACCCATCAGGCCAGGCCGGCTTGTTCGAATAGATAAGTTTTTAGATTACGCCGGAAGGAGCGAAGGTCGGGGGTTGTTGTTGTTGTTGTTGTTATCATCATCATCATCATCATCATCATCCCTGTGAAGTGACCTAGCTAAGAGAGTGTGACTTGCCCAACGCTGGCTTTCGTGCTAAAGGGAAATGTAGGGGACGCAGCCGTTTTTTAAGCAGAGAGCACGTTTGAGACCATAACTTTTATTTCTGTAAAGTTGTTGCTTATGATCCATGCTACAACATGCCTAGAGGAGGGGAAGATGGCATGCCATATGGCTTGTGTATATTTTTACGCTTTCAAGTCAGTCTTAATTTGCGTACTTTCTTAACAGCCTTCTGAGCAGTGACCCAGTTTGAAACCGGTTCACTATTGCTTTCTGCCTTTCGCTTCCCTTCCCACAACCACCATCCTTTGCAATAGGTTGAGCTGAGAGAAGGCCAATTGAGGGTCCATGTTTGAGGGTGGCCGCAGGGTTGGATCTTAGCATGCCACTGTGGTACTCCTTTCATCAGATATAGGTTAGCCTTTAGGCATTTTTAAACCTCTGTCCTCCAGCCAACAACTTCAGGGCTTCTTGGCAGGCTTTTTTCTGCCACTATAATTATTATACTTTTTTTCCCCCTCCCTACATTTTTGGGTGTGAATTGATCTGCCTTGATTTCAGTATTTCGACTGGTGGTGAAAAATGAATTGTCTTGAACCGGGCATATTTTTACACGAGGCTGTGGAAAAGGCACACACGACAGCTTCTGCCTCCCTGCTACCTTAGTGAATATATAAACTTAGTGAATATATAAACTTTTTCCAAGCTGCCCAAAGTAAATGTCAGGTTGTTTCACAAAGGCCAGAAGGAAATAACATCTGACACTTGGATCCACCATCCCAGCCGGCTGTGTGTTGCTTTTCATGCCTTCTAGTTTTGTGCCTTCTCGGTTTCTTTGGGTCTTTGGTTTGGAGGCTGGCAAATTTACTCCATGCCCAAGTTGATGCTAGGCCTCCAAAAGTTGGCTTTGCAGCCAGACGCAAGGCAACTGTGTTTTTTTGCAGGGCCTTAATTAGTAGGCTTTCAATAAAAGCACCTTTGCTACCTTTGAGTTGTCACACTTTTGTGACTAGCCTTTTAGAAGATGAGATAGAGAAACATCCATTTTTATACACCATTATTAATAGGTAAGAACACTTTTTCCTCCCTTTTCCCCTTCCCCAGTCTCTGACTTGCATACATGCACACCCATGCACACATTCTGACTAGTTCCCCTGTAAGCACCAAGCCATAATGAGGTTGTTTTGGGCTCCATGGATTGTGAAATCCTACCCAGTTGTGGTTTGTAAACCATGGCTTGTGGTTTAACGTGTTCTGTAAATCCAGCCAAATGGGATTTATTTAGTCCATCGTAGATAGACCATAAAAGGGACGCGGTGGCTCAGTGGGTTAGGACGCTGAGCTTGTTGATCAGCAGGTCGGCAGTTTGGCGGGTCGAATCCTGAGTGCCGCGTAACAGAGTGAGCGCCTGCTACTCGTCCCAGCTTCTGCCAACCTAGCAGTTCAAAAGCACGTAAAAATGCAAGTAGAAAAATAGGGACCACGGAGATGTCCTCGGACAAGCGCTGGCTCTTCGGCTTTGAAACGGAGACAAGCACCGGCCCTAGAATCAGAAACGACTAGCACGCATGTGCGGGGGAACCTTTACCTTTACCGCTGCTCACATTTTCCTTCTAAGCAGCTTCTATAAAGGTGGCCATAATTTTAGAGTATATTTTCAATCGCCAAGGTCAACTATTCTAACCCCTACTTGTTACTAAAGAATAAGTGTGTTTTGCAGCTAACAAGTTCCATTTGCTACTAGGAAAGGCATCCTGATTATTACCAAGAATGTTTGGTTTGTGTTGTTGTGACAGAGATTGTCTGGTAGCTGCTGAGTCACTTTAATAAATGCTGATATGCGAACCACACTTGAGGCTTAATAAAGTATGACCTTGCACACTATTGACTTTCTGCAAGAGCCTGAAGACCTGGCTGTGCCAGGTGGCTTGGGATCCCAAGGGCAGAGGATCATACTGGAGGTGGTTGGCTAATTAAGTTCAACACCACCACCACTCACCCTCCCCATGTGTCTTGCGTCCTTCTTTGCCATCTTGTCTCTATGATTGTTAATGTTTTTATCTGCTGTTTTATAATGGACATTTTTCATGTTGTAAATCTCCCAGAGACATTGGATATGAGATGGACAGCAAATAAATTTAATAAATAAACAAACATACGCCTTTAGTTCTAATAATCAACACTAATTTCATGGAACATAATTTCTCTGAAGTTCCTCATAATTTATTTACTTTTATTCCTTTTTAAAATGATGTTTTGTCATTTTATGTCAGACATCATTTTTTGTAGAAACTACAATACAATGGGGAATTTAGTCTTCAAATATAGGTATACCACCTTGAACCTGAGACTTCAAGGCAAACTAGTTTCAACTATACCCAAGTCCCACTTCAGGGTAAATGTGTTCACTGTTTGTATTGCATACATTGGCTTATGTGCATTTTACGATGCCTTAGTATTGCTTGTATTAAAATCATTCTACAGGATCAAGTCAAACCTGTTCCTATTTTTCTAACTACTGCATTTCAGAGAAGATGGGTTGAATAGGAAAAGTTTCATTTTTAAAGAAAGATAAAATTAACTGAGGTTGGAAATAAGTCTATTTTGTATTTTGTATTTTGATATGTTTGCCCTGTTCACCGCCCCGAGTCCTTCGGGAGAAGGGCGGTATACAAATAAAATTTTATTTATTTATTTATTTATTTATATGCAGGCTGCAAATATCCAGATTGTTAGTAGCAAAGGCATAAAGGCATATTGGGTGCCCCTGGCATCCTGTGGTTGTCCAGATTTTTGCAGCTTACGGTAGGTCTGTATGAAGAAAAGATATTTGCCTTTGCAAGACTAAGTAATCTTGACAAAGTAGAATTGTTTTATTTTCTTGGTTACGAATGCTAACTTTCCTGGAAAGTTAATAAACAATTTGATTTGAAATTAAACTTCATTGGATACTTTGAATGCTCACAGATTGGCCTGCTTTCTGGATTATGTGTGCTTATATCCCAGGTTTAGAGAGAACAAACTGAAGAAAACTACAAATTGGGCTTTTCCTGTTGTTGGAGAAAAAGCAACTGAAACTGCTATTAGTAATATTAGTACAGTATTTCCTAAACTTTATCATACATCATTAAAGGAAATTTGTTTCATCCTGATCCCATGTTGCAAGATGGATGGGCACTTATTTCACTGGGTTTTATGTATGCTTCTATCTTCAACTGTTCATGTTGGAGATAGTCAGGCATAAAAAACATAAGATATCATCTCTATTCTAACTTTAATAATAACAGAAGCACTAGCCATACCATTACTACTAGAATTATAAAATCAATATCCATGGAATCTATTCTTTTCTAGAGGCTTGATTTTAGGACTACAGCCCGCTGCCTATGTTCATTTATTTATATCAGTTTCTCACTAAATAGCATGACTTATTGCCTAGTGACTAGTCAGACCAGCTGGCTAGGTTCAGAAAGTCCAAGGAACAGTCACTGGCTGGATTATTGTGCTTACAGAGCAGGAAGTCCATCTGTTGTGTGCTTTGTTTTTAAAAATATTTCTAAAGAAGGGAAGAATACTTTCAACACCAGAGCAGCTACGTAAAAGCTTTCTTTGTCAGATATCAAGCAAAACAGATTAAGGGGCAAACACTATACAAAGTGTCAGAAACAATTTGCATCCAATGTCAGCCCTTCGAGATAGTCCAGACAAGCACAAACATTTTGCATGACTGTTATATAGGTTATGGTTCTTTCTCCTGTCATTTCCATATACCATTAACATTCAGTGGATTTTTATAAAAATAGATAGTTGTGCCATTTCACTCTGCAGTGGGCTAATGCCTCCTTAAGTAACACCAGCTGCCTGCAATTAGTGCAGGTTCGAGTCCCACCAGGCTCAAGGTTGACTCAGCCTTCCATCCTTCCAAGGTAGGTAAAATGAGGACCCAGATTGTTGGGGGCAATAAGCTGACTTTGTAATAATGCCGCTTGGCCCCCCCGAAAGCCCTAATAATAAGCAGGCATATACATAGAATGAAGGCTATTGCTAAGCACATTGATTTGTGCTTCTTAGATTGTAAGCCGCACTGAGTCTTCGGAGAAGGGCGGGAATAAATGGGATTAAAATAAAATAAATAAAATAAAGAGATTTGCCCCATAACTGAGCTACTATTTTCTCTTGCCCTGTTTGCTTCAGACTTGCCTGTAGAACCAAGGAAATGCTAACTGGAAATTGTTCTGTAGTTGATATTCTTAGATTTGCTTTCAAAATTGGATGCCTGCTGTCAGGGAAGTAGCATCAAAAAGCATAGGGAGTGGGGATAAATTGGTCGTCTCTCTTCTTTCAATTGTAACAGCTCCCACTCCATTAGGAAACAATAGTGGACATGAGTGTAAGTAAATACCAGGCTGACTCTGTTTGGCTTTGACAGCATTCTAAGAATAATTAATAAATGGAACCAGAGGGAACTTGCTTGAGGCAAATTAGAATGTGTGGGAAAGAGACAGAGAGAGATTATGTTAATCCAATTTACACTGTAATTTTCTTGTGTTTCAGAAGAAACACCTGGTAGGAAACCACTGCCACTTTTAAACAATTATGGTTAAAAGGGGCTCTGGGGAATTAGAAGATCAATGCCATTTCTTTGTCTAATTCTGGTACCATTCCATTTTCCCTCAGTCAAAACAGTGAAAATATTGTAACAGTACTTGTAAGTGGATAGTTTATAATTATACTCGGAATGTCTTCTCTATTATGGGAATGAGAGAATACTGTTATGTTGTAAAGCAATTTAAAAGTGATCATTCACATTGACCCTGACTTGATCAAAATTTACACTATTCATAAAGTAATTCTTTAGTGTGCAAATTGAGTATGACAGAAAATACATAAAAATACAAGAAAAATGTAAAGAGAGTTAAATTGAACGAACTCATTCAAAATGTACCTTATATTCTAGGGGCTTCAACTAGCGAGCTCATCTCTGTTCCTATAAAGAGTATAAAATTGATTTTTATCCTTTATCATTTTACTAGTATTGAAAATCTTTAAACATATGAAAGTTGCTTTAGAAAGGAAAAAGTTTTTTCTTAATCATAAATGAAAAAATGTGTTGCAAAAAAGACAATGTACAGTATCATGCAGTAAACTTGACTGTTTCATCCACTCCAATAGGAAACTTTTTCTTAGTGTTAATTTCCCTCTTTAGTACAAAGAGGACAAGTTAGTACTTATGTAAATATGTAAAAGGACACTATTAAAAATAGAGAGTGCTTAAGAGGGCTGCATTAGGCTCATGGGTGTTAGCTTGCCTACCTTAGGTTTGGAACAAAAATACTGTTACTCACAAGTGTAGAAATGTTACAAGTATATAGCAGCAGAGGGTGCTGATGTCCATCACTTGTTGATGACCTTGACTGTTTTATTAATGGAGAATTTTGGACTGCTCTTATGTTGCTTTTAAAGCTAATTGGATTCAGTTCACAGTGACTGTTTGGGGAATCATCATGATTACCTTTTCCCTTCCACTTGTGACCAAGCCTCTGTGGTTTCATATCAAGAAATACTGAAGTGGTGTGATTCACATTGTAAAATTAGGGCTGTTTTAGCATTTAAGAATCATTAATATATCAGGGCAGATATGATTTGTCAGTCACACAATATTCCATTTTGTTTCACAAATTGTTATAGCATATAAGATGATTCCATTCAGACTCAATCCCCTTAGAAGACAATAATGAAAAGCTGGTAAAGCCAAACCAAGCCAAGTTACAGAGAAAATTTGGGAGAAGGGGATGGGCAGGCTGCAGTGAAGAGAAGTTGCAAATGAGAAGAAAGTTGTCTAGTTTTACAAGCCAAGGTATGTCTGGAGACAAAAAATAATTACCTAAGGATTTTCATTTTTAAATGAGAAGTGACAGCAGAAAAAGAAAGCAATGGCCTCAGTGGTGGGATTCAGCCGGTTCGCACCACTTTGGCAGAACTGGTTGCTATTTTTTTGTTGCCCAGGCCCAGAATGGACTTCCAGAAGCGGCATCCACACAGAGAACCGGTTGTTCACATATTTGAATCCCACCACTGAATGGCCTCCAAAATTCTACAGGATCTTCAACTACATTCCACGTTTCAGTACTATAATTGGGCAAAAACAATCTTCACACATGTATTTTATATGCATTCAGTAAATAGGATGAGCAAACTCAAATTAGTTTTGGATATTTTTCCACCTATGTGTGATTAATAATCTTTGTTCCTCTATTTTACATTTCCAGAAAGACTAGTTGAAATATTTTGTACTTTTTTCCTAGAAGATTGGCAATACTAAAATGAATATATTTGCACTAGAAAGATTGGAATGAAATGACTTGGAGTAAGATAATATGACACATGAAAGGGCTGAAGCACCAATATTAAAAAAGAAACATGGGGTCCTTTTGGTCATCATGATATCAGTTACAAGAATACCATAGCTATTTTCCCACTGATTATCTTTGTGGAAGAGATGAAGGTTTCAGCTGCTAATCTAGTGTTAGAGACTCATGTGAATGTATACTATATTTTACAGCTTATTTTCTTAACAGAAGAGTCTGTATTATTAAAAAAAAAACCTAGTGTTATAGTGTTATAGTAATTTTAAATAATCAGGACCTCTACCCCATGTTTGTTAATTTGCTCTAGGAACCTATTTTTATTGTTTGTTTTAAAGAAAAAAGGCAGTTTGTTTTAGCTAGGACACAGGTCTACAACCCACGGCTCCGGATCCGCATGCGGCTCTTTCAGCCGTCTTCTGCGGCTCCTGGTACTCTGCCATGTGCAGTCCAAAAAAAAAAAAAAAAGCGGGACTAAAAAAGTTCAACCAATCAATTCAAATATGCAGGGTAGGTGCATATCTCGCCTTGGCTCTACTCTTCAGTCAAACCCTGTTCTGCGAATGTACGCGCATGCGCACATATTTTTTGCGGCTCCCAGTTTTTCCTTTTGTGAGGGAACCGGTTCTGAGTGGCTCTTTCACTGAGGTTGCTGACCCCTGAGCTAGGAAAATGAAGTGAAATAGTTACACAATACTGTAGGCACAAAATAATGGCCAATTCACACATCATACTATACCTTATATTTTAAGCATAGTTTATTGAGAAACCAAATTAGCTGAGCTCATACATATACTCTAAACCAGCTTAAACATCAATGTCTGGTTCCCACCCTAAACCACAACCTAATAAATTCCATTTATAGCTTCATATGTATGTGGAGTAAGAATAGGTATTTGGAAAGTCAATACTTCTTTCAAGTAATAAAATGATAATTTATTTAGATAATATAATTTTCCAGAAAGATAAAATGGGATGAAGTGGAGATTTTGGAGACTTACAAAGAAAAAGTACAGCTAGTGTATTGTTCTTGTTTTAGGAATAAGTATACTTGACTAGAAAGAGTTTGAGAAACACAGAATAAAATACATATTTTGCATATATTAAACCCATATTCAGACCTTGTCAATTCCAGATGTTTTCCTTAGCTCCTCCCATAGTTTCAACAATTTGCCATCCTGATAGGGGGAAATGGGTATTATAGTACAGTGTATCTGGAGAGTTAAAGGATCTTGCTTAAAATGAATTTAATCAGTCTCTGGGAATCAGAATAGACAAAACAGATAACTTTAGTGGAATAGCTTGCTTTGGCATTAAAAAGATTTAACATTGGATTTTGATTTGGAATGTTTTGTATCTTCAGAAAGCTCCAAAATTGATAGCCCCTCACTAAATCCTATCACTCCTATGCCTTAAAAAAAGGCAGATTTCAATGGGTGAAGAAAGTTGTTCAGTTCCTACCTTTCTACCTGTTGAATGACCGATTGCCACAAGATTTTCAAAACCATGGGGAAGTTCTGACATGTAGGAGGAAAGGTGCCATTTTGTTGAGGCAGAGGAATAGCTATTACAAAGCACTGTAGCAACCAGGAAATAGCTACCTCTGTGGTTTTTGGTTTGGTGCTGTTTATATTGCTTCCTTTTTCATTATTACACTCTAGCTTTAGCATATGTGGGAGACATATGTAGGAGACATTAAACTCTATTGGGAGCTCTCCTTCCAAGCATCTTAAATTATAATTTCATACCTCTTAGCCATTGGGTGTGAAATCTGGGAGTAATGGGAGATAAAGAGTATAATGTACCTGGAGAGGAGAAGATTGGGAAGGATTTGTAGGGAACATGCAAAGTACAAAAGCTATCATATACTCGGAAGCAAAGTTCAAGGGAGTTTTCCCGCTTCTATGTAGACGCAATAAAGATTTTCTCTAAGCCTAGCTCTCCTCAACTTGGCCGAACTGGCTGAGGGTGATAGGTACTACAGTTGAAAAGTCCTAGGTGGGACTTTTAAGAGGGAGGCTCCCTCTGCCCACCGTTCTGGTCTCAGTTTTCAGCCTATTTTTAGTCTCATTCTCCGACCTTCGAAATCTTTCCTTTCGTCGTTATTTCAGGCTTTCGCTTTCCCCACCTCCCCCGCACGTGAGCGCTGAACCCCACCCTTCGCCGCCGACCCGTCTGGCGTCGCCGTCTTCCTTCTCTCCCCTTTTGTGTGCGCGCGCGGTCGACCGTTCGCGCTGACGAGGAAGGAGGCGGAGGCGCGCGCGCAAAAAAAGAGTGGCTCGCCGCGCCCCTTCCCTCCTTAACTGCCACCAGCCATTGCCTGGGCGGCTTCCTGCTTACTCGCCTCTCCTCCTTTCCGTTGCTGCCTTCGCAGAACCTTCCCGAGGGCGCAGTTTTAGAGGCGGTGGTGGCGGCGGCAGCAGCAGCAGCAGCAGCGTTCTTTTTCCTCACGCACGTACACACAGACCCTTCCCTCCTCGCCTCACTTCCGTCGCCATGAATCCCAGCTGCGCCCGCTGCGGCAAAATCGTCTACCCAACCGAGAAGGTGAACTGCCTCGACAAGGTGGGTGTCGTGAAGAGAAGGCGCAAGTCCCGCTGAGCGGGTGGGGCTAGTGGCTTTTGAGGGGATGTCTGAGAGGGGAGGGGGCGAGGAGCAGCGGCAGTTGGTAGCCCGGAGGGAGACGGTTGCTGCTGGTTGTCCGGGGGAGGGGGCGGGTGGTGAAGACAGCAATCGTGGCGGACGGTTAGGGTGGAGCGGGGCAAAGATGTCAAGGGCGGGATGGTCGGTGCGGAGCGTGTGTGCGTGGAAGGAGAAGGGAAGGCCGGCCAATTGGAGAAGAGGGAGAGGCCGGCAGGCAGGCAGGCTCCGAAGTGGTGGATTGCCGGAAGGGGAGAGCAGGCCAGGCTGAGGGAAGAAAGCATGTGGAAAGCACAAAGGGGGCATTTTAGAGAGTGGCCATCGGGGAGTGGTTGAAGGAACAGGGTGTGGGAGAGTAAGGTACAAGGTAGCCTGAACAAAAAGCGAGCTGCTAGAGGAGGGAATGGGGGACGCGGTCAGCCGAGGGAACCTAGCGCTTGCTGGACGTGGAGCTGAAGCAGGCCTTCAGAGAGTGGAGTGCCAAATTTCCTGGTTTAGTTGAGGCTCAGCTAATCTCAATGTACACATGTTGTACTTTGACAATAAAGGTTTATTTATTATTATTTTTGTGAATGCCCCCACTGGGCCATTATTTCAACTTAAAAAGCGACTTAAGGGGACAATATCAAGTGCGGGGTATCACCTGTAGAATGGCGGTTGATGACACGTTGAAAGCTTCATACTTTGAAGAAGGGTAGATGGAGGGGGCAGCTATTAAGGTTCAGATTCTGCTTGTTAGATAGAAAAGGCAGTTTTGGAACTTTCTAAGAGAGTATGAAGAGAATTTGAGAAGCCTGCTGATCTCTAGTGACAAGTGTGCCTATCTGCAAAGAAAGTATGAAATATATTCAACAGTTTAGGGAGGGTGGAGTGGTAAAACTAATAGGATTTATCTTTTCAGGTTCTCAAAGTTATGAATTAAATTGACACTAGGTTGAATTGGGACATATTGAATAAAGACATTGTGGATTTAGGGAAGGAATGTTAAAAGCAGGGCAAGGTATTGCTAGGTACTTAACACTTTTGGCATTGTTATGGTAGTTATATCATCTATAATGTAAAGGCTTCTCACTTTACCCTTTTGCAATAATGTAACTTCAATAAAATTATGCAAATAGCCAAACCTAAAGCTTAGAAAAGCTTTGTTCCCTTTTTAATTTTTCTTAATATATTGCTATATTGCCTAGAAAGTAACTATTTGCTTATTTACTGTATTTTTACCAAATCACCTGCCCATTTTTTTAAATAGAAGAATTACAAAATGATTTCCTCAAATTATTTTCAGCAAAGAAATAAAGCAAAGGTTATACAGAACAGCTGATTTTGATATTGGAGACATTCCAGTTTTGATTTAAGTAAAATTATAGGCATTTCAGCCACATTGTCAGTTTATTTAAGCAAATGTTATGACTTAAAATAGTTTTTAAGTTTTTAAAAGTGGCTTTAAATGAAGCCACTGAAGAGAAGATTTCTACTACTTTTTACCACAATTTAAAAAAGCTTTATGTATCAATAGCTAAAAAGAAGATGAACAAATTAGCCATAATCTGTTTTATGTTGGATTCTATTCCCTTGCTCACCTCCCTTCTGATCGATCATTTAGGCAGTGTTATATATAAGAATAGATCCTTTTAAAAAAATGAGTTCTTTTTGCTGTTTAAAAAAGAAATCGAGTCAAGTACTCTAGGGACTTTGCTGTGTATCATATTTATAACTACAAAGACCTCTCTATGCCTTGCTCATCTTGTTACATATTTGGCTTTAAAAAGATTCCAACTTTTTAGATTCATGGATGATGTGGCAACTTTGTTTCCCTACTTGACTATGCCTTTATTAAGGGGAGGAGATATTTCTGTCATAAACTGCAACTACTAATTATATACTTCTGAAATAGTGATGGAGTAAAATCTAAATTAAGTTCGAGTTAGATTTTTCTAATGTAAAAATAGAGGTAGGGAACTACAGGTTCACCTCTTTTGCAGTACAGCTCCCTTAGCTTACATTCACAAGTTGTTCTAAGTGCTAACTTGTGACTAGAAATCTCTATGTTAGTGATAAGAGGAAGAGGGAGGTTGTGCCAGTTTCACAAATGAAAATTTTCACTGCACTGTGCAGTAATATTTTTTCTAATATAAACATGAAATTTATGTATGAATGTGCCATATGCTAGTAGGTTTGTGTGACACAACCTGAGCATTATGTTTAGAATCATTTTTAAAGCTCTGTTTTAGTATTAAAAGAATGCAAACACTATGACATAAAAGCACATTTGGTCTGCTCCCAAAGTCCAGTCTGTGATTTAAAAGCATTGGGACAGAGACTGAAATTTACTTCCATATATTTATGAGTTAAATTGTTATGGTTGTCACTCTTCAACAATTATGAGGGGCTTGAAAGGATTAAAAAAACAATATATTAATATTAAGAAAGAAAATATGATCATGCCTGGAGAAGAGAAATTTATTAACATTTACACCAGGGACATATATCTTCCATTCAGGATTGTATCTCTCCCAGCATTGGCCCTGGGGAAAGAGCCAGAAGTCTTCAGGTCTCTTTTGAATAACTATAGGATCTGGACTTTGAGAATAACACCATTCAGGAAGGCGAGTACTGCAGTAGAGAAAATACCCTTCTTGGTCCCATTGCTTAATAGGTGGGACCAAATATGTCAATCCTAATATCTTACAAGATGTCAGAAAGAATTGGAGAAATAAAGTTTTCCCCAAGTATTTAAACCCTATTATAATTTTGTTCTGCCTTTTTAATATTTAACTCAAGAGGGCAAACATACCTAATATTCCTGCCTATCTATTATCATGTGAGGTGCATTGGGTTGAGGCAAGTGCCTGGCTTATCACCCACTCATTTTTCATGCCTATGGAAGGCCTAAAACTCAGTCTCACGGTTTCTAAGGCAGCATCTTAAAACACTATGCTAGAAGGGCTCTCTATTTCATGGTGGGCTTTATTGATAACAACCAATATCTTGAATTGTATCTGAAAGCCGTATAGTAACTACTAAGTACATGGAATCCCTAGTAGGTGGCACTAGTTGAGATTCTTTATAATCTAATGGATTCCATCCATGTATATCATTGTTTTGCTAATTTTCTAAGTAGTTGCTCATGTAAGTTGTATTTACTGATAAATTACATTTTTTATTAAAGCTCCATACTGAAGCAAGATTTGAAAATCTCTATCTGCATTTTTCCCATTTTTATTCAGACATAAGAAATTGGTTGAACAATTTAACAATCTATACAATGTATCAAGTGTTTGTACTATTCCCATCATGAAAATGAAACCAAGATTTACTAAGTGAATACAGTGACTGAATTTGGGTACTTGTTTATTTTTTAAAAAAATTTCAAGTCCCTATATGCCATTTGTTAAGCCACACAGGCTATTGTTTAATTATGCTCTACAATAAATATTATTCTATAGAACTATTATATGAATTTTGTTCCAATGTAAGAATAGCAAATATAGTATTTAGATGTATTTTTGTACCTAGAATCTATATTGATTTAGAAAGGTATGCAAGAATGTTCCATCTCGTCTCTAAAACTGGATTTTCATTGCATAAAGGTAAAGGTTCCCCCGCACATGCGTGCTAGTCGTTTCTGACTCTAGGGGCCGGTGCTCATCTCCATTTCAAAGCCGAAGAGCCAGCGTTTGTCCGAGGACGTCTCCGTGGTCATGTGGCCGGCATGACTAGACGCCAAAGGCGCACGGAACGCTGTTACCTTCCCACTGTAGTGGTCCCTATTTTTCTACTTGCATTTTTCCGTGCTTTCGAACTGCTAGGTTGGCAGAAGCTGGGAGGAATAACAGGCGCTCACTCTGTTACGCGGCACTCGGGATTCGACCCACCAAACTGCCGACCTGATCGACAAGCTCACCTCGTCCCTTTTTTCATTGCATACTGGGCTGCAAATTAGCCAACCATGTTTTAATTTACTATGTGTAAAACTGTGGACTGTTTATGATTCCTTATATTAGGTTAATTAAATAATGAAAAAACTGTCAAAGCTACTGTCATGTATGATAGCTCTTTGCTTTTTGTCAGTCATAGCTTTCTACACTGGCCATGTTCAGTGTTACAACATTCATACATAACATATCCTTGGTCCCTCTTCATCTCAGAATAAATAACAGAATAACAGAATTGGAAGAGACCTTGGAAGTCTTCTCGTCCAACCCCTTGCTAAGCAGGAGACCCTAAACCATTTTGGACAATGGCTGTCTAATTTCTTCTTCAAAACCTCTAGCAGTGGAGCACCACAACTTTTTAAACAAAAGATTTAGGAACTTGAAATATAATCAGTTTGAAGCAAATATTAGAGTGAACTTGGCCTGTGTCATAACACTTTTTAGATTGGAAAGATTGCTATATGAAAAATGTCTGCCCTATTTTATTGGTAGCTACGGTATTTTGCTACATATTAATAAAGGTGAATGACATTGTCTGATAACTATTCAAATTTGCAATGTATATTTGAGATGAAATTTGCAGTCACTCAAATTTGTATACATAAGGTGGCTTTGGTTTTTAATAGATTTGAGACTTCCAATTGCCCTGCATTTGCTTGGTGACTGAAAACATACAGTTATGTGTCGGTATACATTAAAGAAGTCCTAATTTTAGTTACATCAAAGGTTCAGTGAAAATTAAAAAATATAAAAATGAACTGCATGAGGAATTGGCTTTCAGCCTCATATGAAGGTGCTAATCTGTTGCTTTAGGCAATAAAATGAGGCAGACTTCTCTTCTAATACTGATGAGTCATTACATGCTCTTGTCATCTGGGCTGTGTTTAAAAATTGGGTGTGGTGAATTTCCATATTATTAGCTGACTCCAGGATACTTGCAATTATCACTGATTGTGGGTATTCGAAAGAGTAGCAAATCTAACTATTGTTCTTGATCATTAAATAGTAGTGTACGAATTCTTGCTTGACAGACTTGTTTAGAAAGCTGCTGTTTTGTACTTGATTAAAAAAACTAAGTTATTAGATGAATCTGTCAATAAAGAGGTCCGTATGGGTACAGGTACTCCTTGAGAAACTTGGATTTTTTACTTCACATGTTATCTGATAGTTTTTGTAGAATTCTAAAATAATAAAATGCATTTAGAGTATGTAGGCAGTCCAACAAGCAGAATCTTTATGAACATTTCAATGGGTAATTTTATACTTGTGATTCTGCTCCAGTTCTACCCCCTCCCAAAAAAGCCGTAGAAGGATTATCAAGAAAAATGAAGCCCACAATTATATGTAGTAAGTAGATAGTGTACATTTAATCCATTTTGACATTAAATGGAACCCTTGAAAAGAAATGGAAACAGATTAATTCTATAATATTATTGGTAACATGTTATATAAGGTACATTAATAAGTGGTTTAAAGTACATAACTACCTTGAATATTTCTAATTTGCCACTTACTTTCTCTTAATCCTGAAAAGATTGCCTTACAAAACTGGATGTGGGATGATGTGAAACGAACAGAAAGGGCTATCCTAAATGTTCTCTTCTAAATCTAATACTTTGTTCTATAAGCATCTTGGAAGTTACCGTAGTACTATTTTTAACCATTTATCTTCTTTTAAGACCTTACTACTGTTCTTTTAAGAGCTTACTGCTGTTTTCACCAACTAAATAAAAAGACATGTTTGTCTTGGACTTGTTTAGTTTTTGTTTTTACATTTGAGCAACAAAAAGTTCTTACAGCAAGCATCTATCTAAAAAATCCATCATGTATGACTGGTAGAAAGACTTATTATCTTTGAATAACATTCTTTACTTAATTAACTCACCTGCAATGTATTGTAGTGAACTAATACTTGTTTCTTATATTTCCCTAGTACTGGCATAAAGCATGTTTTCATTGCGAAGTCTGCAAGATGACCCTCAACATGAAAAACTACAAGGGCTATGAGAAGAAGCCATACTGCAATGCGTGAGTATGCTTTTCAGTGCTTTGCCTTCATAATTCTAGAGATGCATAGACCAAAACTATTTTGTAAGGAACTATATATTTATAAATCTTGGCTGAGATCTTAAACTTCATTTGCAGATAAGCAATAGGAAAAAAAACTGACTAAAAATGCTCCCATGGCATTCTTAATCCTATACAGTGCATTTTTAGTTTTCCAAATCTCTCTACTTTAAATTTTTCTTTTTCTTGGTAAATATGAAATTAATGGAAATAATATGTTAAATGACAGTCACACCAGCATAATGCCTTTTGCCAAAGAAAAATACTGGTCACTGTTGGTTAATGTGGTTTTATCAATATAAAAGGAGAATTTGTGGCTTCACTAAAAGAAAAAAAAATCAGAAATAGTTTCTGAGCAATAAGTCAATGGAAAAACTTGGAGAGAAGTTTCCATGCTGAGGAACAACTGTGATGCAGCAGGGTGGTGATCATAGAAGGACGAAAAGCTAAAAGACGAACATATTTAAACAGGTTTTGGAAAGTAATGAAGAACCAAGTATAAGGAAATATATAGCAAGGGAAATTTTAGTCAGCGGTAGGGAGCAGAATGTTTTGTGAGAGATAGTTCTTATTAAAAAGAAATTGAGAGCAAGTTACAATTAGAAAGAACTTTTTAAATGAAGAGCAGTTACATATAAGTTTAAAGCGAAATATGTAGCATGAAAACAATCTGAGGACCCAGATTGTTGGGGGTAATAAGCTGACTTTGTAATAATGCCACTTGGGGGGGCGGGCGAAAGCCCTAATAAGCAGGCACATACATAGAATGAAGGCTATTGCTAAGCACATTGGTTTGTGCTTAAATTGTAAGCCGCCCTGAGTCTTCGGAGAAGGGCGGGATATAAATGGGATATAAATAAATAAATAAATAAATAAATAAATAAATAAATAAATAAATGCATAGCTGCTAACTGTAGACAATAATACAAATTGCAGTTACTGTTTCCCCAGATCTTGGTCTTCTGGTAGCATTGTTTATTTGGGTTTATTCAGTAAGAATTGTCATCTTCTAAATGTATTTTTAAAATAGGTAAACAGATGTTCTGGATTGTGCTAAATCCATGTTCCAAGTATTCTGAAATAATCTTTGGAGATTGACTTGGAAGGATTGCATAGTTGTATGGTATATTACAGTTAATAAAAGCTCCTTAATAAGAATATTTCACTTGGTAAAAATATTAGTTGATTCCCTAAGTAAATTTCTTAATACTGTAATCTAATTTAGGATGATATTTTTAAATTTAATACAGGAAAGACTTTCTGTTTAAATCACTGCTACAGATATAATACATTTTAATTCCAGTAGGTGAAACACAATCTGCTGATCTGATCTGCTTTGGAAATAAAAACATAGATAATTATTTAAAAATAGGAAGACAAATTAAAAATTAAAGTTAGTTGTGATAAATTTTCAGAATTTATATAAAAGCTAGTGAAATGTTTGCCTGAAATTTGGACGACCTCTGCTATTTGGATTCTTCTAAACAGAAAAAGAAGATAAAAAATTAATATTTAGTATTATCAGCTTCTTTGAGGCTGTTTTCAAAGTAAGAAAAAAGTAGTTATCGTCTGCTAGTAGTACTATAAACTGCATATTCATAGCTGTGTGTGTTGCGGTGTGCAGATTTGTTCTTACTGGGAATGGTCATTTTGAATGTTATGTCACTTGTACAACAAAATAAAATACTTGTCCAACTTGTGACAATATGGGATATTTTATTCCAAATTATTTTGAGTGTTCGAATATGGCATAGTTATATTCTCTCAATTCACCAAACCATGGTGAATATATATCTACTAATAAAATAGAGGTTTCTGCTGCTGTTGGCTGGAGCTACTGAAGGAAGAAAGTCTTAGGTAAGAAAATTTATTAGGTAAATTAAATTAAGTTAAATTCATTACTATTTGCTAAGTAAATTGAATACTGGGTATTTTTTATGTTTTGTTTTGCTCTGTGAAGTTAGGGTTAAGAGTTTGTGTTTTAATAACAGTTATCCTGTAAGTGTAATTAAATGGAAATACTTCACCTCTATAGTAAAGGAAAAGAAGGTTGCTTTAATAACTGAAATGAAACACTGAATTGATGCTGCCACCACAGCTTTTGGTTCATTCAACTGGTACTTATAGTGGAAATCAAACATTAATATATATAGTAAAATGTGAATGTTTTGATCACTGATGCCACCAGAGTTTCTGTTTTGGATTAGAGTGATCATGACTGCTTCTATAGCCATAGGTCCAAAATCTGAAGATCTTTCAAATGTACGGCCTTCATAGAATATCATATTGTTTCTGTACAATGAAACCTTATGTCAGTAATGCTGCAACCAATTAAAAAATAGCCAGTGAAATCCAAAAACGGCATCTGAAATGTTTAGAAATATTTGTAGAATGGACCTAGTTTTTCATCCATGCAAACTACTCTAGTGGTGAGGACAGCAAAAAAGATGATTGGAAGTTCATTTCCTTCTATCCAGGACATACCATATTTTTCGGACCATAAGACGCACCTGACCATAAGACGCACCCAGTTTTTAGAGCAGGCAAACAAGAAAAAAAAATTCTGAACCAAATAGTACCGGTATACTAAAACAGGGCTTTTCAACCTTTTCATCCATTGTACCACTTTTAGTACAAGGCAATGTCCGAGTACCACCAGTCGCCTAGCAAGGTGTCAAAAACTTGACCCCCCACCAAAAAAGGAAAAAAAATGATAAAGTACAGGTAGTCCTTGACTTACAATGATTCACTTAGTGACTGTTCAAAGTTACGACGACACTGAAAAAAGTGACATGACCATTTTTCACACTTATGACTTGCAGCATTCTCAGGGTCATGTGATTTACATTTGGATGCTTGGCAATCGATTCATATTTATGATGGTCACATTGTTCCAGGGTCATGT